>NC_071116.1:8585000-8900000 GCF_024256425.1 Clarias gariepinus | reverse complement strand
AAACGAACCCGGACCCTGGTGGTGCAAGGCAACAGTGCTAACACTACACTGTGCCGCCATATATACAAACACAACCAACCTAATCAGGTATGTTCAGATAATACATTTAATGGTAACACCATTTTAATCACCATATCATGAGCATTTGTTCTATTCAGCATGTTTTTTTTCACACCAAACAAAACAATAGGATTGCTATATTCAAGAAAAACAGACATATTATGAGCCTTTAAATTTGTCGTTTTCAAAGTGTGCGACTGGAAAAAAACAGCTGTCCTTAAACTGCCTTATAAATGGATCAGTCTTTGTCTTTGTGGAAGCACACATGCCGCCCGAAAAAAAAACTGTCTACCCAGCCATGTGATGGTATATCATATAACAAATTATTGACAGGACAAATGTAATGCAGGACACCAACAGATTTAGAAATGTATGATTATACACAAGTATTGAAAGAACTCCAGATTTCTTAAGAGCATCCATGTAGGCATGTGTTTTTTTTTCAGAGCTGGGTGACGCCGGCTCTCCTTCACTCGTGTGGCTCCAAACAGTTAATTACTGATGCGTGGCTCCTCCACTCCTGCTGAACTGCAGGAGATGTAAGTGACAATAAAAGTCAAACACTCGGCGGTTGCCTGAGCCCCGGTTGGTTATTAGTATGTAAATGAAATCATCACAGCTGCTCGGTTCGCACTCTGCTCGAGTGGGGGGAGAAGGGAGCGTACGGGGGCCGCATTCTGATGCTTGTTTCTGGTGGGAGCTGCCTACCTCCAAAGTAGCAGCCACATGAGAGAATGTGCAGAGGAAGAAAAAAAATGGCCCACATAGATACAAACATTATGTGTTCGTGTGTGGTGTATCACATTAACTGGACTGATTGACTTGAGCGAAAAGTTTTGCACAGACAGTGAGAGCTACAAGTCTGTTGTAAATCCGTTTGTTTAATAGCCTTGTAATTAAAGGTTTATAACAGAAAATCACTCGCACACTAAGGTTTTAGCCTTAGAACGACGAAGTACCAATTGAGATCTATGGTTCAAAAAACTCTGTGACGATCAAAAAAAAAAAAAATAGGCGAAAGATCACCTCTACTTTTCCAAGGTCAGGATAATGAGAAAATTGATTATTTTCCCCATGCAATAAATAAACACATTCTCCGCAAAGAAGCGAATGATTTTTTTTGCCGTTAAGCAAAACACAGGGCGCGAGTTAAATGCTGCCAAATTTCAGATTGAAATTGTTTCCATATCTGCTCCCCGTACTCGGTGCCCATCTGCTCTTCGCTTCTGCGCGTACTGCGACAGCCAGTAATAACACATGAGTAATTCTGTCCTAACATGGCAATAAAACATGCTGTTTTTCCCCTCACTTCCATCAGGGTTACACGCTTAGATCTCGGTGATAAAGTCAAAATATCTTGTTTTGGATTGTCCGCTTGAGAATTTTAATTAGGCTCTCGAAACGGTTATAGACGCTGGATAATTTTACAAATGAGGAAAATGCTGGTGTAGTTATTATCAGTTATTATTTGTTTATGACCATAAAGCTGCTCTCCAAATGAAAACAGTTTGGCATGAAAATTAGTAAGTAATTTAGTGCAAGGCCCAAATACAAGCACAGTACCATGGCTTTTGGTTTTCTACTTGGTCTTGAATCTTAAAAAAAAAAAAAAAAAAAGACACATTGATAAATATTTTTTAAAGGTATTTGAACTTATTTAGCTGTTCGCCATGTCATTGATGTCAGATTTCCTGGTTTGCTAAATAAACAGAATACTCCGAAAAGAATTTTTCTCTGATATCCATCAGCTTTCAGTGTTTGTTAGCCACATTAGCATGCTAAACTGAGGTATTTCCTGCTTTTTTTACCCCCCCCCCTCCTAAAAAAAATTCCACAATTTCAACTGCGTAAAATTTAATTTGATCTCTGGTCACATTTGGCATGCATGTGTAGGAGGCTTTCATTTCTGCACCAACAGTGTCAAACTACACCATGCAGGAATGTGTTCATATTTGCATAGAATCTTTTTTTTTTTTAAAGAACCGAATAAAATCAAAATACTGCGATGACCTTGACGATGATGACCCTCGTGTTACCGGGAGGACAATTTTGAAATAAAACATTGTAATTATCAAATGCAACAAACGCTTTATTTGTTATGGCTCATGCTTATGAGGGTTAGAGAGTGAGAGCTGTTTATTCAACTCACCTTCCCCCTTCCTCCTCTCTTCCTCCCTCTGTGATTAAAAAACATAATCAGCATCTTATTATCCCTGATTTGCATGGTAACAGCATGAATATTATGATGCTGTTTCTGAGGGTAGGGGGAACTTAATGAATGCGACAGCCTCTTCTGTTGAACTAATTTTTGCCTCATCCATATTCAGACAGCTCTTAGGGCAGACGGCAGTTAAAGTTTCCGAGCTAAAGTAAAGATGAGTCAAAGACTCTGATTCTCTCATTAAAACATCTAGACTAATGCCATGACTGTCACAGATGAGTTCGGCTTTCAGAAACCGTACCTGGTCATGCTGCGTAAAATAATTGCTACAAATCTGCAGTGTGGTCCCCCCCCCACCCCTTTTATTTTTATTTAATTATTTTTTATTTTAGACAAGGTTGCATTAGACTTTTGCTTGCTCTGTTGCCAGTAATATACTTTAACTCACTGCTTGGAAATTTTCATTATTGCATTATAATCTAATTATGGATTTTATGCCAGCACTTTCGGCGGAATTTTACATTTTGTGTGTTGGTACACATAACCCGGGTTGCACTTAGCTATCTTTGACAGCTATCACTTATGATGGCATACAGTGGCTTCATGTTTGAACAAATCACTGACACCTATCAACCCGTTCTACACAAGCATGTGTCGCCGTGCTCCATTTACTTCCAGCCGTTTCCAAAGATAGTGGAGATTTTAATAGGCAAAAGCTGCACTGCATGGATGCTGCCAACTTTCTGAGCAACAAACGGCTCATCTTGGCATCTCAGATCTTTGGATCTTTTCCAGCTCGAGCTGCCACGAGGACTGAGCCACACTTCAGTACAAATGTCCTACCTGTACATAAAATAGGGCCTGACTGGCCAATTCACACTTTTTTTCCTTCACCCCCCCTACCTCCCCTTTTCTCCCTAAAATGAGAATTACTACTGGGAGGCTCAGGACAATTTTATGTAGGAGCGGGGAACAAAAATCAATATTTAATTATCTGTGAGCTCTCTGTGTCACTACATCTTTAGATCTGTAGGGTTGCGAGGACAGGGTCACCAGGCCTGTAAGCGAGTCCGTCACTGACAAGGCTGCCACCTCCCAAGGCTCCTATTGGCCTGTCTTAAATCACTACAGGAGTGATGACCGACAAGCTGCTTATACCTCACCTCGTTCGGCATGCTTTCCGAAAGTCTCCTTTAACAGAGAAGCTGTGAGTTCAATAGATTTCTGCGCTGTAGTAAAGATGCAAAAGTGATATACAAGTATGGCTTAAATACCCCATCTAGGGGCAGACTAGGACTCTTACTTTCTCTGCACTGCACATAGGACTGTTCATAGTAGTAAATTCTGAGGCAAAAGTTTTTAAGAATTGATATTGTGCTTTAAATGAAAAAACTTTAAACAAAAAACTTTCGATATTACCGTTTATAATTCTCTTTCTTTTGTTTCGTCTTCTCCCTTAGATTGGCGGAAGCTTCAGGGTTCACGAGTGAATCTTCTTCCCTACTCTTTTTCCCGGATGTCCTCTGTGTTTGGTGTTAGAGGACACAGAAGTAGATTCTTCAAGGTACTTCAGTGAGTTTAATGCTAGCATACGGCCAATCGATACACTTCACCAACAAAGCAACAGAGTTAAGGCAGCAAAGGCACAAACACATTAAGCTGCGGTCGACACCAATAGCAGACCGACAGAGACTTCTGAAATAATTCTTCACTTTCTCAGGTGAACACCAAGACTCTCAGTATTCCTGGAAGTGCTCACCCTGTATGAGAAATAAAGCACGGTTTAAAAAACGAATCAAATATTTAAAAACATTTGGATAAATAATCAAGAAGGAGCTCAATAGGAACCGATGGTATTTCTAACGCCTGTTATAATGCTTCCATCAAACCCGGCTGCTGATGCCCCATTAAGCGGAGAACTGAGGCTAAGGACACAGCCATTTTCTTTTACCATCACTCCAGCGTGCAATGTGCGCTCTCCTCAGTTAATGCTTACTCTCGCAAGTTCATGTTAAATTGAGTGCCTCATCTTCATTGCTGGCTGTAAGGCCATTGATTTGGCCCTTTTAATCAATTCATTCAATTAGTCATACATTCGTCTATTTGCATGCACTGCCATTCTCCTTGTGTCTCCTTGTGGGTCTCTAGAGATTATTGGTGAAATCATCTAACTCCTGCTGTGAGAAGCAGTGTGAATGATAAACAAAAGTCTATTAAATGTGCTGCTATTGAAAGATCATATGGAAATGAAGTGACTATAAAGCCAAGCCTTTAATAATATTAGATCACGGAAGGTAAACAGCGTTCTATATATGTTTATACACGTATATAAATAATTTACGTAAAAATTAGATACTACAAGGTGCTGTAAAGATTATAAAGATTATAATCCATCATTCCAGATCAAGATAAAGTATTCACAGCAAGTTAACAATATAAAAAAACAACAACAAAAGGATGGGAAAACCAATGAAGGCAATCATATACTTAATTATCATCTAATTTTATGTGAAAAAATGGTTTGCACAATAATTATGGAATGCAGATTTATTATTCTGCCTCCTTATATACAAAAAGGCTGAATGATTAATGAGATGGTATAGCGTCAATGAAATGCTCTTCCTTCAAATATTTGCACTGGATTACATTAATACCTAGAGTCCGCTCGATGTGTGTTATGTCCTTTGTTTTATGAAGACACTGGTGTATCTCGAACAAAGCGCCAGAGAAAAGAGAGCACGTGTGTGTGTGTGTGTGTGTGTGTGTGTGTGCGTGTGTGGTATATGAGAGGTTGCACATTACGTATTCAGCCAACATATCTGAAGCCCATTTAATCAAGCTGTGATGAGGAAAGATGCAGAAAGGATGAGATCGCCCTTCACACTGATAGGGTCTGGCCAGGGCAAGCATCGAGCCAGCCGAGGTCTAAGCAGGCAGACAAGGCAAGGCTGAATTTATGGAAATATATTCCGCTCTCCTCCTCTTTCTCATTCCTCCCACTTCAGATGCGTCCCTCTGGTGGAATGTACAATGACGGGCCGTTGTTTTAATCTTGAAGGTAGAATACACTGCATGATCTCACACGCATGTATATGAATCTCTCCCCGCATATGGGAGGATGAAGTCATGTGTGTTTGCACCTCGGCTTTCTGATTTGTGACGACACAAACCTCTACGATTAGTGAATCTTTCAAATTTCACACATCATGTGTTGACGCGTTGCTTGTGGGAGTGAAGGTAGATGAATAATAGGCTTCTGTTGCAAGACAGCAAGGAATTTTGATGGAATGTAACAAGTGCATGTGACATCTTTGGGCTGTTCTCTATCTGTCACTTAGTGGTTGAGCTCTTGTTTTTTCACAGGTAAAGACAAAATATGGTCCAGTGAAATGTCCTTCATAGACCTTGTTCACTTCAGATATGCATACATTCATATTGCATTTATTGTCTTTACCAAATGGAATATATATATACTACCTTGTAGTATATATATATTTGTTTTTTTGTCATATTGTTTGAATGTTAATTGCTTCAAAGAGCCGGATGCACATGAAGGCATGGTGTGGGTGATATGGTGATATGAGGAATAGAACACATACAGTAGGGGTATGCTTTTATGGAAAAATAACCAACAATCAAAATCAAGCGGTGTTACTGCTACCATAATAAAGCTGATTATTTTCCTTAAATATTCATTTTACTCCATATCAATTTGATTATTAAAAATGTTGTCAAGGTAAATCTGTATATGGAATGAAATTAGTTACATTTATACATTTAGTTACATTTATATAAATGTATGTAAATATATATATATATATATATATATATATATATATATATATATATATATATATATATATATATATAAATGTTTATATTATGAATGTAACTAATTTAATTCTATTAAATACTCATTAGTTACTTCCTGTTATCACTTTTTACTATAGCAGCTTCTAACTAACAACATAAACTCTAAGTAAATTAATTATAAATCTATTAATAAAATTAATTATAAATCCAAACCCATTATGACAAAGAGACTGGAAACCATCCAGAAGTCCTCAAGACTTTCCAGTGGCAGAAATCATACAGTTTTACAAAGTTTTGACACTGGAGACTCCTTACAGAGATGGTAAATTCATATCAAAAACACATTTTACTTTGTTAAACAACAACAATCCAGTTTATTCTTATGTATAGATTATGTGAATCCAGCATACCAATCCCCCTGAATATGAAATAATGGAAGTTTAATTACAGCTAATTTTTGAAAACAATATTTTCAGAGCTACTAAATAGAAACATTATTGACAACCAGCTTCAAGAATTTCACAGCACTGTATATAAACAACCAATAAAAAATAAATTACAATATTTGAGAGATTTCACAAATTTTTTAATACAGCTTAGTTTTGCTAACAAACATTTGAAGGTTGTACAAACATTTTTATTTGACATGGAAAAGAAGAATAAAATAGGATGGGGGATCCTGCACAGTGGAACTGAGTAGTTCTCAGGTCATTTGTACAAAGTCTTTAACACTCAAGTCTCTTTAAAAGGTCATTAACAGTAGATTAAGGAGGTTATGGGCCCCTAGGCTACTCTTTGATCAGGGTCCCCCTTACTCATAATGTTTTTCCAGTCAGTTAGAAAGTTTCCTTGGTAGATCTTGGGCATGCTGTTTTTTCAGGTACTTTATGTTTTTGTGCTCCACTATGATATATTACTATGCTGTCCAGTTGCCCAGAATGACACCACTGTGACATATTGTAACAAAAACTAATTGACCTTATGAACCTGGCAATAGAGGTCAAGGGGCTGTTTTTATTGAAATAAATGTCAATAATTAAAAATAGCTTGGCCAATCTGGGGCCCCTTGCACACATGGGGACTGCTGCCTACGTTAGCATGTGCATTAATCCATGTCTGGCTATGAACTATTCTTAAAGATAACTGTAGTATGATGATTTTAAGAAATGAACATGAAAACATCTAGGGTGTTAACATTTTTATGGCTGTAATGTGTCCTAAAGACTTATCTAGCTCTAAAGACCTTTCAAGTCCTATCTGTGCCCACTGAGTGCTATGACTTTCCAGAGGCGTTGCATAGTGTCTGAGCTCTGACCCTAGACTACTAACAAAAGTTGAATAAAGAATAAAGAATTTTACTGTGCAGTAATGTATATCTGATGAATAAAGGCTGAACTTAGATTGCTTTATCAGCATTTTAGGAATTTTCAGGACCTGGTCAGGGTTTGGATGTTATGGTTGCTACGCTGTTAGTCCAGCAGTTGTTATAGATATACAGTACTCACATACAGTTTCAGCCAAAACACCGTATTGGTGCTGTTTTTATTTTTCATGTTATACATTTAATACAGAAAATGTGTGTGGCAAAAAAGGTGAAAATGTGTGTGCCTTTGAAGTTTATGCAACATGGAAATGACCAATCTTGCTTCCCTAAAAATTTTAAGTTGCTAACTTTGAGGTGATTTTATATGTGCAGCAATAAAGGCCTTTTTTCAGTGTTATACTATCTTGCTTCAAACAATAATAATATAATATAATTTCAAATGCAAATAATTAATATTTTATGAGTATTGATACCAAAATTGGTGTAAGCTTCTACAACCATATAACCTGTTAAATTGTTGTTTAAATTAAAGCATTCTATGCAAAATTAAAGACCCCCCCTTCCCCCCAAAAAAATCTGTAGTGTCCGTAACCACGTCAAATTCATGTTACAACATCTAAACAATTTTAAAATAATACACTTTTTCAGGATTTAGATAATTGAAAGATTTGGATAAAAAAAAATGCTACGGACTCTACACGTAGGTGAGACTTTTATTTATTTTTTCATGTTTTGGCCGTTTGGTTAAAGTTGCTGCCGTTGCTGTTTTCACCGTGTGTCTGGTTCGACTGTTCTGAAGTTATCGCAGCACTCATGGCGCCCTGAGCATTAATTAGCAAATCACAAGGTAAACTAAGCACAGTTCATCGCCACAGAGCTGCCATTTTCATTCAATTACACCCGAATTTGCCAAATCATTTACATAATCTTTTCTAGGTAAAATCCAGCTTCGACTTCATTTGCTGTCGTAGACAGTCAAATAAATGTACAGTTAATAATTGGGCAAAGAAGATGGAATGACCTGGCCTCTGAGACTTTGAAGGGCAGCCAGCCAGAGAGAGACAGAGACAGAGAGAGAGAGAAAGAGGGAGAGAGAGAGGTGGGATACTCTCCTCCATTATTCATTAGGACTTGTTAAGCGTCTCAGGCGGCTAAGGTGGATCTCTGCATTATTATGATTCTGCTTTGCCGGCTCCAATAAGACCTCTAACTCCTGCAAGCAGAAGGCCTGTCATCCCCCGTTGACTTTAATTATAATTTCTATTCCCTTGGCTTTCCTCTGCTCTGTGGTTTTCAATCATCACACGCGCGCACGCACGCGCACACACACACATACACGAACGCACGCACGCACGCACGCGCTTGCACGCAGACGCTCTGTCCTCTGGTGAGATAATAAATAATGGCACCGCCCCTACATTGCCATATAGCAACTATAAAGCGCGCGCTGCTAATTGCATCCACACCACGGCACACATACACACACACACACACACGTGTCTTTCCACGCACTTTCTGTGTCCTGTGGCATACTGCATGTCAGAGCAAACACCGAGTTAATTTAATGAGTTAATAAACGGCGAGTTAATAGTTCTGTTGTAAAATCCGAGCCTAATTTTTTCACAAGTTAAAGAGCGTGACGTTTTTTTTTCTTTCTTTCTTTTTTTTCTTTCATAATGTAGAAAAAGTTATGAGGAACAACAGCACTAACTGGTGGTTAACTTTTGTAATTACATACCCCCCCCCCCCCCCAGCCTATTAACCTTAGCTTTATTTATGTGTTTGTTTGTTTTTTTGTTTATGGATTGCTAAGTAAAGTTGAAAACTATCAAAAAGAAAATCTATACCAATCTGGCCCTTACTTTGTGCACATGGATGGTCCCACATACTGTAGATATCCTAAAGCTTGCACTTTATATCCAAAACTCATTCTAAAATCTCAGCATGACACGTGTACATTTCCCTTAAAATAATACTTTGATTATTATTATTCATTATGTTATTCATTATATTATATTATTATTCCTAAAGAATGTGTCAGCACCGTCACCTTGCATCTACAGGGTCCGGGTTCGAATCTCGCCTCAGGGTCTGTGTGCATGGAGTTTGCATGTTCTCCCCGTGCTCGGTGGGTTCCCTCTGGGTATTTCGGTTTCCTCTCACAGTCCAAAGACATGCAGATTAGGTTAATTGGAGTTCCCAAATTGCTTATAGTGTGTGTGTGTGTGCATGTGTGTGAGTGTGTGTTTGCGTGTTTGCCCTGCGATGGATTGGCATCCATCCAGGGTGTACCCTGCCTCATGCCCTAAGTGTCCTGGGATAGGCTCCAGGCCCTCTGCGACCCTGAATACAGGATAAAGCGATGAGTGAGTGAGTGAGTGAGTGAGTGAGTGAGTGAGAATGTAATGTTACTATTGAGGGGCTCAAGCAGTTAGCATTGTTATGACTGGCACCTCCAGGTTGTAAGTGTAGAATCTCGCTCTTGTTCTGTGTGAGTGTGTGTGTGGATGTATCTGGAATTAGAATGTTCCCCTCCCACAGTTCAACAACATGCTGATTGTTCTAAATTGCATTTACTGTATGATTGGGTATATGAGCGTGTGAGTGTGTGTGCGATGGGTTCGCACCCCATCCTTGTGCCCCAAGTCCCCCCCTCAAGAGACCCCACACAGCATCAGCTCTATGGAAAATGAATGAGTCCTTTCACCACACACAGAAGTGTTTATTTTTATAACGTAGAAGAGTAATGATTTATAATCGGCACTATCCGGCATCACCCAGAAGAGGATGTGTTCTCTTTTCAGTCTGGTTATTCCAAAGGTTTCTTTCTCATGTTGTCTCAGGGATATTTTACTTGTCATTACCACATCTGGCTTGCTTATGCAGGAAATCTATATTTGCATCTACGACCGGATTTTTGTAAAACTGCTTTCTGACAATGTTTATTGTTAAACATGGGTCAGCTGAACTGAAAATTAAACAAGAAACGTGTATTTTAAACCTATGCTATATTTCTGTTTCCAAATGACAGAGACATATTAAAGGTGCAATAGATGGACACATGAGGATACGATGTCTTTTTGCCCTGAATGTGTTATATAGATTAGGCTTTAATGACTATGAATTAATGACGGAAGTCAGGATTCACATTTTAAAATAATTTATAGCCTCGATGAAAAATCATCTGTTTCTTTATATATTATACAAACTCCTTCTGGTTTCTGAAGTTTAGTTAGGACACCAGCTGTTCTCTTTTAACCATATGGAGAGTTTAATTAACATGTATCTCTCTAAATTTATTTAAATCCCTCTAAAGAGTTGTTGAATTATTTATAGAGTACGTAATTTATTCTACATCAAATTTATTTATTTATTTTCTGTGTGTGATTGGAGTGTGTGTGTGTGTGTGTGTGTGTGTGTGTGTCTGCGTGTGATTGGAGTGTGTGAGAATCTTAAGCAGGTATGTCTGCAGATGAGCTGTGCACTGCTCATGTTTTTGGAGAAGAGGAAGAATTTACAGCATGCACCTCTTGCTAATGCGTGTAATTGACTGTAAGTGATTTTCTCTTTAATGCCTGTTTTAAACAGTAAGTAAAAGCTATACGTACTGTACACTGCAACTGAAAAACAGGGTACTATTTAAAATCTTTATTTGTAATATTCTTGTAAGAACCAAATATAATAATTGTAGCCATAATGTATTGTAAATTCATGTAAATAGCTTGTAGAACCTGCTCCAATAATTACAGTCTCTTCAGTGCTGTACAGTCTATATTTATATGACACCACTAGGGGGTGTTAAAAACTTCCTAAACACACATGGGACGCACATTTGTCCAGGTCTTCAACCAGATCATCATGTTTAATTCATCACTCATGTGTATCCAGTGTGGTTGATAAAAAAAAAAAAAATGATAAAAACTTATAATCAAGAAAAGATGTGTTAAATACTTTTATGTTAAATACTTAAATGTTGCAAATACTTAAATACTTAACTTTTGCACCGGAAAAGGAAATGGCATAAAAAATAAAATAAAATAAAATAAAATAAAATAAAATAAAATAAAATAAAATAAATCATTTATCAGCTTTTATAAGATTGCACGCTACAATGCAAAGGGTAACCGCTAAAAAGCCTATTTTACTCTCCTTCTCTAATATAAACTGTAATATTGTGCTCATATGTGATGGACCAACAGTAGTGTGTGTACTATTAAAATAATATCCTTAAACATTTTAAACATCCCCAGTAATTCTCTTCATGTCCATAATAATTCATCATATCACATAGATGTAATAGCAAGCATGGTTTCTGCACCATGGTAGATAGAAACAAGTCAGTATTTTTCACAGCAGTAAAGGCAATTATTGTGTTCTAGGCACATTGTACAGTACATAGGCTCAATAGGTTTGGTTATAATCAGACACAGCTTATTGAATTCATAAATAATTATACTGCCAATAAACAAGTTGTTCAGTTTTTAGACTTTTCACCAGAATCACCAAACTTTTACCTGAGGAACTTTAAACCTAACAAATACCTGCTGAATTGTTACTGGGGTCCAAATAAACAGCTCATCTTTACACACTAAAATGAAAATGCGAAGGAATTGTAGTTCGAATGAGTTGAATTTGAATTGGATTTAAATATTATAGCAATAATTAAAATGACTTTAATGAAATTGATGTTGCACATAAAGTAATGGGGTGTGTTGCCAGGAAGCTTTTAAATGATGGTGTTTAACACATTTTTAAGTTCTAGCTGGCGCTGTGGAGAACACGCTGGTGAAGTGATTAGTGCTGTTGCTCTGTACCTCCAGGGCCAACGGTTCGAGTCCCACCTCAGGCCTGTACGCATGGAGTTTGAACACATGCTTGGTGTGTTTTCTCTGAGTTCTTCCTTAAGTCAAGAGACTTCCCGGTAGTGTCTGCTTTTGCATCACATCCAGATCAAAACAAGTTCCCTGGTATAGTCTCCAGGCCTCCAGCTGAATGGGCCACACCCTGAAGATTCCCTGGTACAGATTAGCAAATTGGTTCGATATATCCAGTGTAATTATACAGTTTTTAGCTTGAAGGCTTCGTACAACAGAATTGTGAACTTTGTGAGAATCAGATGCCCTGTGTGGGTTGTGCAATGTTAAAACAGTTTCAGGTTCGAGTGATACCAGCAATACAGGGAATTTTATCTTTAAATATTATGATGGTATAGGCTTTGTGCCACCAAAATAAGACATTGCTCTAACAAAAACTATAGGGTTTAACAACCTAGTGCTTGACCCAAGTCAACTTTTATTATTTGTATTTAAGATAATGCGTCAAAATCACAGTCCATCCTGATTAAAGTTTATTCTTTTTATTAATTAACCTGAATTAGCTTCATTATTTTTATTTAGATTTTTACTCGTTTTCTGTAGGATTTTTATACAAATTCTCAATGAATCATTTCAAGCCCTTAAATAACAAGTTTAATGTCAGGCTAAATTTTTTTTTTTCCCTGGTTCACCGTAACTTGTTATTCTTACTGTCAGCAGTAGCTCTACTGAAGTGCCAACAGGATTTAATCCTCATTCTGAGAAGTGAGCGCGTCATGCGCAATTTAACGAGATCTTCTGTCTTCCTGTCACCCGTGAGAGTGCATCTTGTGTATACGCAGTCATGTGTTATGGTGTTTGCAATCTCTCCTGCTCACTCGCACCGTCAGATCTTCCAGCAAAGCCTCCATCTGTCCTAGAGTGCACCACTCTGTAAACAGAACGAAGCTTACTCACTGGTTTTCTAAATGTTTGCATGCTTAAATGCTGATACTGCAATAGTTCCAATAAACAGGAAATGTGCACTCGAGAGATTGGAGTTGAGAAAAGGCGCTCCCCTTGAAGGGCCTTCATAATTATGAAAAACAGTGATTCCATCTGACAAAGTGTGTTTAAATCTCTCTCACTGGAGAGACGCATTTTACATGTGAGGAAAATAAGAGGACCGCAGCCGGGACTGCGTGAGCAGGAGTGAGGGCTCTGGGCCTCCGTGTGTGGGTGTTATTTATTTGGTTAGTGATGCAGTACAAAAGCTAATAACCCCAAAACAACACTCTCATCCCCAATGGCAAAAAAACATCCACCATGCTCACTTACATCCATCTGGGGCTAACACCTGCTCACGCTCTCGTTCGTTTATCAACACAGCATCATCCTCCCACCTCTTATGTAACTAAAAAGAAATAGCAAGAGGTTGTTTGGTGAGCACAAACTGAGAAAGCTCTTTATTTTTTATTTTTTGCCATTTACAGTATAATTAAAGTTACACAACTCATTTAACGGGAAGCTTGATAGTGAGACGTCAATGAGAACAATGAGTAAGGGAAAAAAACAGCGAAAGGAACAAGCTGCGATGATGTGGTGTGATTCAGTCTGATGCAAAGTGGAGTTATAAATACCACCCCAAAGTTGATTACTTTCAAATAACAGCTTGCTTTAAAACATTTTTATTCATCTTATCCCACAGAAATTTGGCAACAATAAAATACTATAAATACTATTAATTAGAGATGATCACGCCATGCTTTTTTATATCAGTTTCTATATTATTTTGTAAAAGAAAAAAAAAAAAGTTATGTATAAACACTTTCCTTCCTGCTCTCTCTCTCTTCCTTTTTTAGATTTTGGATTTTTCTCATTTCCACTCACACTCCAGGTTTCTTCTATCATGTAGCAGCTAATAATCAGAAAAAGAAAAGTATGAGCCCGTCACCAGCACCTATCCAAACCGCTGCTCATGCTGCATTACTGGTTACTGTAATGTCGTCTCAGAAGTGCGATCTGCCCTTTTTTGCATGCTGTACATGACCTCGCAGACAGTCATAATCGACTGGTCTTAATTTGATTGACAGGGGTGAGAGAGTATTTTATTCCTTTGACCCTGAGAGAAAGGCCAGTTTTGCTCTACCGGCTCCTGACCCGGGATGACTGGAGTTCTTTTTCGTGATTCTAACTGACGATTTTTTTGTTAATAGGACACATGCTTTTCTGGTGCACCACTCAGGAGATCTTTCCTCTCTGTGGAAAAAATGCACCTTGAAGAATTAGAATTGAGGATGTCACCTGTAGTGTTGTATATTATAAACTTCTTGTGTTATTTGACTTCACTTATTCTATATATTTTGCCATCACGGGGGCAGAAGCTTATTGTTATTTCATAATATTCACAATATACATACAATACAGATTTCAGTAAGCTTTCTTTTTTGTTCAGCTCTCATGCTGTGTTCAATGTTACTATGTACAAGTTCTCTAGAGATAACGAACCCTAAGAAGGAGGTTGATCATGATGGCGGATTTACATGGATTTACATGATGTAGAGAATAAATGAATAATTAATTAAGAGTCATTTTGAAGCAGGACTTTAAATCGGTCATATGACGAGGGGCGTTCGTGTCAAACTAGTGATGAAATTTTGTTGTGAATGAACTGATTGACATTTACAGACGATTACAAGCACAGCACAGCAACGTGTATGTCCTTGAATGACAATCCTGGTGGCACGTTTTCGTGAATGTTCAGCAAGTGGAACACCTGATCCTTGAGAATCGATGGACTTCGGAAGAGACACATCTGTCTGTGGGATCTGTTCACACGCTCACTGACAAACACCACTTGAACATGGTATGACATCGGTCCATAGCTAAAATGAGAAGGAAGAGAATGCAAGAGACTAGATAGTAATATGACCTGAGGCATTAGATGGGATATTTCAATTCTTAACTGTCTTGTTGATATCTTGTCTATTATAAGTCGCCATCCCCTCGTTCAGTCCTGACCATGCTTCAAGCCATTCTTACATGTTTGAGTCATTAAACTTTGAGAATTCCTGGGAGGCCAGAGTTTTAAATGAAAAGCAGTTGGATCATGGTTCTGGCAAGCTGAGAAAACTTTCTACCTTGATGGTATCCAGGATATCCTAGTGTCTCAGGGATTATATAGCAAAATAAAGGTAGTTTTTACTCTTATAACTGTGTTCTTTTATTCTGCACAACCAAAAGTCCCAGTTTGACTTGAACACCCCCAGTCCAACCCATCCACTCTGACAAAGAAAATGAGTCATCCTTTAAATGCTTAGTGTCATTACTATAATAAGCACACTTTCACTTTTCTGTCATTTCTGTCAATTCTGCATACAGAAAAAAAAATCTTTAGAATTCATATCTAATATTGCTTTAAAAAAGATCAATATGCACAGAATATTCCTATTAATGCTGGTTTTTATAATGCAAAATTACTTTTAGCATTTACGTTATTTAAAGTAAAGAAGCAAACTGCACATACCAGTCATTGTTATGTCATGGCTAAAACCACTGACCTGAGCAAGCATCTTTGTACGATATTTTTTAACATTTGGGAAACTTATTTATAGCGCAGCATCAAGATGAGCATGAGAGCAGCTGGGAAAGGAAGCGGATGAATGCTGCATTCTGTGCTATGAATAACATGAATAAACAGTATTGCTCATTTCCTATCTAAACTCTCTGGGTCATATTGTGCACTTAACTCCTTACTGCTAAATGCTACTATTAAACTGACACTATATTTACCCCAGATGTATAAGCGTGTTAACAGCTTGAGCTATAGTCATGGCATGTCTGCTCAAGGTTACACATGTCCAATTACACTGTTCATTAAACTCAATCTCCTGCCTAATTGCCCCATCACCTCTAACGTCTTTTATTGCTCTATAATGTAAATCCTAATCAGACCTACACAATAAAGAAGGTTCAGAAAGCTTCTTTACTGCGTTAAATTCACTGCAAACAACTGTGTACAGAAACTTTGAGCTAAGCTCGTTTAAATGCTATCATTTAATTATAACTATAAATAAGATAATTAGGCACTGCCGCCTTGCACCTCCAGGGTCTGGGTTCGATTCCCGTTTCTGTGCTCTCCAGTTTCCTCTCACAGTCCAAAGACATGAAGGTTAGGCTAATCGGTGTTCCCAAATTGCCTATAGTGTGTAAGTGTGTATGCTCTGTGATAAACTGGCACCCTGTCCGGGGTGTACCCCGCCTCATGCCCTAAGTCTACTGGGATAGGCTCCAATCCCCCTGTGACCCTGAGTACAGGATGGTGAGTGTTACAGTACAAGATGTGTATTGTCCTGTATATTACACAGCTGTATATTAATGTAAATATCCACCATGAATGCCTCGCATATTAATCTGTGAGTAACATGTGATGTTCAGTTGCATCTGAGATTTATTTTGCAGTGAAATTCTGTGTTAATTATTATTACTATAATGCCATTTGACTAAAAACATAAAAAAAAAAAGATTAACGTATTAACATATTTAAATTAAGGGCAAAACTAAATGATAGTAGAAATTGGTATTTCTGAGCTAAACTAATTAAATAGAATTAAGTAATTTTACAAAAATAGACATAATACAAGGCAGCATGGTGGCTTAGTGGTTAGCACTAGTGCCTTGCACCTCAAGGGACCAGGTTCGATTCCCACCTCGGCTCTATGTGCATGGAGTTTGCCTTGTGCCCTAAGTCTCCTGGGGTCGGCTCCAAGCCCCCTGTGACCCTGTATACAGGATAAAGCAGTAGAGAGGATGAGTGTGTAAGACCTAATATTCATATCAAAGGCAAGAATCATATTATTTTATAGTGTGATTCAGCAGCGCTTCAGTCCTTTACTCTGTCCAGATTTCTCACCTTTTCGTATGTACACTCATGCAGCTTTCATTACCATCTCGCTACACGATGTAGAAGTTGAAATACACACAATGGAATATCTCGAGTCTTAAGTTTCTTGTTGATATCTGTTTGTTACCAGCATTTGACATCACAGAACATACATGCTACAGTGTACCCATGACTCCAAAACAACTGGTGCAGACAGGTTGGACAAGTGTCGGACTGGGGCTGTCTGAACCGAGCCAAATCAGAATGATTTCTTTCAAACAGCAGTGTGGATGGTTAGTCCAAAAGATCAGACAGATCAGATGTGAACACCAATAACTAGGCGCATAACAAATCTTTGAATATGAACATGCACTTACAGTATGGGTTGAGTTTTCCATTAGTGCTCCTGGAGCTTACACTCCATAGTAATTTTGAGTTCAAACCCCAGAACTGACACACAGGCAGGTACTTTTTAATTATTAAAGCTGATAAAGTACAATTTTTGTGTTGTAGTGTGACTCTACAAAGCAAAATGGAATGGAGTGGTTTGGATGGAAGGTTGCGTTGTTTTCCACTCAGTCCTTAGTGTGGGCGATGTGTTTAAAAAAGTGCTCCTCTGAAGTTGAAGCCAAGCTGACGAGTTCCTCAACTGTTTACTATAGTTTATTTATGAGCTTGAGCTTTTCTTCTCCCATCTTTACGCTGACCTTTTCAAAGTTTGCTGTTATCAGCTTAAACAGGCTCCACTAGATGGCAACAGAGCTGCAATGTTTTTTTTTCTTTTTTCTTTTTTCTTTTTTAAAGAGCACCCCTGGCTGAATTCAGGTAAAATGTCTTTGCTTTGTGTTTCCTTTAAGCCAACCTGATATAATATTTGATTATAATTCACTTTTGAATAGAGCTCCCTAATATGCCTATGGGTGTTTATTCACTCTTTTGTGACCAAAAACACGTAGTTCTTAGAACAGCCTACACACCAGCACAGCACCCATGAATAAGCCAGTAAGGTTTGCCTTATATTGTCAGGGGGAATTAATAATGTTTATCATATCTTTTCTTCTCTTTTCAAGAGAAAATTCAGATCAACATGGCTCTTTGGTCCTTTCACATGCGCTTAAATAATGCTTGTTGATTAGATGAGCTTATGTCATAATTCACATGAAGGAGATGACATGTATTATTAGGAGGAATGTTCAAGTCAAACAGGGATTCATGATGAAATTTCTTGCAAATTATTCTGTAAAACCGATTAACATTTCTGGAAGATTTCAAGCACAGTAGGTGTTGAGACTCTTAGACTTAGTAGAACATTTGAATAGTGCAAGCATTTTAAAGAAAATCATACCATACAAATGCAAGCCGAGGTGGCTCAAAGCCTACTGCAGTGATTCCAATGAATATTCAGCGAGTGCACACCTGATCATTGAAAATTGTCAGAAATTTTTGCACCACATTGTGTAAAACACGCATCTGTCGCAACTGTACATCATCTGTACAATCATTCACGAACACCACTTGCACATTACAGGAACTCAGCTGGGACTTACTGCTACATTCTCACATGTTTAGGCTATTGAAGGAGCTCCTGGGAGGCCAGTGTTTCAGACACGAAGCAGGCAGTGCAATCATGGCTCTATTGTACTGAGAAATCTTTCTACCTTAATGGTAAACCTGTAACACTGGGATAAGTGCATTAGTGTAGCAGGGGACTATATAGAGAAATAAAGCTTTAACCTCATAACTGCACAATCAAGTCCCGGTTTGACTTGAACACACATATTTTGTTCACTATTCACTAGCTGAACACATACTCCTAGAAGAAGAATTATTCGCTCCTTTAGGCTGTTTGACATCCGCAGCAGCGCTTACTCATAAAGGTATGGATTATGGGATTAGGCGACTTTTCATTCAGCCAGCCTTATTCGAACATGAAGCATGCACGTTCCTATGTTCAGGCAGCAAAGAAAAGAATGAACATTGAATTGGAAATATGTGAGGACAAGAGAGCATGGCCTGTTCTTACAGGTCTCTATTTTTTTTTTATCCTTTTTGATTTGCTTTGGACTGAAAACTGTTTTCTCCATTTCTTTTTCACCATGAATTTAAGAAAACATGCATTTCACAGATCATATGGGGACTCGAGGCACAAGGGCAGAATACACTCTGAATGGAGTGCTAGTCCAGCCTAGTGCACTAGCATTCACATTCTCTCACTCTCACATACATCTACATGTCTTTGGACTGTGTGAGGGAACCTGAACGCCTGGAGGGAACCCCTAAGCACGGGGAGAACATGCAAACTCCATGCTCATAGACCCAAGGTGGGAATCAAACCCTCTGCCCTGGAGATGCAAGGCTTCCGTACTAACCATATGCCAGCGACATTAATAACATTGTAATAATTAATAACTGTAATTAATAGTTTTGCACTGATCATGTACTCATCAATGACAATAAGGTAAAAATTTAGAAGAAAAAATTACTTTCAGTGATCTCTAAAGAATTTGCATGATGTCATTTCTTGTTGTGACTTGTAGGATGTTTAAAATACTTCATGGGAATACATGTGTTTAGGTATTAGGGTTAAATAAATGTTATTAAACACAAATAAAAATGTACATTTTTCATAACTTATGATTGATGATGTATGAAAAAGATATGTTTTGACATGACATATTACACATTTACATTTGCAAAAAATAATAACATATTGCAATATATAAATACATTTATGTATTGAAAGCTCTTAACAGTTTTTTATTAGTGTTTTACTTATTTATTTACATAGCCCCAAATGTGAAAGTATTGACATTTGATAACTACAGTACACCTGGAAACAAAGTTTTTTTTTCTTTTTAAATAAATAATAAAGGTATAAAATGTGCAAGCATCACTGTTGGGATTTTAAAGTACATTATCTGCAAATCTTTTTTCGAGCGAGACACTGAAAGGGCTTCAGAGCTTGTTTATTCACCTTTTGGATGGTTTACACCACAGTATCTCAATCTTGGCTCTGGAGGACACGTATCACTTAATATTTTAGTGTTAGCTTCACTTTCTGAGCAAAAGTGTATGTTACCACTCTAATATGCAGGACAGCGGGTACTCCATGACCTGGGTTTGAAAATTGTGTCCTATATAGCCTATATATGGCAAAAGAGTTTTCCACTAGCTGTAAGCTATTTACTGCATGAACAGACTTCATTTCAAGAAACTTGATGTTCAAAAAGCCTCTGTAACAAATCCATCCAATGTCACTGTGTTGTTTCCATAAGTTGAGCTCTCATCCTCTTAACCCTCTCTTACGCAAGACTAAACATACCGTATAATAGTAGTGCCTTTTCAGAAAATAGAGGCATGCACTGGAGGCAGGAACCTCATGGGACTTTTTGAAAGGTGCTTGATGCATTCTTGCCTCTGCTCTGTGTTTAGTTAGTATGAAGCAGTATGATATCTGTGAACAACTGGCACTTTATGAGAGGGAGTGAAGCTGAAGATCAGTCGACCGATGCATGTGCTGTTCAGCCAAGAGGCCCAAGCGTTAAGCTTTTTAACCAAGAATTTGATCAGGAAAAGGACTAAAGAGGAGTCATGAGATCAAATGTTCTTTTTTCTAGACATAGAAAATGCACATCTGCAATTAAATTATTAGATTATAAGCACAAGTTAAAGTGATGAAGGCATGTATTGGGCACTGCTTGAGTGATTGCGTGACTGTGGCGTGTGTATGTGTTGTGTGGTGTGTGAGTGTGTGGTGTTTGCCATGACTATTCATTTTCTCGTTCTCTCACCACCCAGCTTGCAGCTGTCTCATGGATCCACTAGGTTCCATACCATCATTACATGCACAGATGTCTATTTTTTCTAAGTGAAAAAGCCTGCCTGGCATTAACCCATCAACTTCAATGGGTAAAGATGTTTATGGCTATCCTAAGTAGACATCAGAAACATTGTATATTACTAAAATTTCAGCGCTGGGAAATATTGATTGCATAGGACAGATAAGATGAATAATTTATAACGACACTAACATGTGATTTCTAATATGTGCCCTATATGTACCATATTGTACCCTTCTTTTATTATTTCTTGTACGTCTCTTGCTTTGTGCATGCAGCCTATTTATCCATTTATATACCACTCTCACGTCCTGTTTACCAAACCAGCCCTGGATTTGACTCTTTCCTTCTTCTTTTATTCCCAAGGCACCTGCATCCATCTCATTCTCATTCACTGCCAACATTTGCCTGAGGATAGAAAAGACAAGACATTAATATGGATGACATGTTATAGCTTTTGGTTCATGCAAGATTTAAGCTTTTTGTACTAGATTGCAGCACCTTGAGAGATAACCTCTAGTTTTTCACAGCTAGCGTGATTATTATTCGGATGTAACTAGCGACTGCACAGACGTGCGTGTGCTCTTGATGTGCCAAATAAGGGTAGATGTAAACAAACCACACTGATCCAGCTGATGGAACGATTGTACCGCTACCCCCTCCCCACCCCCCACACTTCCCAATGAAGTGAATTCCTACCTTTTTAGGAATGGTCCAATGGTGCTAAATCCCAAAGTCCACATTTCTAATTATGTACCTTTTATTATTAATATTTACTAAATAACGTATCTTGGTTAAGTGAAAGCACAAAGCAAACTTAAGGTGAGGATCTATAAAAAGGAAAAAAAAAAAAACCCTGGGAAAAAAGGGCGGGTGGTCTTTTGGAATGCAAACATATTACATATGCCAGCGTTATTCCAGAGGTTGTAAAACATTTACTACTTGTTTAATGGATTTACAATTTAAATAACCACCAAAGGGATGTTGCTTTTTATTTGAAAAACATATTTTCTGAAAATGTTTCTGAGTACTTACTGCACACACACATCTTATGATACAGAAACTGTGTTTTTCTTTTCTTTTTCTGTTTGTTCTCAGAGTTGAACTCCTTTCACTCCTAGAAGCTCCAGCCATTAACTTCATCCTGCTTGGAGCGGTATCATCATTGACATTTGCAGTATTGAAATATAAATTGTAGGTTTCATCTGCATATAAAACTTTTCAGAGCTGCCTGGCGCCATCCTTGATTTCTCTCTGTAATTTCGTTGCAGTCTGTTGAAAGATGTATCGCGCTCTTGTGCAGACTAATATAAGTTTTATAGCTTGGTATTATGGAAGCATAAAACATAGAGTGGAAATGCAAATTAGTTCAGGGCAGCTGCAGTAATAAGAAGCTTCGGGGTAGCAAGAAAGTAGCACTTATAAAGAATTATAACGTGTAACATTTGATTTAGGTGGCCATGAATAGTAATGCAGGCTAATGAATTCATGCAAATGGCATCGTTGCTAATACGAGCAAAATGGATTATATAGTGAGTTTTTAGGATGAGGTCAATGGGAACATTTAATTAAGCTTAATGTTAACTCTAGTTCCTTTTACAATACGGACTATAAAACACATAAATCCTAATTAATATTTTAGCCTATATTATTCCAGATTGGTTGCACCGTTGTAAAGGAAGAGACCTGCTTTACTGGCGAATCGACCACAAATAAAAAAGGCGGGAATGAGAAGAAATTGGTTCGTTTTTGAACCTCTCTGCAAAACTAATCATCATACTCTTTCCCAGTGATACTACCATTTACAGAAACAAAGCTCCC
This sequence comes from Clarias gariepinus, assembly GCF_024256425.1. Lineage (NCBI taxonomy): Eukaryota > Metazoa > Chordata > Actinopteri > Siluriformes > Clariidae > Clarias > Clarias gariepinus. The sequence continues at coordinate 8,877,307 of NC_071116.1, read as the reverse complement.
ATTTTCCAACGTATTATATAATCCTAGTATTAGGCATGTAAGCAGTGTTTTGGAGCATTTGATGGAATATTGTGCCTCCTGCGCTCTGGGAATGAACACATCCTCTTTTCACCCCCTCCGACTCTTCTCTGTTTGCATAGCTGGAAACTCTAGCACGATTTCCAGGATCGATGTGTGTCACCATGTGCAGCACGGCGGCATGAGGCACAGCGAATGTGTTACACGCTTTTTTATGTCCAGAGCCAACTGGAGCTGTGTGGCCGTTAACACATTCGCAGGCCGCTCCTGTTTCCTGCAAAGTGTGTTCACATGGGAGGGAAGCATGAAATGCCTGAAGCCTGTCAATAGCTTTTAGTGCACCCAGGGTGTGGGTTTCAGCTGTGCTTTTCATGGGCAAGTGTGTTAATGCTCCAAAGCCCCAATTACAGCACTAGAGGCCCTACAGACAAATATTAGCTGTATGCCTAAAAAAAAAAATCTTTTCCTGAGATATGGATGTATATATTTATGGAAATACATAAAAAAAAATTATCCACTGCATTTACAGGGGGGGGTGTAAAATCATGTGGGTGGACGGTGGATGGTGACTGGGGGGGTCTGGAGCCTATCCCAGGAGACTTAGGGCACGAGGCTGGGTACACCCTGGACAGGGTGCTGATCCATCGCAGAGCACACACACACACATACACACACTACAGGCAATTTGGGAATATCAATTCGCCTAATCTTCAGGCATTTGGACTGTGGGAGGAAACCGGAGTACCCAGAGAAAACCCACCAAGCACGGGGAGAACACACAAACTCCATGCACAGACAGGAATCGAACGTGAACCATGGAGGTGCTAACCACTACACCATACCACAGTTTTACATAATTAGGGGTGTCAAACCGATAGTTGTCTGCTATGTATTACTTTAGCACTTTAGTGTAATTTAACTTACCACAAGAAATGCAGGCATTGCAATGGGGCGAAGTGCAGGGTATGGATGTGGAGATTAATCAAGTGCATTTTATCTAAGCTACGGTATGCTACTTCAGGAATTCTAAAAGAATTTAGGTAGGCAGGTTCCTAACAATAGTCAGTCTCTCTTTGTTCCGCCCGTATACCCATTTATGGATTAACCAGGGTTTAGGACGATTCAGCTCCGGCCAAGGTGGTGATGAACAGACCACCCACATTTGAGCTTTAGAAAACCTAAGGGTAAAGTCTCATTTATCCGGTTCAATGCATAATATTATACAGACACAGTAATTAATGCTTTCATTTTAGAAAGTGCATATCTCCCAGAATTTTTGCACCCACATTTACAATAGTAGAAACATTACACAGAATGGAACATAACAAACAAACAAACAAAACAAACAAACAAATAGACAGACAGACAGACAGACAGCATGCAGTGAGCAACAGTTCTGCAACCAGAAGCTCCTTTTTTTGTTTAGAGAGGTTCGACAAGCATAACGCTGTCTGGTTTCAGATAAAAAGGAAGGCTACTCTAATAATAAATGTTTTAAAGTGCCTAAAGTCTGAGCTGAAATGCATTATAGAATGCCCTGCATGCTGAACATTAAGGCTACAAGTGCGAAACACTGCATAAAAAGGATGAAAGAAGTAAAGATAAACATACATATAAAAGAGTGTACATATTAACATTGACTTCCATTTCTTCCAGCCAAGTCCACCAATCTGAGGTTAGGCCTTACACAAACTCTCTGAAAAATGGATATCTCATGACGGAATGTTCCAGCATGGATTTGGCTGATTTGCATTTGCTCTGACTGAGATCTGCAAAATCAGTTTGGCTAGTACCCTCAGTGCATCCCTTTGTGATTAAGCTGTCCAAGTCTTTATTCCAAACACAGTAATTTACCAGAAATGTGTGGGCTTCTCTCCAGCCTTTATATATTTATATTGGAATGGAATAAGCAGCACCGGATACAAAACACAACAAAGCACTGCTTCTCATCTGGAGAACAGATAATCTCATCTGAAACTAAGAAGTGCTGCTGTAATCATGAAGACTGCCCTGTGATCATCTCAGGACATTCATTCACAATGTGTTTATACTGAATATGTCGTTGTCACACTTCTGCCATACAATACACAATGCCTGTATTTTTTATAATATTGTAATAGTTTACAATCCCTCGTTCTCATATAGGGTCCAGATTGACATGAAAGCTTTGATTTTGTAATTGTGTATGTATAGATTTCATTTGTTATTACTCAGATGCATTCTGGATTCTTTTTTTTTGGCACATTTTTGTCGTCTGAAGTGTGTCATAAGGCCATTGTTTGTCTTCCGCAGTTACAGAAGAACCCTCTCTGATCTTCAAGTCGGAACTTTGGTCTCAGGTAATAATCAGGACACAGTTGGGTCTGTCATCAACTCTGAAAACTTCAAAACACTTTTGTCTGCTTAGTTATTTCCACAAAGGGCTGATCAAACAAGAGATAGATCACAAACCGTTGAGGTGTCATGCCGCCACAATGGATTATTATTATTTGAATTCTACAATGTGTAATTCATTTGCCTTTGTGAAATAGTGAAAGATTTTGCAACAAATCTTTTATTTTATTATTTATTAAGTCTCTTACATTTAGTGAAAAGGGATTTTAAGTGGAAGGTTATGAATGGGTTAAACTTTTCATTCTAATATTCAATGATGATTATAATAGTTTTAAAAATCTATATTTAACTATCAAGCAAATTTTTAAGGAAATAAAAGCCTTGAATTTGTAGTTTTCCCATTTTGTCCATTTTGCCCTGCACAAAAAAGCACTAGATGCCACAATGATTGTCACCGGCCTTGAGAAATCTTCAGAGACAAGGGAAAAATTTTGCTGTTTTTTTTTCTTCAGTCACAAAAAACTACGCTGTTATTTTATTATTATCTCAAGAATAAGACCGTTCGTTTCTCCTGGCTAGACAGTTTCTTTGCACCTTGAACTCCTGGGAGGAATTAAAGCCCTTTACCTTCAGTGAAGGAGCTGCATTTGACGTCAGCCCTTGTCGTGTTGCTGCGCAGAGTAAGGTGACGTGAGTAGACTGCAGATCCAGGTCTCTCTCTCTCTCTTTTCCCCTGCCGGCCAATCACAGGCAAACTTTGGGGGTCTGCATCCGGCACAACTGGTGTGTGAACGGCATAGCAATCACGCTTCCATTGACTGTGAAGAATATGAATGAAGGTCGAGTGTCAGTCAATTGGTGGTGCACCTGAACTCACACCACTCTACCTTGGATATAATGAAGTCCATAGTCCTGTTTTCAAAATATCAGTCGAGTATCCTACTGAGATTGTATTTACTGTGCTGCAAACAATCCACTTGGGGATTTAAACGAGTGTCATTTTTTATTTCATTGATCAGTAACACACTGTACCTGTGTGATGATTGCAGAACGATCGCACGTAAATGAGCAGCGATCAGTGTCTTGGTTGGGAGCTTTGCGGCGGTATGGTGGTCTTGTAATAAGAGCTCTTCAGCTGATTATAAAACGAAGCAGAGACTGAAATGGAGTACATCTGTGTGATTAGCCAGCTGCCCAAACAAAAAAACCTGGCAGGAACGGCACTTATGAATGCAGAGCACAGAAAGAGCTTTTTAATTTAGCATAGCGTACCTGACCTCCTTTGACATTCTCTAAAGTCAAGCTGACCTGCACCACCACAGAAGAATGGAAAATAAAATATGAGCCAGGTAAGTGGACGAGTAGAAGTATTAAAAAATATTCACAATGGCTTTAATTGCTGTGAAAATATGTCTGGTGTATTCAGGATTTGACAAGCTATTCGAAAACGCTAGTTATTTATGCTTCAAGTTATGCTACGACAAGTTTATCTTCCTAATTAGCTGTATAGGTTCAGCGGGGAAACGACTATCAAATCATATCAAAAGACTGCCTTCAAACTCTCCAGTGAAGGATTTGTACTTTTTGTTGTTGTCTTTTGGTCTAGTGTGAGTGTGTGGAAATAATAAAGACTGGTACTTGCTAGCATTTATATACGTATATTTTACACGTAGCATTTATATACAGAGTTCTGTGTGTACCTCCGGGTACTCCGGTTTCCTCCCACAGTCTGAAGACATGCAGATGAGGCTAATTGGTGTTCCAAAATTGCCCATAGTGTGTGAGTGAGTGTATGTATGTGTGTGTGTGTGTGTGTGCCCTGTGATAGATTGGCACCCTGTCCAGGATGTACCCCGCCTCGTGCCCTAAGCCTCCATAGAAGATGAGTGAGTGAGTATACATGTAAGCAGCTCAAGGGCCCAACAGGGACAACTTGGAACCCGTGGGATTTGAACCTAAGACCTTCTGAACCGTAGTCCAATTCCTTCATTTAAAAAAAAGTAGTAGTAATTGTAGCAGACGCCATAGATAGTTGTCATTTCCAAATTGCCAGTAGTGTGTGAATGAGCGTGTGAGTGTGTGTATGTGCATGTGCCCTGCGATAGATTGGCACTCTGTCCAGGCTGTACCCCCGCCTCATACCCTAAGTCTCCTCGGGTAGGCTCCAGGTCCCCTGCGAGCCTGTACGCAGGATAAAGCGGTATAGATGATGTGTGAGTGAGAAGAGTTGGCTATTTGTCGTCATACTGAGTTTTCATGGGTGGAAGAATTTAGCAAGATGTCTGGACTGCAATAAAACCATCTGATGGACAGAATCCACTATAGAATATGTTTTCCCACAATATGTACAAATGATCATCATGAGTGTGACTGTATGGATCTACGGAAAGGTCTTCCAGTGGAAAAGTTTCCAAAGAAGTGCAACATGCTGCCATTATTCTGTCTCAAGTTTTTGGAGCAATTAAAAAGTTGCAGTTACACACCCTACACTTTCATTACAGCCAGTCCAGATCCTCATAAAAACCTATTTTTGTTTGTTTTTGTTTTTTGTTTGTTTTGTTAAAGTTTCATTTTCATTTTTGTATTTCATTTCACAAAGTATGTAGTGCCCTGTCCTTAAAGTCTGTTGTTCTAGAGAAGCAAAGAATCAGCTATTAATAGTGCAATAAGCTGGTATAAGGGAGACACATCAGCGCATGCATGCAGACACGTATTCTGGCAGTCTTGTCCATTAGAACGTGACAGTGCACATGGCCGTTGAAGCAAATTCCTCTGGTCCAGTCACTGTATCCTTCCCTTGAGAACCGGTTTTGAGGACAATAGTGAGACTGTGTGACCTAAATTTAAACATTTACGCATGACAAAGAACGGCTTCGGAGGAAGTTGTTCTGATAATACGTATCCGATTCTATTTTTGCAATGTGAGAATTTTTCAGAAAGGAAAATTGAGACGTGATCTTTTAATGTATCGTTGCTACGGTTCCTTGTGGATATGAAAACAGCTTGGTATTTACTATCTCCAATTATCTCTTTAAAGGGCTGTGAAAGATCCTCAGCTAGCAGATTAACATGACAAAAAAAAACTGGAAGAAAATGACTGATGTTACTGTTTAATGTTATTTAGGCAAGTTTAAAAAAAAAAAAAAAAAAAAGTAGTTAAAGATGAGTAGATATGACTGCCATTAATGTCCAAACCTCTGGATGATCTAAGAAATACTGTAAGAGGTGACCTGCTGATATCATCACCTGGATTGCAGAAACATGCGGTAGAACTTCAAATCACATGTCCTTGGAGCAGTGGGATAAAAATACATTAGTGCATAGCTTAAGGCACGAAACTGAGCTAAGCCAAAGGATACACAAAAGCTTAGCTCTGTCTGCCTCTCAAACTTCAGTTATTTGCATGTGTTTAAAGATCCCAGAACCATTTATTATAATGCAGGTCACATCAGTGTTCTCCCTTCAGCAGTGCAATAAAGAAGTTTACTGTCTGTACAGCACTTTCTTACATCCTTTCTTCATGCTGTTAACAAAGTGTACACTGGCCAAACGTGTCAGGGACCAGATAGCAAAGAAGACGATTAGTTATTTAAACAGTAATTCAGGTATGATGCAATTAATTTTCCTTTTTTTATACCTAAGCATAATTTGAGGGCATTTATGATGGTCCATTTTTTTATAAGGAGCATTGATGTCTCAGTGACCAGCTCCTCATGTGTCATGTGGAAGTCCTCCTGGGTTTAATTCCCAGCCAATGTCCTAAATGATAGAAAGAGCCACTGGATGCAGGCCATCCTCAGTGCTGGTCCCAAACCCAAAGGCTGCAATCATTGTAATAATCAAATGAGTGTAATCATTTAGAGCATTTGGCATAAAACCCTCTGAAGTGATGTTAATTATAAAATGTTTTATAAAAGCACACCCCAATGTGCTTTATTCCTCTTATACTACAGCGAGGCCCTGTATTAGCTGTTACTATGGAAACAATATCATAAGGGCATTAATATAAACCATTAACTTGTCATTGCTCACACAGGATCCTCATTTTATATACAGTACTGTAGATTGCACAAGTGCTCAAGTGCACACCCATAGTTTTATGGCTAATTTGTTTGAGCAAGTAATGATTTAGCTATTAGGACATGATTAACACTTTGTTGACTTAAGTGCAATGTTTTAAATGAAACAACTTCCTGAAGAGCTGATAACAGACAACATGAAGACATACAGTATAGCAGAATGCCCAGGTCGACCTGGTTGTGACAGATTATTTTTTGTCATTATTTGTTGTTGTAAATTTCACTATAATTTCTTAAAAAAGTAGATAAACATTTCTAGCTATTTGTCTCTGGAAAATTGGAAATTGATCAAGAATCCTGTCTCTTGATGGCTATATATCAATCTGAAAAGAAAGACAGAAATAGTAGTTATACCTATAGCAATTTTGGTGTGTATAAAACTATGTAGATTTTGTTTAGCTAAATATCATATTAAGTACTCATGCACACTTACTTACTTATTTGATGACTCAATTACTTCAATTTATTTGTTTAGCGCATATGATGTATTTTATACATATGATGTATATTTAGGTGCGACCAACAAATGTACACAATTTCAACAGTTATCTATGCCCTTTTTTAAAACTTGAATTGAATTATGGCAGGGATGTGTAGTAGTATGTCTCCTCCAAAGATGTCAGTAGTCACACAATCATTGATGCTCTCACGTGACTGTGATTTTTTTACATGTATTTTTCATATATACTTTGTATATACATTTTTTAGGGCAACTTAATATATACTGTGTATATATATATATATATATATATATATATATATATATATATATATATATATTAATCATATTATATATCATATTAATATGTTACTTCTGTTCATGAAAAGTAAATACATTTTAAACATGAATAAAATATAAAAAGTGCAAAAAAAAACAATTAGTCCAAGGACACAAAACTAAAAATTGCATCCAAGCTAAATATCCCAGCTTCAGACTGATCAGCCACAAAGAGAAAAAAATCGGTGTTCTTTTTAAAAAAAACATGTTGTTGTGATAAAAGGCTTCCACCAAAGTGTGATATTGGATGTTGCAGTTATCAGATCATTTCACCCCAATTTTGAGCTTGTCTGTATTAAAATAAAAATTATACACATTTTATGTTTATCACTGCTTACATTAAGGCTCTACTCTATATCACTCTTTATCGCAGTTGCAGAACGTTCAGCAGGGTGAGATTTCCTGCCAGCGGTGTCAGGCTTTTCCGCAGGATTATCGAACGTGTTTAATTAGAGCTGGAGAATGTGGTTCACACCCTCTGAAAGCTTCAGTAGTGAAGAATTGACTGTAGAGCCTGACACTGACTTGTAGATCACGGTTAAAACCGAGCTGAGATCAGTTAGAAAGGCAAACGTTCACACAGAGTGAAGGCGCTGGACGTGCCGTCTTAAAACGTCCCAGTGTTGATGGATGACGGTTTACTCCACAGGGACCTGCTGAGGGTGTTGGCAGCTTTTCACAGCATTGTTCTCCAAGCTGCGATCTCTCCGGTAGGAAGCCCCCGCCACACTTTTCCCAGCGCTTTCCATCAGGATGCAAGCCCCACCATCCCCCCATTCCCACCCACGTCCTTTTCAATCCACACCCCCTTTCGCTGCTTTCACAGAACTTCCTATGCAACAACCTTAGAACTTTGTGAATTCTCCAGATGGTTTATTTGCTTACGCTCGCAAAATAACACAATCAAGGTGAATTTCACAGTGTAGATACAGGAGGATGCAGTTTGTTTGCAATATTTCATTTAACTTAATACTCTTCTTGTTTTTTCCCCAAATGTATGTATTTATTTTTTTATGATCCAAGTCCTGACAGGAAATCCAATGACAATTCTAGAGCAACCAAAGTGTCTCCAAAGAGATGCAAGCCAATTTCTTTCCAATTTTGCTTCACATGTGTGTAAATTAGCACCTGTGGGCTAATGATTAAACTGTGAAATGGACCATTGCATGCTAAAGCTAGCAAGCAGCACTCGGTTGAAGTCTGGAGGAGCACGTTTTGTAGAGGAAACAGGATAAACAAAGTCAGCGACTGTAGAATTTATTGCCGGAGGAGCTGAGCACACAGCAGAACAATTAGGGATGCAAGAATCCACATATTAAATAAAGGACACAGTCTGTCTTAAAGTCTTATATACCTTGCAGAGAATTGGTTAAATTATGTAAGGATGTCAGGATTAGCCTTAGGGAACGTGTCTGGCATTGAAAAATACTCGGCGCACTAATATTGCCACCATAAAGCAGGTTACATGAATCGCTGGAAAAAAGGAAACAAGCTCTTTCAAATCACATGAATATATTATTTCATTTAATATATTTTTTATGTATTGTTCATATCATTGAGTTGTATTATTTGGACTTTAGAAATTACATTATCTTGCCTCCAGGAGGCAACATTCATGCTTTCATATTTTGTTTTAGCCTGTATACATGGTGAAGAAAGTCTTCAGCTACTCTCTGAAAAAGGGGCAATGAGGCACATGGGGTCTGCGATATTATTATTATTATTATTATTGTTATTATTGTTGTTGTTATTGATATTATTATTATTATTATTATTATTATTATTATTATTATTATTATTGTTATTATTGTTGTTGTTATTGATATTATTATTATTATTATTATTATTAATAATAATAATAATAATAATAATAATAATAATAATAATAATTTTGTTACAGTAATGAAAATAACAACCAAAAGCTGTTATACTATCTTTAATTACAATTATTAGCCAAACTGACTAGGCATTTATTGGGCCTACAAAGAATGTCATTCTAAAAAGTTTTATTAAAAAAAAATACAATATATATACAATACTGTATATACAGTATATTGTATAGTTAAAGTATATATACTGTAAATATACTGTAATATACTGTGTGTATACTGTTTTTTTTTTTATTTCATTTAAATCGTGATCCTGATATCCTGATACTGTCTTTAAATAGGTGTGTTCTAGTTCGAGGGTGTCTATGGTGTTTTGTTTGTAGCTAAAAGGATTCCTGGCCCCTGAAAGTGCTAGAGAGAAATGCCCTGGCCCAAAGTGATAACAAGCTGTGATACAAACACATAAGAGCTCAAAATGACACAGAAAGAGGCCCCACTTTATCAGGATACTTACCCTAGTAAAACCAAGTGAAGGGCACCTGCTAATCTCTTGCTGTCATATCCTGTTTCTTGCCCAGTCAGGGTGTAAAGGCTTGTTGGGAAAATGAGCACACACTTCCCTGCGTGCGAGGCACATTTGTGACGTCTGTAAACAGGGAAAGAGAGATGGAGGCCCTGCTAGTTGAGAGATAAGACAGAAAAATGTTAAAGCCTGTAAATTGCAGTGTGACACGAGACAGTTATTTATTTATTTTTTTAAAGCACCTAATTACTTTAGGAGGATTGGGCTTTGCGGTGTCCCATCGCATATCACAAAAATCATTGCCGTCGTATCTCAGAATAATTACAGCTTACGTTTGCTATATAAATATATAACTTTTTTAAAAACAGATTTTTCTAGGTCATAGATTGCACTGGATATAATGTTGGAATACAGCCCGGATGAGCTAGAAGGGGATCATGCACAAATATTCACACATTCATGTTTTTGAGTGATGGGAGGTATCCAAACATCATAATCATAGAAGAAAATCACACAGACAGTAACCCAAGCACTGCAGCACTGGAGCTGTGAGTTGGGAAGACTACATTCAATTTCAAATAAAAATCAAATCCTTTTTCTAGTTGCTAATATTTATGATATTATTCAGTTAAGATAAGCCTGTTAAACTCATTTAGTGGTTTCTGATCAAAGCCAACACATCTGTATTGCATTTACTGTACATACTGTATGAGGCTGCACAAAGGGATGCAGGAGTGGAAATGAATGTAAAACCCTCATTTTGACACATGACGTCTAGAGATGATCTGTCATAGCCTTGTGAAAATGAGTTATACCACAGCACTGCTAAATTGTGATATGATTGGTCAACGGCTAAACTAACCATTGGTTAACGAGCTGGTGACTGAGGGCTAGTGTAATTACCGGGGTGGAAGGACAATAAACTATGAAGGTGGTGGGAAGTTCTGAGAAACTTACAAGAACTAACTTTTTATTTCCACTTATTCTGCTTGAAAATATCAGCTAACTTCTGTGTTCTGGGATGAATATCAAACAGCATTAAATGGAAGCTACAGTATGTAGCAGTATGTACAATCACTAAGTAGTGCCCTTGGTCAGAGGTTAGATATTTAGAATACAGCCTTCAGTTCCGGCAATTCTGAATGATTTAGAAGCAACTGCTACAGGGGACAGTATTGTTTAAGAGGACGTGTTTTCTTGCTGAAACTGCCTCGGTGATTGCTCTTGTATGTGGGTTTGGCAGGCAGCTGCTCTCAACCCTTTTCAGTACTGTGGAGTGATACATAAAGTTAACCTTGCCAGTGCTGTTGCCATCCACTCATGGAATGCCTCTCGTCCAATCAGATCGGTTGGAACTAACTGTTGTATAGCAGGAAATAATTTGTCTAGTAGATTTTTCATAGATTTTTTTAAATTTGAAACTCAACTTCAGGATGGGTGCAGCTTTGTGTATCAGTACCAGATAACACTTTAAATCTCTCTCTCTTTCTCTCTCTCTGTGTATGTTTGAGTTGAGATTTGCTTTAGCACCGAGTCATACACTCTAATGACTCGAGGACTATAGAATTCAATAGCGGCTAACACTGTGACAGGTGAAAATATGTTCTAACACATAGGAATTAGATTTGCACTCTAATCACCCATGTGTGGGAGATTCTCAAGAAACTCATAAAACAAAAGCGACAGATTCCAGTGACTCAGAAGAGCAAACACGTTTGAGTTCTTTCCACACATCTGCAAGCCCATACAAAGGAGTGCAAAAGAATTTACGGAAACTTTTTACTTCTACCTTTTTTTTTTCTTTTTTACTTTTTGCTTCTCTGGTTGCAGCACCAAACACATACAGCATGTTAGAGCCACATCTGTAAAAGAGATCACACTTTGTGCTTTGTCAAGAGTTGGAACGCTGATTTTTTTATTCTGGACAGAAATTTGGAACAAGGAAGGGGGTTCACCAGTTGGCCTGAGCTCCAAAAGCATTTATTTTAACTGGCCAGATCCACCGGGTGGGCGGATAGCATACCTTAACATTAGCCCATGCTGCGGTTTCCTCTTTTTGTAAGAAATGTCTTCTGTCCAAGGAAAACAAAGCTTAAGGATTAGCCAGGGATCTGACCCTTAAGGTGTCAGTGAAAGAGGTGTGTATATTCAGGCTATCGTTTGTTTAGGATGTGGCTTCCTTACATACTCAAACAAAGACAATTTTCTCCCTTCATCTCCTTGCTGGAATGGGAAAGGCACACCTTAATCTGACATTCCGCTGCAGTAAGTCAAAGCAGCTGAGGTGAGAAAATGAGCAGGCATGCAGCAGCCCACAGGACGTAACACCACAGCACAAATCTAACCACCCAACGCGAAGATGAATGCCATATACTCCACCCCATCCTCATCTGGCCAAGTCACACATACACAAAGAAATGCTGACTCTTGTTAGGTGGCTATATAATTATCAGGTAAATCCACATCGGAATGCACAGAGCTTTACAGTGTTGTAGTTAACGTCTTTTGAATGACGACTTCAAACAGCCGTCAAAGTTTCCATGACAACAGAGCTGGCCCAGGAGAGAGTGTGTAGCTCGATGTCATAAATCTAATAGAGAAACATATAAACCTGTTATATCTTAAATAGTAACTATTTAAACAACAAAAGCAACGGTGTGATGACGATGGTTGAAAAGTATTTTATATTTCTTTAATGTACAGTGTGTGCACATTGAGGTCAGGAAAATCTGTCACAGGTGGAAATGTAGATTAGATCTATTACACAGAATTTAAAGCAAATTTCAGTAGATTTTTGATAATATTAGTGTTTAATAATTTCATCTTTCACGGGTCCTGACCCTTTCAGATGTCTGGACTTACCTGAGCTGTCTGATGCCCTACTTCTGGTTGAAGCTCTCATCATATGGAGATTACTGAAAATGGCATTGGACCACATTTGATACAAACAGCTTTACTATAATGGCTTGTGATTGCAGTCGCTTTAGGACTGAAACTGCCACGAAGAGTTTTGCACCCAAGTCTCCTTCAGTAAACAATTGTAACATCAATAAAATGAACTTCTTGTTAACTATAACAGCACATTTCCTCTTAGACAAGTGCACCAATTGCACATTTGGCCATATACCAGAAGTAGACTATTATGGGTGCAATTTATATATTTTTATAATTTATATATTCTGTATTACCCAAATGAGGATGATTCTGGTTCCTTCCAAGGTTTATTCCTGTATAGCTTTGCGACAGTGTCCATTGTCAAGAGTGGCTATGCAAATATAATTAAAGTATATATTTTTTAGAATCAAAATATTTTGATAATATTTTATCCAATATACAGTTTTATTTAATGTTGTGGAATTCCTCTCTTGTTCCCCCTTTAAATCCTACTAATACTACTACTAAAGTAAATAGTACTACTAATATACTAATAACTTGTGATTTGCAGCTGGACTATTTGCATATAATGTTGTAGAAAATGAACCAACACTTGATCAATTCTATAACTCCAAATCTTGTGTCGTGATCTGCCTGGTGTCATCATTCAATAAGGGATTAAACTTTCACTTGTATGCCCTTATAAGTTTGCATCATCATTCATTGTCTTTCTCCATGGGGAAATGAATTGAGAGCGAGCATCAGAGCATGGCAGTGAAACCATTCATCACATCATGTCTCCTTTTGCTTGATGTAATCAATATCATCACAATAAACATGTCCAGAAATAAATTTCTAATAAAAACAATTCCTTCACACAGATGCCTATTCTTATTGTACATAATTTGTTCTTTAACAGATAGTTTATTGATCTCAATTCTCAATTAGATTACTGGGACTTAGCTTGTGCCTTGTTGAACCGTGGTGCAGAACTAATAGGCAAAACCAGTGCAGTGCCCCAGGCCTGAAACACAACTCACAGGGTCTAATCAGTCTACTACACACCCCCAGGGAGGCCAAGGTCTCAGCAAATCTTCCACCACAACAACATCTCAAACAACACAAGCCAAACATCATTCTGTCTTTGGTGGTCATACATTTCTTTGCAGTATATGCTTTGAAATTTTAACCTGGCTTTCTGAGATTACACATTAGAACGAACACATAAAATTACTAGCTTTACTACTTTATTGGAACATCTATTGACAATGTGATGTTTGGCATTTCTTTGACATATGAACAAAATTCTTTTGTCTCTCCTTCCAAACCTTGGAATCAGTGGCACAGCATGACAGTGGTTTGCTTTCTACCTAAAAGATCGTTCATATGAGGTGTCATTGAGGGGATCCATATCTGCTCCATACTCTCCACTGGTGTTCCACAAGGCTTGGTACTTGGTGATCTTCTGTTCTCCCTACTGTATATAACTGATCTGTTGGGGGGGGTCACATCCTCATACAGCTTTTCATACTATTGTTATGCGGATGATGTGGATTGGTCGATGTTCCGCAGATATCTCATCTTAGATGGCAGTTTATCACCTAGAACTTATTATCAGCAAAGCGAACAGCTGTTCATCCCAGGTGATTCATCCCCTTGTCAGGATCTTATGATCTCCCTGGACCACACCTTCAGTCACCGCAGCCTTGGGGTAACCCTGAAAAGGTAAACTGTCATTTTCCCCTCACTTTGCTAACTTTAAACGCTCTGGTCAATTTGTTATTTTTAACATCAAGAATTTGCCAATTTATCTCCACACAGGCAATTTAGGTGCTTGTTCAGTCCCTTGCTACCTCAATACCGGAATACTGCAACTCGGTTATTGCAGATCTGCCTCCTATGTGCAACCTTACTAGGTTCTTCCATATCACCTCACTACTTTGTTCCCTCCACTGGCTTCCTGTAGCTGCTCATCAATTTCAAAACTTTGATGGCAAAACTCTGCCTACAGTATATAGACAAAAACAGTCCAGCACCCACTTACCGCAAAAACTCTGCTCTGTACCATGTTCCCACCGATCTTCCAGCACTCCTCGACCACCATCTCTCTGGGAATAAGGAAAACATGCATCTGGACTGCTTTTTGTTCTGGCACCCAGGTGGTGGAATGAATTTCCTCTAGATGTCCATACAGCTGTCCATGGACGCCTAAGTTTGGTTTTTAACTAGCCAGAGAAACCCACAAAGCAGAAAGGCTTTTTCCACACATCAATCTTAATATGGTGTAAAAACTGCAACCCTGGGAACGATATACAGCCATGAGGGCTATGAATAAGATGTGTACTTTTTAAAATGCATAAATCTTTTTTCATAACAGCAGTTTACATGTCTTATAAATTGCCATGACAACTATACATGCACAACAATACTTGTTGTGCTTGTACTTCTAAATGTCAGATGGCAAATTTAAGAAAGCACTCAGGACAAGCAGAACTAATAATAATCACGTAAACATTTGATTCAGGCTTTAGGATGTTTACCTTGGATATTACGATCAAAAATTATAATCAACCAATAAATATTTTTTTTGTAAAGATTATTCACACATAGATGACTAATGCTATAAAATATGCTATATACAGTATAGTGAATATGCACCGATAGTGCAGTAAAGTCACAGATCAACATGAACTACTAAATAAAGAACGATAATTCTGATTCAAATATGTGTGCATAAGTAACTTGCAGTTCACAGCATCTTAAAATCTCAATAATCAGACTTTTTCTGATCTCCTTGGCTGCTAACGGGAAACTGTTAGTATCAGCCTAGTTAAAAGGCTTCACTCCAAAGTACACACTGGCATGCGACTCAATCGCTGTCACCATGCCCATCAGTTCTAAAAGCCAACAAGCAAAGTTCAAGAATCAAGCAAACTATAAGACTCAAAGCTTCTCTCTTATGCCTAAGAAAAAAATAACTCATTACAAAAAATAACTCTAAACACATTCTAATTCAGAAAATTCTAAAGAAAAAAAAATTATTCAATATTTCTTTTGGGTTATTGTGAGTGTCCATACATTCCTTGTATGAGGGACATGTTAAACCGAGAAGTACAATGTGTATGAATAACAGAACACAGTTATGAGAGTAAAAACTACCTTTATTTCTCCTAATATTCTCATAGTTTGTTCCCCCACATAGATTTTCTATTATAGATGATCACTGTTAAACAGTCCACTCCTACAACCCTGCCTATTTAACGTCAGCCCCAAGCTAAACATTTCCTCAGGGTGACCGTCAGCATGCGATCAAGCAGATAATCAAAGACCCTATCATCACTGGAAGTCGGAAGTGCTACTTGTCTATTATTTAATCACCACTCCCACTTTCTGGCATTGAAACGCCTCCATAATTCTGATAAAAAAGTGATTTTAGATCTCCAAAGTGGGCTCCGTATATACTGTAAGTATTGCAGCCTCCAGTTCTACATTACAATGTTGACTTTGCTTATCTCTCACTTCCTGTTTAACCCAGACTTAGATGCAATTTTCTGATTTCTGGTTGAAGCACGCTTCATTGGATGAAACAGAAAATAATCAGCCTGACAGGAAGGGAGAAAAAAGGCACAAAAATCTGATGAAACTGATCAACTTTGATATTTAATATAAATAAAACCATAATATGGTGCAAAACAAGCAAGCTTTAAATACAGTGGAGCAAAAAAGTATTTAGTCAGCCACCAATTGGGCAAGTTCTCCCACTTAAAAGGTGAGAGAGGCCGGTAATTTTCATCATAGGTATACCTAAAAAAATCCAGAAAGTAACATTGTAGGATTTAAAATTAATTAGTAAATTCCTCTGTAAAATAAGCATTTGGTCACCTACAAACAAGCAAGATTTTTGGCTCCCACAGACCTGTAACTTCTTCTTTAAGAACTGCCTTGTTATAGTTTTTATACTGATAGTGATAGGCACTATCAGTATAAAAGACAGTCTTATAAACAATCTTTTATACCTCAAACAGTCACACTCCAAACTCCACTATGGCCAAGGCCAAAGAGCTGTCAAAGGACACCAGAATCAAAATTGTAGACCTGCACCAGACTGGGAAGACTGAATCTGCAATAGGTAAGCAGCTTGGTGTGAAAAATTCTAATGTGGGAGCAATTATTAGAAAATGAAAGACATACAAGACCACTGATAATCTCCCTCGATAATGTCCAGGCCCGTCTGAAGTTTGCTAGAAAGCATTAGGATGATCCACGAAAGGACTGGGAGAGTGTCATAGGGTCAGATGAAACCAAAATAGAACTTTTTGGTAAAAACTCAATTTGTCGTGTTTGGAGGAGAAAGAATGCTGAGTTGCATCCAAAGAACACCATACCTACTGTGAAGCATGGGGGTGGAAACATCATGCTCTGGGGCTGTTTCTCTGCGAAGGGACCAGGACGACTGATCCGTGTAAAGGGAAGAATGAATGGGGCCATGTATCGTGAGATTTTGAGTGAAAACCCCCTTCCATCAGCAAGGGCATTGAAGATGAAACGTGTCTGGGTCTTTCAGCATGACGATGATCCCAAACACACCACCCGGGCAACGAAGAAGGTCCTGGAGTGGCCTAGCCAGTCTCCAGATCTCAACCCCATAGAAAATCTTTGGAGGGAGTTGAAAGTGCATGTTACCCAGCGACAGCCCCAAAACATCACTGTTTTGGGGGAGGAGATCTGCATGGAGGAATAGGCCAAATTACCAGCAACAGTGTTTGAAAACCTTGTAAAGACTTACAGAAAATGTTTGACCTCGGTCACTGCCAACAAAGGGTATATAACAAAGTATTAAGATTAAATTTTGTTATTAACCAAATACTTATTTTCCACCATAATTTGCAAATAAATTCTTAAAAAATCCTACAATGTGATTTTCCTCTCTTATTTTGTCTCTCATAGTTGAGGTGTACCAATTATGAAAATTACAGGCGTCTCTCATCTTTTTATGTGGGAGAACTTGTACAATTTGTGGCTGACTAAATACTTTTTTGCCCCACTGTATATCTTGCAGTGCCGAGCTTTATCAAACTGTCAGCAGCTAGATCCACCCAAAGGCTACTCCAAAGGACAAGATGCTAATTGTACCCTTGTTTTAAGGCCTATCATTAGTCAAATGCTACCCAATAATCACAATCCATTTTGTCCTCGAACTTCCTGTGATAAACCCCTTATTTTTCGAGACAAAGGGAACATTTGACTTTACGTTTTGTACATATTTCTACATAATTTTATGCAAAATACTCACATCCCTTTATTATTTTACTCCGTAACACACTGAAGTGCATTTCTGTCAATTAGAGCACAAGAAAAAACGCATGTTAATAAGCTTTTGTTTTCGGTGCAATTATGTTATTGCCACCAAAGCTTTTTGATCTGGTTAACTTTTGACCTGATATGTGTGACAGAGAAAACTGAGCTTGTGAAATCAGGCATGTATGCTGCATGGCAGGGCTGGTTGAGGAATTCATAAGATTTTCAATTTAATTTTCTCTATCTGTGCATTCACAGCAAAACGCATTTACACAGCTGGCATCTCACAAGCCTGGCATGAATGTTAAGAGTTAATATAATTTTGTGGCTAAAATCAGCCAAATTTTATGATTTATTAACCTGGACTGTACCCAGCATTCATGACAGCATTATAATAGAGGACCTTCAGCACTGCTGACACTCTGACATGCGCCAAACTCCTCCTCAGGTGTAATTTGAGCGTGCAATGCAGAGGAAACCATTTGCACAAACTTGCCTTAAAACCTTTAGGCTCAATTTCCTCTCCAACCTCCTAGAAGGGCTTGCTCACGCAGATGGCTCTGACTTCCTTTTGGCACACCCACATCCCACTTCCTCATGTTTATCATCAGCCGTGTGCAGAAAGGATGCTGCACATATCCTTTATCCTTTACAGCTGCCTCAGTGTGATCTCTTGTTCAAGCATTCTTTTTACGGAGCTGAATTGGGCAAGTGCGTAAAAAGGGTTGACCTTTGGACGAGATTCGGTGAAGGTGTTGTTCTAGAGGAAACGGTCGAAGATTTCTTACAGCTGTTGTCATACCCATCATGGGTGGGACCGGCTGACCTCCAATGTCCAATAACAGTTCTTCCTGAAAGCAAAATGTAACCTACAACCTCTGCAGTTCCCTCTGATGAGCGAGAACACAATGTCTCTTGACCACCTGGAAACTCTTCAGTCTATATGCGCAGATGATTGAGCATCCACCCATAACATAAACTTTTCAGGGTTTCATTCTTATAATCTATCTTTTAAGTGCAGTCTAAGTCATGATGTTGTGTTTTAAGAATGTGATGCTTTCATCTGCACATGCTTTAACAAGCAAATATTTTAGCTTTTTTTGTACCAGATGTCGCCTGCAGATGTCATAAGCGGTTTAAGCGTACATTAAAAATTGCTTTCTAGTTTTTCATATTAGACAGCTTAAGTGTTGTGGTCGTTCCATCACTGCGAGCATTTACGCTTGGCTGCGAGTTTGGTTGAAATTGGCTAGGAAATGAAAAATACCCACACATTCCTCAAGACATGAATTAACATCTTGACGTTTAATAAGTTTGATAAATAAGTTAATAAACTCGACATAAATAATAAATACACACTCACCTCAAGCTATCCACGTTTTATGTTTATGCCAAGTTTATAAACCAATTAATTTATACATTTTAATGAAATAATTAAAAGTTATAATTGCAAATTATATTAAATGTAAAAAGAATTATAGTGTAAAAAGTCTTAGAGCATTTTACACACAGATCTTGTTAAATGAAGCATGTTGAAACAGCTTGAAATTATGACATCTGAAGGTGCGGTAAAAAACAAGGCTAAAATGCTTTGTCTGTTAGAGCATCTTTTAAAAAACACAACATCATAACTTTATTGTAGACTGCACTTAAAAGATAGATTACAAGAATGAAATTGTGAAAAGTTTACAGTATGTTATGGGTGGATACTTAATCATCTGTGCATAGAGTCAGAGGTTGTACAGTAGGTTACTGTTTGATTTCAGGAAGGACATTGGAGGTCAGTTGGTCCCACCCATGATGAGTGTGACAACGGCCGTATGAAATCTTCAACACACATTCCTCAAGATATAAATTAACATCTTTGGATTTAATAAGTTTGATAAATAAGTTAATAAACTTGACATAAATAATACACACACAACTTTAGTTACTCACCTCAAGCTATCCACATTTTTAAAAACTCTTATGTTTATGCCAAGTTTATAAACCAATTATATTATACATTTTAAAGAAATGATTAAAGTTATAATTCCAACCTAAATGTTTTTTTATAATAAAAAAAATATATATTTGAGCACTTTACACACAGATCTTGTTAAATGAACCATTCTCAATGTGTTAAAATGGCCCCAAAAGGAAACTAGTTGAAAATGACCTTCCTGCATTTGGAGTTCATGATGCAAGTTTAATCAAATGAGAAATCAATTCTCTTTTTGGAAATGTTGGCAATTTTGAGCATGTGTTGATACAACTCCTTCAATATGTATAACACCATTTATCCATCCATCTCGGAACTTCTGTAGTCCGACTTGACATTAACAAGCACATTCACACAATACGGGCAATTTGGGAACGCTAATTAGCCTAATCTGCATGTTTTAGGACTGTGGAAGGAAACCGGAGCACCCAGAGGAAACCCACCAAGCACAGGGAGAACATGCATATGCTATGCACACAGAGACCCCGAGGTGGGAAAGGACCCTGGACCCTCAAGGAAACAGTGCCAACCACTAAGTCACTGTTCTGCCTATGTGTAACACCAGATAGTGTTAATCCAAGTGGTTGCTTTATATGATGCTTGTATTTGGCTCAAATGCTATGATTTGGATGCAAAATAGATTTGAAATAGATTTTTTTAATGCTACTGTAACTCTTGCTTCGTATCATAGAGCTACAGACTGTAGTACTTGCAGATGTGAATGGCTTTAGTAAACAAAATGCATGCATGCACTTCATATATTACACCTGTTTTGTATACTAGTAGTATTATTCGGTAATGATTGTTCCTGTCACAGACAAAATACTATTATTACTGCTGCCTAACAACTTAAGCGCTATAGCATAATTGCTAGTGCCACAGCGGCTCTACTAGCCCATCTGTCATGTTGCTACCTAGCACTACTGAGTTTGTTGTAGCACTCTGTGAGATGCTTTTTTCCCCTGCTTCCTGTTAGGTGAAATGTTAAGTGCTGTGTATGCTTAGGAAATTTTCAATGCTTTATCTTTAATTTCCAATGCTTTTTGTGTTTAACGGAACACACACACAAAAAAAAAAAATTCAAATGAACCATGCTGGGAAAACTTGTGGGTTCATTTTTGTTGCGTTCACCTATGAACAAAAAAGGCTCCGAGATCACTGAAAGAGTCCAATAGTAAATTTGTTATTCTGAAAGTGGTTGAGTTATAATTTATAAAAGCTTTGCGCTTTTCCTCATGCAATCCTTCACATTTTGAAATAAGCAGTCATGCTTTATATCTTTGCCAAGTCTTGCAAATCCTCAGTTGTGCGTCGATAGAGTACGGCTCAATAGGGGGCAGTGTGAATTCAGTCCAAAGCTGCTGACTCATATGAGCAGGGAAAGGCAGAGCAGGCTGAGACAAAGGAAAAAGTGTGAACACAGTTCCTAGAGAACAGGAAACAGTTCCTTCTGAGAATATTAGCATAAGGCCTAATTTTCCCCTGAAAATCTTATAAACCTAGTATATGTCTAGTTGTTGTCAGTCTTTTGGCTGCTTTCATCAAAGGGGTCGTCACAGCAGACACGCAAAACAACCTGGCACAGATTTTAGCACTAGATGCCCTTCCTGAAACAATCCTCTTATTTTATCCAGGTTTGGGACCGGCACTACATCCAGCGGCTTGGGCATTGGCTGGGAAACGAACCCGGGGCTTCCACAAGGCAGGCGAGCGAGCTACCACTGAGCCACCGATGGCCTGAAACCTAGACTTTAGACTTTATGTAGCACGTCTGCAAACCTTCTTGGGAACTCCTTCACACAGTCAAATTATCAATCAACTGCCATGGCAACGGTGCTGGAATTTGGTTGTAATGCCTCAGTGCTAAAGTGGGAGGGCATTCAAAGAAACTAGTAGTGCTATGTAGACCGGATTTCATTGCAACTCATTAACGAATTCTACTAAACCTGTTAATTTGTGTTTCTAGTCTGGAGTAACTTTAAACCTTTTGCATAATTCCACTTTGTCATTTAGCCGTTGCAACCCTTTAAAACCAATAGTTTTTATGTTTATTTCGAACATTATTTTCAGCATCCAATATAATAAAACGTGCGTTTAACCATTTAATGTTTCTTTAAGAGAAACAGGGTTGTTTTTTAAGCATACAATTAGGAAAAACACACAAAAGTGGCCTACATAAAGACATTTTAATGGCCATTTTATAATTCTATGATTTATCTAAGAGGGTCATATCAGTTATTATCTTTGCATTCATTCATTTAAAAAGTCTAGGGGTGAATGTGTATAGATAACAAGACTGATTGAATGCAAAGAAAATGAAAATGTTTAAATTTTATATGAATATATGTATTTTTATTCCACAGTTATTTTATTTTATTCTAATTGCATGCCATGCATGCATGTTGTATAGACATTGACATGTAGTGGGTCCCTATTTCGGTGCTATAACAGACTTGAATCTTCTGGAAAGGCTTTGCACTAGCTTTTGGAGTGTGGCTGAGGGGATTTCTGAGTGCTCATTCAACCATGATATCATTAGTGAAGTCAAGCACTAATGTCTGGCAAGACGGTCTTGTGTGCAGTTGGAATTCCAATGCATCCCCCAAAGGTGTTCTTTGAGGTTGGGTGAGACATTCACGTTCTTCCACTCCAACCTTGGCAAACCATGTCTTCATGGATCTCTTAGGACACAGGAATGCTGTTGCGCTAGAACGGGTTTGGGTCACTTAATTCCAGTGAAGCGAAATTGTAATGCTACACATGCAAAGACATTATGCTTTCAAATTCGTGGGAAAAGTTTGAGAAAGTGTGTTATGCTTTGGTATCCACACACATTTGGCAATACAATGTATTTATGCAGGTTGATATGTAAGTTAAACATTCCAAACTAAATTTTGGTTGAAACTTATTTCACCAATGGTGATTTTCCCTAAAATACTTTCCCAGCATTCTTGTCCATTATTGTTATTGTTTATGCATTACACAACAGTTTCACTGAGAATAGACTTAATGTGCTGCTAATTTTCCTATCATTACGGTTTGAACAATAAGTATTGAATGCCATTTGAATGAAAGCAAACGGGCGGTCTCTGACTAGTTCTCAGTATCTCCACATATTTGTAAATGTAATATTAGTGGGACACGAACAGCACCTCAGTCAAGGAAACATTAATTTAGACTTTCAGGAGGAGTCATTAATCTTTCTCTTTCTACAAAAAGTGAAAAATCCAGTTACTCCATGTGTGTGTGCTTTACTGGTGCCACAAAGGGTATCTGTGTTTATGTACATGGAAATCTAGGCAAGCAGCAATGAGGGGAAGTGTTTAACATCCACACACAATCCTGGGAACCTCTGCTGAGGGAAGCACAAAGGATATATGCTCACTTCCTCTCCTTACTCAACTGCTGTAAAACACACTAAAACTGCACGTTGTTCAAACTTGAATATTAGCACATAGGTTTACAGTATGTTGTCTGTTGGTTATTCTTCAAATTATTCAGCTGATCAAATGTATTTACCCGAATTCTTTGCGTTAACAAACCTGATATATTGTAGATTATACATCTCTCACTTAAATAAATATACACCTTGAACAACTTGCCTTTTAACATTTCTTTTTAAAGTATACCATAAAAGGCATCCAAGATACTTTTTGTATTAAACTATGAAAATTCCGACTGTACTAGCAATGCCATTTGATGTCCTGCTGATAGTGGTACCAATGGAAATGAGCTATTACTTCAACTCTACCTAAAGAGAATGATGCAGCAGGGTTTTGGTCCTTTAGTCTCCCCATCTCTCTCCTTATCATCCACACACTATGCTCAGACAGAAACATTCCATGACTTTAAATTTCGTGCTAATAGCATCAGCGCCATGAACAATGTTGCGCTTGACATTTTGTACATTGCCAGCTGATAGTTGTTCCGAATGGGGACAGGGGTAGCTCAGTGGTTAAGGCATTGGACTACGGTTCGGAAGATGCCAGGTTCAAACCCCACAACCACCAAGTTGCCACTGTTGGGCCCTTGAGCAAGGCCCTTAACCCTCATCTGCTCAGATGTGTAATGAGATAAAATGTAAGTCGCTCTGGATAAGAGCGTCTGCTAAATGCCTAAATGAATGCATCCACTTGCATTTTGCACTATTGGATTTTTCATTCGTATGACATTAAACATTGCTAGACATATAAGGAGTAGGAAATAAGCTCTTGCTTATTTGCTTTTAGGCTCTCATAGTGAAATCTCACCCTTATTATTATTGTTATCCCTTATGGTTTGAGAATTTTTTTCATTATTCTAACTGCACCTCAGTATCACAAGATATAGAGATTTCAGTGTGCTATCTTTTCATGGGAATATAACAAAACACAAAAACCTCAGTATAACCATCATCATTCAGCTTCTTGCTGTTGATGAATTATGCTAGTCATGCTATGTTCGGTGTAACGCGTTAGAGTACTTAGATAATTTTTTTTAATGTAATAAGTAATCTAACGCGTTAGATCCGCCATTTAAGTTATTTAGTTATATTTTCAAAAATGTAATCCGTTATTCAGACAATTTATGTAATCCGTGAGCCAGACAGCAATGATCCCGTTAGTGTGTGTGTGTGTGTGAAAGACGTCCTACAAGCCTCTCTGTTATTCCTGCTGTTATACCCCTATCTCACCTATGCAGTTTGACTCGCGGTGGGAAGCGGTGTTAGGCACTATGAGCCGCCGCGAGTGACCGCCCGACGTTATGTGAAGTTCTGCAAAGTCTGTGAGCTTCCGCGAGGACCGACGCATGGAAACATAGAAACCTACAGTACTCACAGCGATTCGCGATGAATCATGATGAACCGTACTTACGGCCATTGCGCAAAACCGCGTAGGTGAGATTATTAGTATTAGTATTAGTAGAGTATTAGTAGTTAACAGATTATGGGCAAAACTTTGCTGAGTGATGATGGTAGAATAATTATAAAGGTCTTGACTAAAACAACATGCATAAGGAATCACAAAGGAGTTTTCATTTTCTGCAATGGAAAAGTACTCAAACTAGGTAATTTTATAAGAAAGTAACGCTGTAATGTAACTGATTACTTTTTAATTAATTACTTCCCCCAACACTGGATATCGCTATGTTAGTCTAGAGAAGGCATTAGTAAATAATGGACCGAGTGAGAGTTCTGTCTGGACCCTGATGATCATGTAAAATACCCGAACTGAGAGCCCAGTATGACAGAGCAAATAAAGTCCTTCCACATTCATTTACACCTCAGCAGCGTACAAATGAAGACTCACTAAAGATTAATGTTTCTATTCTATACAAATACAAGAAAATATACAAATATATCAGGATCAAATTGTCCACATGTTTAATATAATTCTTGAGAATTGAATAAATGTCATTAAAATGCTATGCTTATTTTTATAGACTTACAATTATAACATGCACAGAGATCCTAATCCTAATACGAACATTAAATTCTGCCCTCGTCTCAAAAAAACTTCAATCCATCAGACCTTCTTAAATTTAAGTTCAGTGCCCCTGGTCTAGATTATCACCTTCATCAGCAACAACCACCTAGCTCTTTTTCTTCTAGCAAGTACAGACATTTTATTGACTATAAAAGTTTAGTGGTGGCTGGATGGTTACAATCAGTCTGATCTCAGTCTGATGCCCCAGAGGAACAGTGACAGAAGCAATTAGCTGGTTTCAGTAGGTTTTAAGAAGACTACATATACAACAGTCTACTGTACATTCTTAGTGCTTTAAAATTTTTTTGGTTTGACTCATCACTGCTTTAGTGATTATTATTAATATAATAATAGTATGACTCAGATGCAGAAATCAGTTTTTAAAACTCAATCGTTAAAGCCCATTTCATCCAACTACTTTTCACAGTGAACTTTTTGTGCTTTCCTGCCAAATCTGTTCTTGTCAGTACTGCGAACTGCTGTGACTTCTTGTGAAACTGCCATGTAAATCTGGTGAATATATTTGAAATGAAAAAGTCTTATCTATTTGCATAAAGGGTGCACTCTTTTTGTTGTTTTATTCAAAGAAAGGCCTACTGCTGAGAAAGAATGGTTGCACTCATTGAACTTATGTTTGGACCCTGCAGTGAATAAAAAAAGAAAGGTGAACAAAAAAAAAAAGAAAAGAAAAATTACGTAAACTACTTGTGCACTGCCCCTGCAGTGGCGAAATACTCGTCTGTCTAAGCCATTGCCCTTGTAGTTGTAATAGAAACAAACAAAAAAGCCACACATTCACACAACAGTACTTGTATGGACACATATGACCTAGATTTAATTAAATAACTTAAAACTTTGGGTCAAAACCATTATAAGAACTTGGAACATAACGTTTTGGATTTACTGATTCAACTGGGGCCATTAAATTTTGTGCCTGGAGTTGACACAGAGTGGAAATCTTTTTAAAGCAGGGAGCTTAATTACTGTATGTTCCATATTCAGGAGCTATCTCTCTCTCTCTCTCTCTCTCTCTCTCTCTCTCTCTTTTATTACTCCAAGTTTAGCTTGTGTCTGTCTCTTTAATAGGTGAAAGTACCAGATAACCCTTAAGCAAAATACCTGGAATCTAACTCCAATAAGGAAATGTTTTTCCTTTGTGACTTGAAACATGAATATATGTACAAGTATTTGGACACTGCCCTCCAAAATTATTCGCACCCTTAATACAAATTACCCAAAAATTTTGTGTAAAACAAATGTCAATTACAATAGTTAAAACTTTCTACTTCAACAATATGAGAAAATATTGTTTTGTTTGACAAAAAAAAAAAAAAATTCTCAATAGAACTATTTTAAATAATATATCTTTTTAGAAGGCAACAAAAAATGTAAATGTTCTAGACTAAATGTTCTACACAGAGACACACACTTAAGACCCTCACCCGTAAAAGGTTTGCTTTAGGGTACCATCAAACAATCTGCATGATGTTAATAATTCACATAGACAGCAATAATTATAGTCTAGACAAGATCTGTGAACCTCAGGTCATAACCCTGAAGCAACCAACTTCATTACATTAAACATTACTTATAAACTTATTATCTGCATTATGTACCATAAGTGGAGGGGGAAAATCAGATATATGCATCTCAATATATATTTGACCAATTAACATTTTAAAATTATTTTCTTATTATTTAATGAAAGATGCATACATACTTTTTTACTATTTTACACTATATCAGCTCATAAAACAAAACCAAAATAAGCCTGTAGCTTGCTATGCAACTGAGCCCATCCGTAAATGTTAAATCAATATCTCCTTATCTGTGGCTTGGTGGTTAGTGCTGTCAACCTTGCACCTCCAGGGCCCGGGTTCGATTACTGCCTCAGGTTTGAGTGCATAGAGTTTGCATGTTCTCGTCATGCTTGGTTGGTTTCCTTCCACAGTCCAAAGACATGCAGATTAGGCTGATTGATGTTCCCAAATTGTCTGGACTGTTTGTGTGACCCTGTAGACAGGATAAAGCAGTACAGACGATGAGTGAGTGAATGACTCCTGATCAACAATTAAGAGTTATAAAATAATAAAAAATAAAAAAATAAATACATCATTAAAAAAAAAAAAAAAAAAACAGGGTGTACCCCGCCTTGTGCCTTAAGTCTCCTGGGATAGGCTCCATCCCCTCCATGACTCTGAATGTTGGATTAAGTGTTATAGACGATGAGTGAGTAAGTCATTGAGTAAAGGTACAATTAGCCTTATACTGTATTATATTAAGCATCTGACATGTAAGGCTAATTATATACTCACTCCCTCACTTACTCACTGACATATAATAAACCAAAAACTCCATGGCATGAAACTTCTCTTGGGTTACAGTCGTGACTTTTTCCATAAAATTTCCTTAATAAAAGATTGATCCAGTCAACAATTATACATTTAGGTAGGCGTTTGTTGTGTTGACTATCTGCCATACAAGTCCAGGTGAATTACCTTCAACTGTAGCAACAATGACATATTTCAACAAGTGTGTTTGTATAAAAGTGTGTTCGGTCTTGTAGCCAGAAATACTTCCAGAGCTGCTGTTATAGAAAATGAATCACCACCTTCTGACATATCAGATTGGAATTCTATAGCACCATGGCAGGCTTTAATGGCTTGATATAAAATGGTGTTAGAACAGTAGAATTTTTTGAAATAATGCCTTTAGACTTGTACTGTTTAAGTACATATAAAAAGGACTAGGTGGAGTGAATTCCTGCCTCACTAATATGACCCCAACAGATATCGGCTCTAGCGCTAGAAAAAGAGAGTCGAGGTGAAATGAGGTTTCAGATAGGGTTCCTCTGAACAGCTCTCTTGGCACTGAATGACTCAGAGAAAAGAAGTAAGCAGAATAATTCTTCATGTATTTTCTAGAGTTCATTCTAGAGAAACCCACCTAGTCACTTTCTACAATCTACTGATATGGAAACTAGAGTGTTAGAGATGTGTACTCATTTTGCTTATAGACCACAGTGCTGTTGAACTCTCAGTGTTGTCTGGTCAGGAAGTAATGATTCATTTTCTATAACAGTAGCTTCAAATGTAAACAAAAAAGTCGCACATTCTAATATTTCAGCAGGTTGCCTTTGTCTTTGATTACGGCATGTATTTGCTATGACATTCTTTCAACAACCTTAGACAATGTCTTGACATTTATTTCCATCCAGTCTTTAATAATTTTGGCCCAAGATATTGTATTACTGATATAGGAGAATCAAACCACTATACATAGTATATAAGTATATATTATATTAGTCTTCTCCAGCATAATCAACTTTCAGGTGGGATCAGTATGCCCTGTCAGTTTTTTATTCTATAATTATAACATTGTCTAATGTTTTAGTATAATAGACATGCCTTATCCAGTGGAACAGTTTCCTCCTGCTCTTTATCAGACCATCATAGATTAAATTTAGAAACAGGAAATGCTGGTGCTGAGTAGGGTTGACCTTTGGCCTACGCTGCTTATGATGACATGGAAACACTACCTGAGCAAACACTTTCCTTACCTGCATTGTATGGGCTTTATCGCTCATTCCGGACAAGCCTCCATATAGATACAGCCGTGACAATTAATCAGGCCACAATGAAGTTACATTTATGGGAAAAAGATTTCACAAAAGTAAATGTGGTTAAAAGAGGGAGAGGAAATCGGTGGTGTGCTAGCAGCATAGAAGAGAGAATAGATGTGGCCAGCATCCTTTAAAGGTCCAATAACGTCCAAAAAAACAGGCTCTAATATGCACAAATGCAAAAATTTGGTGCCATACCAATACAGAAGCTAAATAAGCATAGAGAAGCACTACAGTGCAAAAAGGTTATATTATTTTCAATTGGGTTAAAGAGCTCATTGTGAGAATAATGTAAAGCAAGCATTAGATTATGTTTAGAGATTGTTTCCATATATACAGTATCACTGCTTTAAGCTCAAAATGATTGTATTCTATTTGGCAAGAATTGTTTTCTTATTTATAAGAGTTAAATAAAAAAATTTCAATACATTTCAATAAAATAACATTAAATAACTGTTGTTTAACAAATAACTGTTATTAGTAACAATAATGTTCAAAAATCTTAATAATATTACATTTATTGTAGGTGCTGTTAGTTGGGTATCAATCCTCATTTGCTCTACTAGCTTGTAGAATAGCACTATATTAGACAACACTGCAATCAGCCATAAAATTAAAACCTAAAACATTAAGCCCAATATTGTGTGAGTTTCCTTTGTGCTGCCAGAAATTGGAGGCCCAGTAGAATTTGGAGGCTGGGCCAACAACCTAGAACTGTTTGCATGCTAAGCCCCAGCCATGGCAGGCTGTGATACACTGGATGTCCTGAAATTAAAGTTATTCCATTGACCTCTTGGTGTTAGTGTTGTGGCTGATCGGTGTATATCGTACAGTATATATGAAATATGGGGCTACAGTGCTATAAAACACATTTAATCTATTAACCACATTATACATTGTAAGAGTGTCATTTTTAATTGTTGAAATTAATATGTACGGCAAATATGAATCTGCATG
The DNA here is from genome assembly GCF_024256425.1 of Clarias gariepinus. Classification (NCBI taxonomy): domain Eukaryota; kingdom Metazoa; phylum Chordata; class Actinopteri; order Siluriformes; family Clariidae; genus Clarias; species Clarias gariepinus. The sequence goes on along the minus strand of NC_071116.1, from coordinate 8,847,549 downwards.
TTGATTCAATTTAATTTCAACTCAATTTTGTTCATATATCACTTTTAACAATGGTCATTGTCGTAAAGCAACTTTACAAAATCAAAAGAAAATGATGGGAATGTGAATAAAATATGTGAGAAAAAGACAGTGTTAGATTGCAGGTGATGTTCCAAAGTAATTGAATACCAAAGGTTGGACTGTAAATGCACCTTGCATAGTAGAAGAGCAGGAATAAAGGCCTGATGTAAATTTGTGTGTGTGTGTGCGTTTGTGCGTGCGTGCGTGCATGTGTGTGTGGGGGGGGGCACATGTATCTGTGTGTGTCCTGGAGTCAAAAAGAGAAACCCTAATGCCAGTCACACACTGCTCACCAACCATGACATGACTAACACACTTTCCCGCCTTATTGGTCACACTTAGATGACCTCGATTCTCTATCCCAGCCTGACAGTCTGCTGATAGGTACAATTGGATGAATCAGCTTTGTGTGTGTGTGTGTGTGTGTGTGTGTGTGTGTGTGTGTGTGTGTATAATTATAGCAAGGGAGAAAGTGTAAGACATTGTCTGGTGACTAGCCTCTTGAGAAGTTTATGAGCATGTGTTTGGAGTGTCGATTCAGACCATTCACCAGTCTTAGCTCTATGTTGTGCATTAGTAACAAGCAGGCATTGCATCATTTAGTGATACTGTATGAATATACATTCTCGGTTTATTGCAAATGTCTGTCTGCTTGTGTGACACACTGCCGTAGTGTGTCAAAGAGGTTTTCTGAAACTTCCTGTAAGGTTAGCTTATGTTAGTCACAAATACTGTATAAATATTACGGTATGCTACTATAAGAGGTAAATATTATAAACAGTTGTGACCTGTCATGTCAAGACCCACAGTTTAGTTTTGCACTATGGTGTGTGAGATAAAATACAGTATATCAAATTAAAAACTTTGGTAAAAATCTGATAAATATCTTTCTGATTCTTCAACAGAATTGAAAAAGGTTTAAGATAAAACATGCTGTCCAAGCTGGTTATTCCAGTTGTGTTAGAAAAACATGCATTTTATTTGGCTATTAAAAAAAACGCTGCTGGATAAATTTTATTTTTAGCGTTGGCAGCTGCAGGGTTCCCTCTTTCTTATTATGTCAAGGAATCCTTATTTAAATAGCATTTTAACTGATTTTTCCAAGGCCCTTCTCCTGTGAGCATACTTGCAAGGACCATTTCGCAGCAAGACATGATACAGTTATAAACCAGGTATCAAAATGGAGGTTATTCATCCAGGAATCAGAAAATATGTATAACTAAAGTCATCCCAAATGCATTCACTCACGCATCATTGTCTATACCGCTTTATCATGTATACAGGGTCGATGGGCGCCTGGAGTCTATAACAGGAGGCGTGGTAGGGTCCACCCTGAATGGGATGGAAATCCATCGCAGGGCACACACACACACACACACACACACACACAGTTTGGGAACGCCAAATCTGCTTGTCTTTGGACTGTGAGAGCAAACCATAATACCCGGAGGAACCCACCAAGCATTAAGGAGAACATGCAAACTCCATGCACACAGACCTGATGCGGGAATCAAACCGCTGTAGGTGCAAGGCTAGTGTGATAACATATTCAAGTGCTAATTTTGAAACAAGGTTAGCACATTTTAGCTATGTAGCTAGGTAAATTTAGCTAAATATAGCTGACAAAATTCTTTTTTTAGATCCATTCAAAAATCCTGCCAGGTTAGATCTTTTATTTACTTGGCTGACTTTCCTCATTGAGACAGGTTTACTTTTCATTTTCATTTTAGCTATCTGGCAAACTTTAACTATCAAGATTTGAAGATTGTTTTGAATTCCTCTCAGAATTCCTTTTAAGTGAAATCATGCCTTGGTGTTATTGTGAAATAATCTATTTAAACTTAAAGGTGATACTTGAGGGTAGTACAAACACACACACACACACACACACACACACTGTACATTAATGGTGAATTGTAAATGGTGAATATTTATGGACTGAAAGTGTTACCAAACACATTGCGTTTGTGAAGATGAATCGATGCATGCACTCATCATAACTGCATCAGAAGATAAGTACGTACTGTACATGAACAGTTTAGACAATTTTAGACCCTTTGATGTTTTTGTGTTGTTTTTGTGTTAAATCCTAAATTAAATCCAACTGCATAATTCTACATATAAAATAAGCACACAGTGTTTATACTGTATACTGAGGTGTAAAGCACCGGTTTATAAACAGTGTTTGAAAATCACCAAAACCACTAGCCTTTAACATCTACTCTTACTACCATGTACATACCATAGTCTTTAAATCATCAAATGTGCTCAAAATGATTAACGTCCAGTGAGAAAGTCACTCCACCCATTTTTAAAACACCCTAATAAAACAGTCTGAGTTAGATCATGTCTCAAAATATCTTGCTACCTTTGGATTTCAACATACACAATATATACAAAAGACTTTCATACATTACCTGAACCTAGTTGTTATGGTACTATCCTAGGTTACCTAATGTAATTTCCATTTTTCTCCCCAAACATCATTAAAAAAAAAAAAAAATTAATTCAGTCATTTATCCAACTTCAGTAACTCTGACAGGTCCGCAGTTGGCTTAAAGTTGGCTTCATTATCCTGATATGTTAAGGATTAGTTCATGTATTAATTATGTATTATAACAGAATTATTCAATACAATGAAAAATGATTTATGCAACAACATATTTAAATTAAAGGCTGAATTTTCACTCAGGTAATACATGTAAAGTGAACAAAAATAAATAGTGCTAGATAATGGTAAAACCTGGTATATGTAGGTTTAACTAATTAAAGAGAAATTTAGTACATCACACAATTAAATTAAGTGTGCGATGTACTAAATTTCTATTTAATTAGTCATTTAACTGAGTAAAATAGACATTAATATCAATTGGAAAAACTACACAGGGCAGAATCATTTTTTGATTGTGATCATTTGTGCACCTTATAATAAAGTTCATATCTGAAAGAGTATAAGACGGCAAGTGACCTGCACATACCCCCGCCCTCAACCCTACTCAACACTTCTGGTAAGAATTGGAACGTTGACTGTGCCAGGCCTGTTTGATCTCAATAATGCTCTTGTAACTTAATAAGCAAATCCAAATAGCTACACTCTTAAATCTAAGCCCACAAGGCTTCACAGGAGAGTTAGAAAGAGCGAACAGCAAAGAGGTCAAACCTGTAAACACTATTTAAAAAACATACTGTATGATTGTGGTGATGTGAAGGGTCCACAAACTTTTCACCATATAGTTTATATTTGAAGAACTAAAATGTGCATTGTTCCCAAGCAAATCAAGAGATTTTGTACTTTATTAGCACCTTTTAAAAGTGTTAGAACTAATTCCAACCAAGTAATCTGATTGGATGAGAGGCGTTCCACGAGTTGTGATATAGAGCATAACAGCACTGGGATGTTTAAATATATTGCACGTTCTAGTATCACTCCACATCACAGGTGTTCTAACAATCATTAATGACACTAACTGTCTGTAGGTCAGTATGGTCCACAGAACTGAAAAGACCAAAAACTTGCATTTAAAACCAAGAAATCTGATAATGGTATGTCATCTTAAACTAACAAGGGATTATAATTTACACCCTACACAGTGCACCCTACATAGTTTTCTATTTAACAGGATTAACCGTGGAACCCTGTATAAAGTTAGCTGATATTTAAAGAGGAATAAGTAGAAATATAAAGTACATCTAGTAGGTTTCTTAAGACTGTCCACCACCTTCACGGTTTATTCACCTGACCATTTGGCTACATAGTACTGAATTTAGAATTTTTAACTACTTTCACCCCCATCAATTACAACAATTGTTGGTCACCAACTATGCCAGTCATGTTTAGTTAGTTCAGCCAGTTGCGGAAGGATATGTGTTAATGGAGCAAAATAATTGGTTAACAAACAAACAAACCATGATCTGTTGATAATAAAACTTATTAAATTAAACTGTTGTATAAAATTAATCTTTCACAAGAGGCAGTGCTGTAGTACTGAATATCAGCATGGCTGTGATATCTTCAGTACTTGTGACTATGACCACATCGCAGCAGTGCTGATATTCAGTGCAACATCATTCCCTGTCATGTGATAATGTTAATTAAACTATATTGCACACTCACTAAAACTTGTAATGATAACACGCATGCGAAAAAAATAATATGATACTATGTACTATGTAAGTGTCAGAAATCACACGGATATTTACACTTCTTGATTGTGCTGAACTGTTGCAAATGCTAGGGCCAAAATATTTGTTTACAAATGAGGATGTAGCAAGTAGGCATTTGGTTTGGTCAGCGTGCTGCGCCCGTGCTTGCCGCTTGCCAATCAGCAGAAATGGGATTAAATTTGACTGAATGGTTCTTAAAGGGTTCCTGGGTAAACAGGCACTAAGTGTAAATGCTATGAATGAAAAATGGCAGTTGAATCACTTAACAAAATGGCATTCATGCATTTGCTGTGAAGAGCTCACCGCTTGCTGTGTGCTGCATGCTGATGTCTTTTGCATGCTAAAGCGCTGGCTACTTGCGCAGAATCTGGGGGCCACCAAACACTAAGTTTGCTAATCAAAATTTTAGTGGCATGGTATTTGTTCCCTAAACACTTTTGTGCTCATTACCTTAATGTTTTTAAAACACAAGCTGTGGAAATGATGTTACCTGTTGCGTATAGAAGATAGAAATACATGGGGTAGCAAAATCAGGAAAAATTCATGTGGGAGAGGACGTGTGTGTGGAGAACCAGACTCCAATTTCTCTTGGAGAGAATCTTTGAACTCTTGTGAAAGCCTCTCATCTTTTAGAGACATTGGAGTTAGTTGCCATAGCAATGGAGGAGCAGGCAGGGGGAGAGAAAGCGAGAGAGAGCGAGAGAGAGATGCATTGAAGTGTGATAATATGTGCAGCTGTGGCACATGACGCCAAATCGCCAGTCTCCACAGCAACACATTCGATCTGCATTTCCATATGAAAGAATTCAAATAGACTTCCGAACTGCACACTTTGAATATTGATTGGAACAAAAATGCACCATTTGATGTGTAAATGTGTAAGTTCCCAGCTTGGTCTTTTTCTTTCTCCTACACTGCTCCTGAGAGTCCTCAATTCTATTATTCAGTTCATCTTACTCAGCATTTGTTGTGTTCAAGTTTGCACACGAGCATCTAAGACACGCCACAATTCGTCTCATTCATTCGCACATGGAGGGATGGAGGGGGATAAAGGCATTCCTTTATCCCATTCGCCTCAATGCTGCCTTGTTCTTTTTTTGAATTACAGTTCTGTCCTTGGCCACGCTTTTCCACCCATCAGATAATGTGTGGAATTATAACAGTGGCTACTGTCAGGAGACAGTTATGAAACTGCAGACCAATAAAACTGATGAGAATACTGAAGTCTAGGTCATAAAAATAAACCGCTGAAGGGAATTGAATCGGTCAAACAGATGTGAAGGGTCTGTCAAAGGTCATTTTTCTGTCAAGAAACATTTTTTTATTGTCTTTCTTTGGATTTAACAGCAAAAAAACAACAACAACATTTTGTTAGCCTTGACAGATGTGACAGAAATATACTGTAGATAGTGAGGGAGCTACATCTATAACAGGCTTGAGTCAAAGTGACATGAGGTTTTAGTTGCATGTGTAAGATAAGAACATCATAGACTATATATACAGGTTTGACATAAGTATTTTCAAACCTGAAATCAAACAATTTGAATCAGGTGTTTCAATCAGGCCCCCTTATCCCTAGTGAAGGACAATTTTAATGCTTCAGTATATTAAGACATTTGGACAATGCTATGCTTCCAACTTTGTGGCAACAGTTTGGGGAAGGCCCGGTTCCATTCCAGTGACTGTGCCCCAGTGCACAAAGCAATGACATGATGATACTGTATAAAGACATGGTTAGATGAGTTTGGTGTGGAAGAACCTGACCGGCACACAGCCCTGACCTCAACCCCATTGAACACCTTTGGGATGAACTGGAACGGAGATTGTAAGCCAGGCCTTCTCGTCCAACATCAGTTCCCCAGTGGCATCATAAACGCTCTACAATATGAATGAGTATGAATAACCACAGAAACATTCCACAATCTTGTGGACAGCCTTCCAAAAAGAGTGGACGGTGTTATAGCTGCAAAAGGGGGACCAACTCCATATTGAAGTACAGTATATACATTTACTTTTGTCCAATTGTCCATATAGTGTACCTGTTATATGATTCAGCAACATTCGGCATAAAAATTATCATAAAACATGTATGATTTCTTTCTTTTTTACATATGAAAGATTTCTTAGTTTAGGAAGAAAGTTAGAAGAGTAGGAAAGTTAGAAATGCTGGACTACAGTGCATGCAGAACAGGATTTATCGGAGAAAATTGTCCAAGGATTGTTTGAATTTCTCCGGGGGGATGGGGGAGGGGGGGTGTTTCTGTCACAAAAAAACATAAAAAAATGAAAATGTCTAATGCTTTCTTGCTTACTAGTGTGGATGTAGACTTACTTTGACGTAATTTGTTGCTTTCCAGAATGTGACATGCAACAAATTTTCCCATGCAACATTAATTGTCACAAATGTAATATGCATTTTTGATGAAAGTTTCATACAATTATTTGTATAGCTTTCAATAGGACATCCAATTATGTAAACAATAATTGAAAACATAAATTAAAAGTACACAGTTATGAAAGATAAAGCTGTGGTCGTTTTATTTTGCCAAAATCCAGAAAGTCCCAATCCAACTGCAAATGGTCTGTGCCAAGAAATAGTAGGAGGTAACAACGAAGTAAAACTGTAGAAAAAGAAGCATTCAAATAAACTCATGTTTTAAAGGAAACGGCCCACATACCAGTACTGCTTTGTAATATTGTACTGGTTTGTATAACTGTTTAGGTTTTCAGGGGGCATTCCCAGTGATAAAGGCTCTCGTATGTTATTTTATTTGGTGTGTTTGAGTCATTCCTGCATCTAGACTTTCTTTATGAATAATGTGTCCCTTTCACTTTCATTCACTGAACTAATAATCATATACGATGTTGAAATGTGGAGTCAGCTTGTCATCCCAGCATTTTTCATATACAGTGAAACAAAATTATGTGTCTAGAGGTACAGTTTATGTAATCATACTAGTGTATGTATCAGGGCTCTTTAACTCCAGTACTAGAGGGCCAGTTTTCAGGACAGTTTGGTGATTATTCTGCTCAAACACAGCTGATTCAACTAATCTGTTAATTACCTGGTTCAGTGGGAGTGTTGAGGTGCTGGGGAATATTACATCTGAATAGATATACACTACTCAGCCATAACATTAATAACATTAAACACACCCAGGATTGGGTTTGGCCACCGTTGGCCAAAGGACATGTTGGGCCAGCTCTGGCCCCGTGGGGATTGGCTCCACATGACTTCTGGGTGTGCTGTAGTGTCTGGTGCTCTGGGTTGTGGAGTGGGGTGTCAGTGGATCAGACATGTTGGTACAATGTACAGTATCTCATGGGTGCGGGTGCCTGTTTAGATTGGGATCTGGGGAATATGTCAGCCGGTCTTGGACTCATTTCCTGTTGGGCCCTGTGCATGGCGAGCTGTTGGGCTAATCTTTGGTTTAGGGTGGGGAATACTATAGCCTGTTCATCATCCCCCCTTAAACATTTCATCCATAAAAATGCAACATCAAATTTCCAAAAGGATGGGGGAAAAAGTGTGTAATTTTTGACATTGTCCACTTTTAATTTATTTTGACTTCTTTGTTAGAACTTGGTAACCATCAAAGCTTTTTCTGGTTTTTACCGTTTTTTTTATTTTTTTTTTATTGATTTTAAGAGAGAGGAAAAGGTATGACTGGTAAGATTGGTCTTATTACAGCTTATTTAGCATAAATGATACCTTTTTCAGACATTTCGAATAATATATCTATAATGTATTAGTTATAAAAATTTTTATATTAACGATGATTTATAGAATTGTCCGTTTCAATAAAGTAACTGTGTGTCTCATTATAGTAACTTTGTTTTACTTTACCACCCCACCATTAATTGTTTTTACATCACATTCTATAGAAATGTGATAAAAGACAAGGAAGACCTCCCTGAGCTTAAGAAGGTAGATCACTTTTCTGCAGTAACACATACACTAACCTGTGAGCTGCTAAAATTCTGTTTTTGTTTAGACTCCTGATGAGCATCGGGAATACTCTAATCTAGCAGCTTTAATTGAAATTCTTTCGGGAGCGCTCTGTCATCAGACTCACTGGACCAAACCAAATTATGATCATCCATCATGCTTTACCCATTACTCACTGGATTATCACATAATCATGCACGCTTCACGACTCTAAACTAATGATGCCTAAAAGCTTTCTGAATCACTTTTACCTTTAGGCTTTTGTTGCCTGAATTTTTTTCTTCATATATTATATTCATCTAGTCTTAGTTAGAACAGAGTATATAAAATAATAAGTACAATTATATCAGAATTCTTTTAAATGCTTCTAAACCTGCTAAAATAATAAGGTTAGATAGACAGGGTGGATTAGTGGTAAGCAGTGTTGGAGGCGTTACTTTTTAAAGTTACTAATTACATTACAAAATTACTGTCATTAAAAAGTAATCAGTTACATTACAGCGTTACTTTCTGATAAAAGTAACTAGTTCGAGTACTTTTCCATTGCAGAAAATGAAAACTCCTTTGTGATTCCTCATGCATGTTGTTTTAGTCAAGACCTTTATAATTATTCTACCATCATCACTCAGCGAAGTTTGGCCCATAATCTGTTAACTACTAATACCCCTGTCTCACCTATGTCGTTTCACGCGGTGGCCGTAAGTACAGGTTTTTTTTGGCGCTGTGAGTAGGTTTTCATCTTTTCATGCGCTGATCCTCGCGTAGTCAAACCGCATAGGTGAGATAGGGGTATAACAGCAGAAATAATAGAGGGAGGCAGGTTATCGAGGACGGGGCTTGTAGGACGACTTTCACACACACATACACACACAATAACGGATTGGGAATGACTGCTGTCTGGCTCACGAATTGCATAAGTTGTCGGAATAACGGATTACATTTTTGAAAAAATAACAAAAATTTTTTCAATATTTAAATGGTGGACCTAACGCATTAGATTAATCCGTACATCAAAAAGATAATCCAAGTACACCCAACACTGGTGGTAATCATTTTCGCCTTGCACCTCTATGGTTGGGGTCAAACCCCAAGTAATATTAAAAAGAGTGTGTTTGCCAAGTGACATTTCCAAATTGCCCACAGTGTGTGAATGTGTGTTCTTGTGCCCTGGGATGGTCTGGCACCCGCTCCAGAGTGTATCCTGCCTTGTGCCCAGAGCTCTTTGGAATACAGGATAAACAATGTAGATAATGAATCGTTGGATGGTTATATATGGAATATAATGTTAAAGTTACTGTAACTAGGTACAATACCATGTATCTGTAATGGCACAACATAAACCACGAGACTTTTTGAAACACCTTATCATGAAAGGACATGATTGAGGACATAACAGAATGCCTAATCATGTGTATATTGTTTAAAAATCCTTAAAAAGGCCCTGTCCCTTATCCTGTTTAAAGCCCTGTCCTTTATCCTAAATCAACTCTCACATGATGCCATCAGTATATAGAGGAACAATAAGGTTATTATCGTTGGGTCCGCCTGGCGTCAAGGGTCTGGTGGATAAAGGGAACCTGTGTCTCGGGTGAGTTGTTGTATCACCACGTTCAGGTGACTCACAAGTCTGACTGACATCAGGCACCATGATCAGGTCCTCATCTCCTCTCATCTACTGAACCCATAACATTTTCCACATATCAGGTTATGCTCTGCCTGTCTTTCACACTCAAAGCATGCTATTTGATAATGGTGGAAACGTTTATCTTTGATCACAGGGTTAATGAGTAACAAAGCTACTAAGTATGCTTTGGGAATGATTTTTGATAAACTGCCGTCTTTTAGCATTCATTTATCGTTTCTTGATGTGACTCATGTACATGTTATGAAAGCTGTTTATCCAAATATTTTAGTAAACCTAAAACTCCAAAACAAAACAAAAAAGAACATCCCCCCCCCCCCCCCCAACTTCGTGCAGATGGAATATCAGGAATCAGACATACCAGCTGTTTGCGAGAGGATTTCTTTTTTCTCTCACCTGCTAGTGTGAGAGGTGACAGAGAACGCTGAGTCACTTTATTCTCACCGATTCCACGTGTAATGTAGCCAAGTGTTTGAAGATAATGTGGCAGAACTGTAGGAACAACTTGACAGGAACAAACATTTTTATGTGAAAACTCATGGTGAAGAAAAGGTTTGCATCGTGGCTTTTTTCAATTAATTTTTCAATTAGGTGAAACAATATGATGTGACGTAATAATGTGACATACAATATGATATATATGTCTCATGTTAACATATATCATATTTCACATACAGTCAATTCCATAGGTATTTGGACAGGGACACATTCATAGTTCAAGAGACACTAAACAAAAATGGATTGCATTAACCCTGTAGGAATTAAAAGAGTCTTTCCACTTTTACAGGAATTATGTCTGATGTTGATTCCAGGTGTTGAATGTGCATTTGATAGCCGTTTATACAGTAGAAACTCACAATATGTGGTCTAGTGAGGTATAGATGTAAGTCAAGCATGCCATCATTGGCTGAAAAAAAAACCAGACCAATCAGGGAAACATTGGAAAATTTTAGAAGTGACCAAATCAATTTCTCTTTCAAAGAGAAAGAATGGATTGGTAAACTGAGCAACACCAAAAGTCCTGGAATACAGCAGAAGATAACTGAAGTGTTGTCGACAAAAACTTTTTCCCAACACTACGTTCAGATAAAAAGACTCTGCGGGATTTAGGCGTATCATTGTCAAAATATGCAATCAAGTGATGCCTTCATGAACGTAAATAGAGACTGATGCAAGCCACTGGCAAGAAAACAAAAAATGAAAGATTATATAAAATAAAATAAAATAAACCCCACCTGCTCAGTTTTGATACAATTACAAGAATGATCGGAAGAGCCGAATATAGAGAAGGGCTCGTGTTTCAAAGCATACCACATCATCTGTCGAACAACATGGTGGGGGCAGTGTTACGGCATGGGAACGGTTCGCTGCCAATGGAACTGGCTTACAGATGTTTACTGATGACGTAACTGCTGATAGAAGTAGCAGGATGAATTTGACTGGATGAATTCTGCAAAATTGACTGACAGAATGATGTACAGTATAAGCAGCACCTGGAGAAGGCTATATTAAAGAAAAAGCAAAGCAGCTCAGTTGAGCAGACAATTGAGGAAGCAGCATTTGGTGGCGTCCATGGGTTCCAGACTTCAGCCAGTTATTAACTGCAAATGATTTTCATTCTAAAAATAATCTTAACATCCATGCTATTTTGTTCAATTAATTTTGAGCATGTGAGGGACTGTGTAAAAAAAACAGCTGTAAATGTTTAATGCAATATTTTTGTTTAGCCCTTTAATCACCGCCACCTTGATTGCTATCATTTAAATCCATTTTAATGTTGTACAGAGGAAAAAACATAATATTGTCATATTATATTTTATGTACTTGAGTCATACTTTATTGTATGATATTGTGTCATAATACTGTATACTTATGGAACCTGACTGCAACTGATTATCACATTCATTCCACTTCACATTGGTATACAATCAATTCTTTTAGCTAACCAAGCAGTGTATTTTCAAGACTGATGCTGTTCAACCAGTGACACAGTGGCTTAGTGGTACAAAGACCCAAGTGGGAATTAAACCCCAACCCTGGTGGTGCAAGGCAACTGTGCTAGCCTTGCACCTCCAGTTGGCGTTTAATTCCCACTCCGGTCTTTGTGCGTGAAGTTGCATGTTCTCCTGATACTGAATGGGTTTCCTCTTACAGTCAAAACACCTACAGGCTAGGCAATTTGGCATTTCCAAATGTAAATGTGTGTGTGTGTATTGGGATGGATCGGCACAGGGTGTGTACCCCAAAGTCTCTTTGATATGCCCCATCCGGTGACCCTGCACAGGATAAGCGGTGTAGAAGAATGAATGCTGTTCAACCCAAACCAGGTGACATAAAGTAAAACCTTCAAGTGCACTATTTTACTGTGGCCTTCAGACAAACAGCTCCCTGACTCATTATAGAAGTCCAAACAAGATCCTATCAGCCAAAAGGGTCCACTCCGTTCATGAAAATAATCAACCCTACTTTTCCTGAGGGAGGTCCCTCTGTGCTGATTGAAGGCCCCTTTTTATTCCATCCTGCTTCCTGCGCCCTTGTACTTGCTCGTCTTATCTTTCACGGAGTGTTTGTTTCTGTTAAGCAGTTACTAAAAATGCTCTGAACTCGCGTGATGTGTGCAGGGCACACCCTTTCAAAGAGCTCGTGATTAGATTCGGCTTTGCTCGGTGCATGCAGATTTACTTTGAAGCAAAGTGCCGAGTCTGTATAGTCTGATAAGCTGAAGCGTACAAAGTGCCTAGTTTGAATTTTCAGGCTAGTACATACTATTTGATTGATTTCTAAATTTATGTTTTTATCATACATCACATGACGCTGAAGCAAAGTGGTTTTGATTAAATCACTGCTGAGTGAATCTCTCGTATACTATCCATCCATGCCATCCCAATTAACACCAGCTCTAGCCTAAGGTTATCTGCTAGAAAAGACTAGTAGTGCTCTACAAGTCATGCAGGCTTAATAAATCATCACTGATGATGGCATTTTAAACACAAGTTTTTTTCAGGAAACTATACAGCAACCAACTGTATGAAGCTGATGCATTGCACGTATTTCACCAACAAACCAAATATTATACAAAGGACTGGGAATTAATTTATTAGAGAATAAAGAATTAAGAAGCCTGTGAAGCGATTGAATTGCTGTCAGTAATTCCGTTTACTTGGTGTGTATCTAAAACTGAACTGCCTTTATTCAGTGTGTATTTGACCATGACTTTCAAAGCATAGCTGCCAACTTTTCAGAAAAAAACTTGGAGTGAGATTTTGAAAATAAAAGCATTGGTTTTAAATTAAATAGGGCCTATCTTACCCTCCAGCCAAACCACCTGCATGCTCTCCAGCAGCTCCATGTAGGGCAGAAAGAGCGTAGCACAGAACTCTGGGCCCTGTACCGTACATAAGCGGTCTTATTGGGCCTCCTTCCTTTCCTTCCAGACTGTGCATTCAAAAAGTGACACTAGTCATGAAAACTACTGAAGATGGAAAGCTAAAAGCAACGGTATAATTATTATTATCATTGTTATTAAATGCAACAAAAAAAAAAATCATGATGACCGTTCCAATTATTATCCCAATTATTATTATTATGTGATCGATGCCTCACGCCGCTGTAAATGTGTGTTTTTAATTTTAGTGGAAGTCAGTGATGTTGCTCGCGTCTCCCTCAGACAATTGTTTCCGATATGAAAGCGTGAGAAATTCAGTGTGGGGCGTGAGAGCTTGTAAAGATGAGTGATTGTGCGAGTGTTGTCAATGCATGAGAGTTGGCAGCCTGGATCAAAGTGTGCAGGTGGGGCCAGGACAGTGCGGTATTGTGTCAGGCATCGACCAAAACAATTTAATCATAATGATTTAATGGGACACATGTTCAGGAGTGGCTACACAGAACACAGTGTGCTGGATCCTGCCCATGGTGTCAGCTTATGCTGCCCCTGGCAAGTACCATGAAAGTGACAGCTAAATGTTCAGGGAGCTGCAGCAGCATGACTCGCATAAATATTAAGGCCTCGCAGCTGAGCTGGTCTGCAAGATGCACCTGCTTCTGACGAAGGGAAGTGCACACAATTGAGTTTGTGTCATTTAGCTCTAGGCTTCCTACTCACTTCCTGTTTGTCAGGAAGTCCAAACTCCAGATCTCTAGCAAAATCAACCCGGGCACATGCTCCATTTATAGCCAGAATTGGATTTCATGGAAACAACGACTTTAATGTTTATCTTATAATGTAAAGCCATTAAGCCAACAGCACAACTAAGTTATGAATCAATGTAAGTTTCTCCAGAGCGGAAAGATTGAAAGCCTTCCCATTAATAAGTGGATATTGCTGTTTGTCTGTCATTTGAAGAATAGTGAGGTATGGCTGATAAGGCTTGCTATACCTGTAAGATCCAAGCTAAGGCCAATTATATCCAATTATGTTATCCGACTGCACAAAAATGATGTTGACATGTAGTTTTATTCTGCAGTTCCCTCCCTTGCTTGTTTCCAGTCACCCCAAGGCAAGGCTCTGTACAAGGGTACAACACGTGCTCTGTACATAGGTTGCTGAGTTCAGTTGCCTCCCATGACATTGGGTTGTGAACTAGCATAAGAACTGCCGACTAGGTTTGATTAAGGTCTTCATTCAGAGCTCGGCGAGGGCAGAGGAGAGCTGTTGGCTAAAACCCACGGAACTGACTTGTTCTCACACCCAGTTCATTAACTGCCTCTTGTGTGCTAATGGGAGCTGTTTTCTGTCAGAGAGAGAGAACATCATATTCTATCATATTGAGCTTTTGCACCATGGGCTTCATTACTGAACCACGGGAAACAATCATAGCAAATGCATTTGTCTTTTTCAGTGGACCTACAAATGTGATAAGAATACTTTATCAGTGGTCCAGTATGCTGCTGTGTAGGTTCCATCAACGTAATGAAGTGTTAATGAATCCGTTCTCCAGTGATAAAGCATTCAGCTCTCAGCTCTTTTATGGCAGGGTAACAGGGAAAAACTTAAACAAATATGGTTAAATAAAGATTTATTCAGTCTAACACTTGGCTCTGCTATTGAAACAGACAAAAACACAGCGATGTACGGAAGGGTGAGGAAAATCCATCCATCCTTCCATTATCTTTACCCCTTACGCTTTTCTGTGTAGAGTCAGGTGTCTGGAGCCTATTCCAGGGAATCTAGGGCACAAGGCAGAGTACACCCTAGATGGGGCACCCACTTACTGCAGGGCACAAGCACACACAATCTTTTATTTTTAAAATGCTAATCTGTACATATCTTTGGACTTTGGGTGGAAACCAGAGTACCCAGATGTCAGATTCAAACCCCCAACCCTGGACGTGTGACGTGACTGTATGAGTGACGAGTGTGCATTAAAAAGCCCTTTTTTGCTCCTTGCTCACTCCAACAAGAGGTGTGAAGGGGCAGGGCTGCTAAATCTGCCATGGCCGTTGGGATATAATCGTCAATGGACTTTTAAAAGTTGGGCGTGGAGCTTAGCTTGAGGTCCAGAATTTCGGGAGAGAAGAGAAAGCAGGGCAGATGTTAATAGCAAGGGTGGCATGTAAGAGGGGCAATACCATGTGTCTCAGGGACTCAAATGAAGACAGCTTCCCCAGCACTTTCAGTTTTCGCTGAGAGCCAACCTTTCCGATCCAGCCAAGGAAGAGAAAAAAGGCCTCTGCATTTGATATTTAGGTCCCTTTTCCTAGCTGGGATTGCCACTGCGTTGGCTGCTTTGCGTTCAACCCCCATCTTTGGAAGCACTGGGTGGGGCCGGCTGGCCGCCACCGCGACACCCATGTTAAGGAGCCTCTGAAGCCACTGTCCACATGGGTCCACATCACTTTTCTGCCGCTGTCACTACTTGCCAGCTGAGTGCCTGTATGCCAGCTGGGCACTGACTCTGGACCAGCACATGCACATCCTCACTTCTTTCCCCTCATACTTTCCTTCCTCCCTCCTTAAAAACCATTTCCCTTCAACATTTTTCCAATGAAGGTATGATTTTCACTTGAGACATTGCTTCATGTCTATGTGTCTGTGGTCACTCTGAGTCAAAGATCTTACACTGGTGAAAAATGTGGGCATGGGGGCACCCGGCACAAACTTTGGATCAAGTCCCTACAGAGGCTGAGGTCTTAATCACGGACAGGCAGCGCCAGCAGCAACCCTGAGCTCTGAGTAAAGGGAGGGGGAATGTCACAGATGCATCAGTGATGGGCGTGTGCCTTAATCTTTTTTTGCTTTTCGCTCACTGCAAAGTGCTTACTTGGCATGGGGCCTCCCATTCAACAGGAGGGGTGGGGGTGGAGGTGGGTGCTACATCTGGCACAGCTGACGGGAGATAATCATCAATGGACCCTGGGCTTGCTCCAGTCTTTTATAGCGAGGCATGAAGCTTAGCTCGTGGTACTAAAGTTATGTGCCTCATGTCTGTGCCATATGATGTTAAATAGAACATCAATTAACCCAAAAAAAAATCCCAAAGGCACTTTATGGTCAAATCGACCCTGTTCATATTTGATGAATTCTTTATTGCACAAATAAAATAGTAAAAATGTCCTAAATGAGTTTTTGGTTTAGCAGTGGAAATGATGACTATTCTTTTATTATATAGTACTTAAAATTGCCTTAAAATTTGTAGTGATTCTGGTCAAGGTTGAATTAAATGTTTAAGTTCTTTCAAAATCTACAGCGGGCAGGTACAAGCAAAAATAATAGCCGCAGGTGTGGGAAGGTTTGGGTAGGATTTTTTCTGGAGTGGGCAGGGTTACTAAACGTGTATGTGGGAATGGGTGAGGAGTTGTTTGAATTCTTTCAGGGAGCAAACAGAGTGGGATTAAAAAAATTCACTAACACACACACACACACACACACACAACTGAACTATGGAGTATATTATACAGCAAGAAATATGCATTATATTACAATGTGAATACCGACATTGTTTTGTCTCGTGCTGTACTGGGATTGTACATTGCATGAATTCTTTCAGAAGAATAATAAATGCATATAATCATCATGCTGACGCATTAATTCTAAAACATCAAGCACATTTTAGAGAGCATGCAAAAGTCTTTTCTTCTCAAAATATAATCTATAGGTAGTATGATTGTATACTATAACTTCTTCTGAATTGGTAGACCTTTGCCTGAATGGATTACATTGCATGTTGATTTTATCTATATTTTTTTTATCCTTTAATTAATAACTAACATTGTTCTGAATAAGTGGAAAGCTTTTTGTTATGAGCTTATGTTGGTGGGTCACACATAGTCAGACATGTTCAGGCATGTTTGAGTAAGGTGTTTTCCCCATACTCTTAGGTAATCCCCGGCCTAGTGCCCTTTGGTTTCATGATAGCTTTTCATGTTGTGAGCTTACTTTGTTTCTCTATCTCTCTCATCTTTTTCTTGCATCAGTTTCGGTGAGAGTTCTCAGCTGCCTGGAATGTAAATCCTTAAGGTGTGTCTGGGAGCAACTCTCAACTATAAATGCAAGATCTGACAACTATGTGTTGTCTAGTGTGTATGTATGTATGTATGTATGTATGTACAGTATGTGTGTGCGTGTGCGCATGTGTATGGAAATCCTCTTTTGTGTGTTCCAATCTTTAAAGACCTTTTGGCCTTATGCCAAGACTTGAAAAGGTGATGTTTAAAATTAATGGCACAAAGATGTCTTTGTTGTTGCACAAGACAGATCAGGCAGTTTTTGTGTTATATTGACCTTTGGCATACATGGAACTTACCATGACGTCAATCACAACAGCAGCAGCTGGCAGAAGTATCATTAACAAACAGGTATTTTTGTTGACGATTACATTCAAAGTGTATTTCAGAGCCAAAAATAACCCAGAAAGGTTACTTGATGATTATCTCATTACCTACAAGATTACCTGATGGTTTGTCACACAGATAATTAGCAATCGATGCTTCTGTTCTGCTGATTATTTTTATATTAAGTATGTCGCGGTGCAACTTATCCAAAACAGAAACAAGCTTATGACAATAGATGAAGAAGGTAATAAGGATATTAATTTGCAGAAGTTTTTGATTTGTGATTAGGGCAGCACAGTGGCTTAGTGGTTGGTGTAGCACTGTTGCCTTGCACCACCAGCATCTGGGTTCGATTCCTGCCTCGGGTCTTTGTGCATGTTTTCCCCATGCTTGGTGGGTTTCCTTCGATTCAGGTTTCCTCCCAAATGTCTTTTCTCCCAAAGACATGCAGATTAGGTTAAATGGGATTCCCAAATTGCCTGTAGTGTGTATGTGTGTGTCCTGCGATAGGTTGACACCCTATCCAGCGTGTACCCTGCCAAGTCTTCTGGGATGGACTCCAGGTCCCCCATGACCCTGTATACAGAATAAAGCATTATAGACTGTGAGTTAAAGTGAGTGAGTAAGTGATTTGTGATCACCTTAGACAGTGTACAAATAGGTACGTCTTCCTGGATCTGGTGGCGTTTGCTAACAATAACATTAGCTCATTCAGTGCTTCTGTTGCAGATGAGATGATGTTATGGACGTGGTGCGTTACGTTTCATAAAATGATGTGCGGTTAATGTTAACTAATCCTGACATTTCAACACTATGTAGGTGGCGATCCCTTGTTTCACACACTAAGTAGTGCCCTTAATCAGAGTTTAGAGCTGGATTTGGAATTTAGTCACGAAATAGTAGTTAAGATATAACATTATCAGATGTGTTTTCTTGCTGAAAGTGCTTCTGTGAATTGTTTTGTATGTGGGTTTTGAGATTGACATATAGTAAGTAACGTCCCTTTGTCGGTCCAGAAGTAGGCAGGGCCATGGCAGATGTTGTGACATCAGGTGCAAAATGTCCATTATAATACAAATGGAACATAAACTGTTATATAGTTTTTTTTTTATAAATTCCATCAAAAAGAAAAAATGTTAACTAACATTATATGACGATAAAGAAACACAAAGGTTTGTTAAATGTCCCTTTTTTGACCAACTCATGTAACCTCAATATAATTAAGATAAAATAATTGACTTTAATCACATTAAAACACTAGGTTTTGAATGCATTTTAGGTTTAATTGTACAGTTTGTGAATCATAATTATGTGACATTGTGCTACATTCTAAGTACTGTTTGACCTTTCGAAAGTTGACTATATTTTTTAGCACATCCCAACATGTTTTGTTCCTCTTATACATCAATTCTTAATTCAGAAGGGGGGAAATACATGAAATGTGCTATTCATCAAAATATTCATCATAACATATGTTACTCTTTTTCCAGTTATAGCTATGTTGTGGAATATCTGCACAACAAATTATTTCATGTTATTACTTACACTGAAAAAAATGTTCAGGAATGGTTTGTAAAAGAGATTAAAGTGTTGACTCAATCTATCTAATCAAGCATCTGAGGGGTGTGATGAACAAACCTGTGATCCATAGAGGTCCCACCTTGCTAATTACATCCATCCATCCATTATCTATATCGCTAACCAATACCTCGCAGCTTACAGGACTTAAAGGATTATCTGCTAACATCTTGTTTCCAGATATCACAGCACACCATCAGAAGTCTTGTGGAGTCCATGCCTCAAGAGTTTAGTTTTGTCTGGGAAAACAAGCTGAACCTACACAATATTAGGAAGTTGGTGTTAATACTACTGCAAGTATTTTTTATATCGTACAACATACAGGACTGTGGAAAAGTTTTGAGCCATCACTCATTTCTTCATATTAAATGATGTATGGGAACAAATGTTCTACTGCAACAGACTGCAAGGTCCCCAAATATATACAGTGTAATAACAATGTGGTATCAGGGGTGCCGATGTGAATGACACAGTTCCACGGGTCGAAGCTCAATAGGCGCAGTAGTTATCAGGGTCGCGGTGAGGCGGACCGAGCTGGTGTTCCACAGTGGTGCGAACACAGTGCCTTGAGATTGTCTTCCAAACAAAGTTGCATTAGTTAGCCCTGCCCCTTCTCACACACACAGCTTCTGCAGGTAGGACGGCATAAGTAACGCTGTGTGCGTGCGAGCCTCGAACGAAAAGCGTGCTTTGATGTGTGAGCACTGGCTGTTATGGTGCTTTTACACCTATAGTTTGATTGCTTTAGTCCGCACCAGTCAGAAAAATGTTACAATGTAGTAAACAGACGTGGGTACGGATTGCTTTCACATATGCAGAGTTCTAAACGAACCAAAATAGACTGCGAAGCCCATTGGCACCAGAAACAGACTTTCAGAAAATCGCGCCACTTTTAATAATCATGGAGGAACAGCTTCGCTTTGCGCTCATGGCGCTGATCCTTGCGCACTACATTGTACGTGCAAATCATTATTTTCATATAATTAATTTGAACACAATTCGTGGCAGCAACTCATTTATCTCACACACACGCAAATGCACCCACACACAGACAATATATATATATATATATATATATATATATATATATATATATATATGCATATATGCACACACACACACACACACACACACATATATTTGTTCGTTTTTTCCAGTACATTAGTCTAAACATCATTTATACAGTGTCAGTAAAAAAATTGGTTGCTTATTATCTAGATCAGTGTCACGTTGGTCTGTCAGGTCAGACACAGCGTCGATGGATTCAAGTGGCGAAAGAGTTGAGTGGTCATTCTCCACAACATCCACCGGCTCAACGATCGGTTTTGTCCCGAGTATTCCATCCAAAGCGTCATACCAGGGAAATTGTCTTTCTTCTTTCCAGAACTTCCCGTCTTGCTAAGTGCATCACGCACTTCTAAATACTTAATACGGCATTGTTCAACCATCCGAGGATAGCCTTTCTCCCTTACCTGCTTACTGAACAGCGCGTGAATGCAGCTGTTTTTATGTGTCGTGGACAGTTGCTTTTGGATATGCTCATCCGACCATATATCTATGAGGCACTTAATTTCTTCGGCACTCCACGTTTCTCCACGGTTTGATTTTATTGTGAGTCAATACTTAGAAAAATGTAATGGAGTCAACAGTGAAAAGAATTTTACCCACAATCCTTTATATCTTATACCCAAAGTGCATAATACTATACCAGTTCATCAGGTTTGGTTTGGTTGCTTTCACACCAGACGAACTGTACCAAAGTAGAGCGGATAAAGCGTTTCGAGACCACCCCTTCAGGCAGGTCTCGGATCGATTGATTTGGTGCGAACCAAAGTACCGAGATTGCATTCACATCAACGCAAATGAACCGAACCATGGGATAAAACATGTTTGGTGCGCACCAAATGCTGTAAGTGTGAAAACACCATTAGTCACAATATCTTTTTATGCAATAAACCCCAGCAGCAACCTCATTTCCCCTCTTCTCTGTTCCAACGACTCAACATTCAGCATCACCAGTGTTTTAATCCTCGTCTGATGATCATCAAACATAATCTGCAACTGTTTCTCACTGGTTTGAATGCTTGAACGATTTATAGGTTTTGGCTGAATTTATAGGTTTTGTCAAACAAAAGCATTCATCTGACACTGGTCAGGGACTAGACTGAAAATGAGAGATAAAACAGTATTTAGGGAAGAATAGAGAAGTATTCAAGCAGACTACATTAAAAATACAAGAAAGTCTGGCTTAAGCAAAATATAAAGTAGTGTGTGTATTCAGCTTTATAGAGACGTCTCACATTTAAAGGGTTAAATGTTATGTTATAAAATTATTCTAAATTAAAATAAAAAAAGCATTTTGCCATAATTAACAACAGTATGGATAAAATGTTCTTCATCCTAGCAGAGCTATAAAGTCTATTTTATGCTAGTTTCAAATTTTATCGATTTGACAATAATAGTTTTTTTTCTTCATGTCATCCCATTCTAAACACAATTCTTGATTAGTTAAGCATTCCTTTCAAGACCTGCTACACATTCATTAATGATTCAGAATGAAACACACAAATGCTCAAGTTCTCGTACAGAACCTCATCTTGTCTTGTCAGATAGCCATAACAAGAACGTCATGCTTTCTGCTCACCTACTTAGTAATTTGATTTCAAATAGCCTGTTGAGCAACATCATTCATACTGGTTCCATGCCTTTAGCAATTTCGTGAGACAAATTAATGAACTGCTTGGTAAGAGGAGAAAAAAGAATCATGGAGACCATTTTTCTGCCACCCCCCGCCCCAGCATGTGTCAGGGGGACAGGTT
Organism: Clarias gariepinus; assembly: GCF_024256425.1. NCBI lineage: Eukaryota > Metazoa > Chordata > Actinopteri > Siluriformes > Clariidae > Clarias > Clarias gariepinus. The sequence continues at coordinate 8,825,567 of NC_071116.1, read as the reverse complement.
TCATTAAATGTGGGTGTATTGAAGTCTTGTGCGAGTAGTGTAATATTGTAGGCTTTGGACATATAGCAGCAACATCAAGCCATGTTTTTTTAGGTCTATTTGAAAGAAAGAATGTATCACTGCACTTTTTCATTATGGTGAGCAGATTAAATGGAAATATTTTCCTATAAAGTTAAAGGTCATGAAGAGGAAACAGAAAATCTATCAGTGTTTTGTCGGGTAACACGCTGTGTGTTATCTACAGTTTATCCCAGCTGTGGTTAAAAGATAACCAGTAGAGCAAATGAATTAGAAAATGGCACTTTTTCATTTTCCATCTCTCTGAAACACTCCTTGGTTGGCTGTTGGTTACTTCATGCTTTCTAAACTGAAACTTGGCCATCATGTGGGCACTGAAAATACAGCCTGTTTCCTTACAAACTGTGTGCACTTCCAGGTATTTTCTTGAGCCTAGTTTTTACAGGTCAGCCTCATTACCCAAAACAATGCAGATTGACTCCTACCAATTCTCTCACTATTTACTCTGGCAAGCTTAAAACATTACATCATTTTAGGATACCCGGATACCCATGACATTGTAAATGGAATGTCGGGGTGGAAGACGTTAATGAAACATTGATCAAGGGGTTGCTTGGGGCCATCGCAAGGTTTGGAATAACATTTGGATCCAATACTGTTGTCAAAACATAATAGAGCAGAGCTTATTGTCATACTTTTGTGGTCATTTGGTTTTATTAGAAGAAGCCCATCAATTATTCCCCTTCATTAGAATGGAAAGACAGAGTTGAAATACGTCATGGAAAATCAATGCCTCATTGCTCTGGCTGAGAGAACTTCAGTCACTGGAAGTTAATTATGAAACAGCATCGGAATGATGCTTCACGGGTTATTGACTATTAATCATTACTTATCTTGTGATGTTATTTGCAACAATGGAAGTGCATTTCCCCCTTATTTACTGTAGGCATGACTTATATTAATTGCAACCATTCCATTACTCCTTTTTGCTTCATTTAGTTTTGGTCATGAGAACTCTGGGTCACAAGTTCATTCTACATAAATAGTTCTATGTAGTACACTGCTCCTACTGTACGAAAGATTTCTCAGACTGATGCGACCATGGCCTCCTTTCTAATTGAATATGGTTCCAGAATATTCTTTTATTGGGTAAATAGACAATTGAATTACTGAATGTATAACTTGCTGTGGTCACCATACAATAAAACTGACTCAGTGCAGCTCCTGGTGATCTTGATGTTTGATTAATGAGACACCAAAAATAAACTTTTCTCACGGCAATCTCTTCAACAGCCGAGGTCTACTTTTGTAGAAATGTTTAACTTACATATGGATCCTTGTATTAATTTTAAATAAACCAGACTGATTATTTTCCAATTTGAGCACATGCATTACTTAAAACATTGCTATGTTACATAACCGTTAGTTAATCTAAATGATTATAAGCGATGTGACTGGAATTTAAATCTGTAGGGCAGTGTCTCCTACTGTATAACATACAACTCTTGCTAAGCATTTACAATGTAACTGAGGTTCAGTCTTGGTATTGACTTTACCTATTTACCTAGAAAGACTGTCAGTTTTGGACTTTACACTGTAGAGCACATTAGAGCACAGCACTGAGCAAAAATAATGCAATATTATCTGATTATACTTTTTTGTCCGCTCATCCATAGGGGCATGTGAGTTCCAGCATAAATATTATAAACACCATCAAGCAAATCTTAAATGCTTTATACATTTCAAATTATTTACATTGCTAATGAACTCTTGTGAATTTTTCTTTGTTTACTTGTATTTTAATAGATTTGCTTGAATTCTCCCTACCTGTTTACCTCTATGGAGCTGTTATTGCATCAGGCTTTCAAACCACTAAGGCTTGTTAAAGCAGAAATCATTCTGGCCCATTCATTTCAAGGGAAACAGCAGACAGGAGTTAATGAAAAATTTGGCTTTAAAAAAATCTCTGGGTTATTGCAAATAGTCAGAAATAAATCTTATAGATTTTCTCAAACAATAGCAAAGTGTAAGTACGAGCAGTTTGTCTAGCAATAAGACACTATATATTTTAAAGATTGGGACAGAGAAAGTAATATTATGGGGTGATAATGTCTGTAGATGAGAACTGCGTGCACCACAGTGACCTTGTTTCCCGTGTAAAGACTGAGTAAAAGAATAACGTGCCTCCCTAATTTTAAGAGGTTGATTGAAAGGGGATAGTTAACTCAAACTGGAAGTTGTGGTAAAATTGCTCGTGAATGAAAGTGTAAAACAGATTTTTACTGACATTTACAGACTCCAAGCACAGTATGGTGATGAGGCTCTTAGACATGAAACCTGTAAAGCATTTGAATAGTGCAAACGTTTTAAAGAAGGCCATATGTTCGTGAATAACAATCCCGGCCAAGGTGGCTCGGAGCCCGGTGCAGTCTTTCCAGTGAACATTCTGTCAGTGAAATGCCTGAGCCTTGAAAATCAATTAAAAACTTGATGCCAACATGTGAAGGAAATGCATCTGTCTGTGGGAACTGTTCACACAATCATTCACAAACACCATTTGCACATGAACTCGGGTGGGAGGTATTACCACAAGCCAATATAATCCCAACCTCATTCCAAGCCATTTCCACATGTTTAGGACATAAAAGGAGTTCCTGGGAGGCCAGCACTTTAGACATGAAGCAGGCAAAAATGTAAAGAAATAAAGGTATAAAGCCTTAGATTGCTCTAGGTGGCTGGTATGTAGCTGCTATGTAAAAAATCATTTCTCCTCATTAGCTACTAAACTAAATTAAGTCAAGAGGCTCTCACATTTGACACACATATTTCTCTTTTATTTATTAATTGATAATTGTTTACATAATTTATTATTAATTTTTTGTATTTATGTAGTAGGCGGCATGGTGGCTTAGTGGTGTGCACTGTCGCCTTGCACCTCCATGGTCTGGGATCGATTCCCACCACGGGTCTGTGCGCATGTTCTCCCGGGCTTGGTGAGTTTCCTCCGGGTACTCCTGTTTCCTCCCACAGTCCAAACACATGCAGATTAGGCTAACTGGCATTACCAATTTGCCTTTAGTGTGTGTGAAGGATTTACACCCTATCCATGGTGTCCCCTGCCTCATGCCCTAAGTCTACTGCGATCCCTGCTAAGCCTCATGCACAGCAAGCTGTGATGCATTGGGTGGTCTGATACCTTACTGTCAGAGTCAGCATTGACCTTTTTTAAGCATTTCGTGCAACATTAGCTTTTGTGTGGGATCAGTCCAGACAAGCTAGCCTTTGCTGCCCACAGTCACAGATAAGCCTTGGGTGAGCATGATCCTGTCACCAGTTATATTACTCAAGGTTGTGCTATTGTGCTAAATACTCCCATGCCTGCGGCCATCCTGATGTTCAAGCACCACATCACCTTCTCTCATGTGATATTGCTTAAATATCTCACTGTGCAGCGAACCAAGTCAATCAGAAATGCAGCTTTGGTGGGAGCATTTGTGTGATTACTGAGAAGACTATCTTGATAAGTGTTCTTTTTTTGGTGGATGTTTTTGGCAGGATGTTTTTCAATCTCCTGGCAGCTTAAAAAACTCTCTTATCCTCCCTCAGCTGATAGCTTGGCCCCTTAGAGTTTCACCACAGGTACCATTTTAGTTTGATTGGAAATCCACTGAGATGAGAACTTTAAAGGAGCCACTGATGTTCATCTGTGGTCTCTAAAGTATCATTTAAATCACATTTATTATCGCTATAAGTGCAGTAAGGTTATAAATGAACATAAAATGAAAAAAGAGAGCTTGGTTAATAACAAGACTGTTGCAAAGGACACAAATAGTGCAAACAATTTGAGTTGCATGCAGAATAACTATGTGAACCAGTATTGGTCTCTTTTATTAAACTTTCAAATTTCATCAAATGATAATTTGCAATGAAAATTTATCAAATGCTAAAAAAAACTTCAGCTACATGAACCTATCTATACCTACCTATTTACTTAATATACTTTAAATATAATAAAGCTAGACAGGTATTTATATGTGTCAGCCCAAAAGAATTATACACAGTTTAGGAAAAGAAAAATATATTATAATATTTTAATACTAAATGTATTGTTATATGTTATATATTGATATATGTGAAATAATATGATAATATTATTAATATTATATTCATATAATATACATCATAATATTTTTCTTTCCCTGAAGTTTGTATACCTACATAAACATAAATGCATTGAGGTTGTAAACTGTTTCAAGAAAAAAAAAATTATTAGTGTTTTTTATCTATCTGGCGATGCGGTGGTCAAGTAGTTAGCACTGTCTCCTTGCACCTCCAGGGATTGGGTTTGATTCCTGGCCAGGGTTGAATATATATATATATATATATATATATATATATATATATATATATATATATATATATATATATATACCGTCTGCTAGATAGATAACAAAATACTAATAAAAGTGTATTCCTTTCTTGAACCAGTTCACAACATTATTGCATTTACAGCTAAGTTTTTTAATCCATTTCAGAACTCAAAGAGAATAAAGCTAGTCAAAGTTAGAGATCAGGATGAATCCGGTGTCATTCCTTTTTTTTGGTTTTTTTTGGTACCCAACTCCTTTCCTTTGGGATAGGATATTGCAGCAGACACATCACTGGTATATGTTTTTTTTTTCTTCTTTTTTTTTTAAACCCAGACACTTTTTCAGTTCTGCCTTTCTGCACCGTATTACCACCTGTGTTGCTGATGATCAGTAATTATGAAATTATGCAATTAGCTAATCTTATGACATGTTTTTTGAGCATGATGACAAAAATAGATTCTCTGATCTGGTTCAAGAATAATCCTCATACCTGAGCAACCTTGCTATTAGCCGAGTTAATGACCCCAATGACATTTCCTCTCTATTTCATTCTGGTTTCTAGACATTACATTCTCTACGCCAGCGAACTGGAAGAAGGCTGTGTGGACAGAGCCATTTGAATGTCTTACAATGCATACATTAGTGCAAGTTAACATATAATACAGGCAATAGTATTATTATTATTATTATTATTATTATTGATCATTTCTATGTTTACAGCTTTCTTGGTCCGTAGTTCACAGCAACCCAAGAGAGTCGGCAATGGTTGATCTGTTACGGAACAGTAAAATCCATAATATATCACTGGTGTTTACTGTGAGTTAAAAAGATAAGCTAGTACCTCAAGTTTATGATTAACATATGATCCTATTTTTAAATTGTGTGTGGATACAGTGTAATGCTTCTTCTTGTCCTAGGATCCTACGACAATTGCTGGCATTCCAAATACTTGACTTGAAAATATTTGGAGTATTTTACTGTTACTTTGAATGATGAAGTCACAAAGTAATCAGACTAAAAAGTAATTACAATAGATTAACTAATCCGTCATGCCATCTAGCTAGCAGATAGATTGGGTAAAGTTTGGTTTAACTTTGTGTACATGTGTTTATATATAAAAATGTCCATAAAGAGATTAAATTTAATTGGAAAATACACTATTCGCGTAGACGTTTTTGGACTTATGACCCCCATACCCATATATGCTTTATGAAAATCCTATTCTAAGATTTAATCCTTCATTTAAATGGGGGATAAAATACCTTTTTCTGGAAAACATTTTCACTGGAACGTGACTATGGAGATTTGCTCATTTAGGCACAAAAGAGGAGACTTGAGGTTGGGGTTGGCGTTTTAATTAATCCTGAAAGTGTTCAATGCGGCTGAGGTCAGCGCTCTGTGCAGGTCACTGCACACCGACATTGGCAAATCCTCATGGATCCTCATGGTCCTCATTTTGTGCTCAAGGGCATTATCATGCTGAAACATGTTTGGATGTTTTTCTCCTCAGTTCCATACAGGAATATTCTACACAATTAAGTTTTCCAACCTCCTTGGGGAAGAGCGAAATGGACATGCAGGTCAGATGTGCATTTATTTTTGGCAGTATACTGTATACGTGGATAATCCAGTATAACTTTTCATTTCCTTGAAATAGGAAATTCCACAGCTAACATTTAGACAAATTGTTGCATTTGGAAAGGCTTCCACACTCATGTGACTCTCTTAGAATGCCTAATATTAGACACAGACTAAATCCATGTGACATCCAGTCTCTTTGTTTCTTGCTCTCTGGTATTTAGCAAAGTAGATATTAAGACGACAGAGTCAGGCTATTTATCGGTGAATGTACAATCTTACTGAATATACGGGGGGATTGGCATTCAATTAGGGTCAGGTGTAGCTCAGTGGTTAAGGCATTGGACTATGGTTTGGAAGATCCCAGGTTCGAACCCCACAACCACCAAGTTGCCACTGTTGGGCCCTTGAGCAAGGCCCTTAACCCTCAACTGCTCAGATGTGTAATGAGATAAAAATGTAAGTCGCTCTGGATAAGAGCATCTCCTAAATGTTAATGATGTAAATGCAATTAAAATGTGCACACCATAAATAATTTTATCAAAAACTTTTGGTTCTGGCATTATCAGATCATCCATTCCTGTCCAGGAAATAATGTACCGTAAGTTAGTCAAAAAGCAGAAATCATGTCTGGACATCTTGGTACTTTTTATTTCTCTTTGGGATAGTGTTTTATTTGTTTAACAGTTATGCTGCATGGCAGGGCTGTGACTCAGTGGTTTGGCAATTTCTGAGGTTAATATGCAAATGTTAAATGAATCACTGTGTTTGAATGTAGAAAGGTGTGTGTTAAGATTTATATTAACAGCTGTCACACAAACACAAAAAGTATGCATTTATTTTGTGCCATGCATTACTATATTTTTAGTCATAGAGAACTTGTAATCCTTTGCTAGCAACAGCATTAACTATATCAAGCATTAGCTATATACTGTAAAGTTTTTTTGAGCTTAGGCCCTAAACATTGGGTGTAGTGGTTTCTTTTTTATTAACTCTACTGAAACTTGCATGACAGTACTGGGTTAATATTGGGGCAAGCGTAACCTTTGGATAAATTATTTCATGTTCATTCTGTTGGAGCTGCTGGGCCTGAGGAAGCTCAGAAGAGGTGCTGTGCCTCAGAACAGCAGGAATGTGAGCTGCATAATGTATATAAGTTCTTAAAGATGATAGAAGGTTTTTTAATTCTTGTACTTGGGATTTTCTTCTATTCTTCCTTGCAAATGACTAGCACCATTCCAAAACCTTCAGCTTGCGTCTCTTGAGGTATTCCATAGTGGATTTCGAGGTATGTTTAGGATCATTGTCCTGTTTTAGAAGCTATCCTTTTTCTTCAGTTTTTTTTACAGATGGTGTGATGTTTGCTTCCAGAATTTGTTGGTATTTAGTGGAATCCATTCTTCCCTCCACCCGTGCAATGTTTCCTGTGCCACTGGCTGCAACACAACCCCAAAGCATGATCCACCCGCATGCTTAATAGTTGGCGAGGTGTTCTTTTCAATGAAATGCTGCTCCTTTTTTCTCTCCAAACATGCCTTATGCTGATTGTGGCCAAAGAGTTCTATTTTAATTACATCAGTCCACAGCACTTGTTTCCAAAACGCATCAGGCTTCTGTAGATGTTCTGTTTTATACTTCTGATGTTGGATTTTATGTTGGGGACGCAGGTAAGGTTTTCTTCTGCTGATTTACTGTATCCATGAAGGGCTTGTGGAACGGTGCACCACCACTCCTGAGTCTGCTAAATCTTCCCACAGGTTTTTTGCAAGAGTTTTCTTGGTGTTCCAGCTCTCACCTTGACCTTCACAGTTCCCCTGAACTGCCATGTCTTAATTACATTTATCACTGTGGAAACTGCAAGCTGACAACACTTTTCTATCTTCTTGTAGCCTTCTCCTGCATTGTGGGCATCAATACATTTCATTTTCAGAGTCTGCTGGGTCCTCTAAACAGCTGTTTAGAGGACCCTATGGTTGTTGAGTGTTCACAAGTGTGTGCACGAGGTTTGAAGAGTCAAAGTATTTGTAAAGCTTTGAAATTGGTGTTTACTAATGACAGCTGTTGCCATGCATCAGATCTAACGAGCTTATTAAGGTCTGAAACCTTGTAAAAAGAATCTGAGACTTTGGAGCCCAAACTTTTGCACAGGGCCATAATAATGTTTTTTATTTTTGTTTATTTTTGGCATAAGAAGTAACTATGCATCAATGTTTGTTAAAAATATTCAATTTCCATTGACTGTGTTAGCATCTTATCAATAAAAAAATCACAAAAATCTGTTATTTATCAAGGGGTGCCTAAACTTTTGTATAGGACTGTATGGTCAAAAAGTCATTAGCTACTTTTACTTTTACTTTTACTTTTAAGTTCTGTTGTTGTTGTTATGACTAAACGTCATTTCCTAACACCTCCATCCAAAGATCTTATATGATACATAATTACATACATAATGAATAATTGTACTGCTTGTTTATGATTAGTGGGTAAAATGGACAGTATTTGCTGGTTTTCAGGATGGCTACAATGCTATAAAAATATTGTATCCTGTTTTAAATCTTGACCAAACCTTAATAAGACAATGGATATTATTTTGTTGTTGTATTATTTGTTGTTTTTATTCACTGTCCTATTAATTTACAGTAGTTTATGCTCAGTTAATTGTAGCATTGTTGAGATGTTTTAGCCTTATATAACTTTTTATAATTATAAGTATGAGCCTTCCTCCTTTCTTATTGCAAAAAAAATTCTCCTTTAATACATTCTGTTTTAAATGCACCTTTTTAAAGCAATGCTTTTTTCATAAGGTGAAATCACTTGCAGGCGTATTGATATTTACAGGAAGCAATGCCAATTCTTGTGTAAATGTTAATACGCACGTGGAAGCAATATTTTGGCCAAATTTGTGGATTAAGGAAAAGACTCATGAAGCTTATGAATTATCTTGTGCTTAGCCGTAGCAGAGAAATACACAAGCATGTACACAAACACGCCTAGGCTGCTCTGACATGCCAGCAGAAGTATGAATGAAATGATCTGCCTGTGCATGAACACATCCTTAGCTAGAATCAGATACATGCATTACACAGATACCTGTGGTGCAAAACAGGTTTTAAAAAAACGTGCCGGCAAGACATAGATAAAACCTTATTTAGTGACATCATTTATCTTTATTCGCTCCAAAGCAAATGTAGTCAGGCAATTTTCTGTTTTATGTGTTTATCTTTGATGTATTTGACTTGCTCTGTCACATATATCTTACAGAGTTCACCAGGATTCGCTGCATTAAGGTTTTTTTAACTTCACAAAGTGAACTTCATCAGACTGTGCCTTTACTATCTCGTGTATATCAATCGATGAGCTGTTTCTCGATGTGAAATGCTCAGATACATCCAACATAAAGTTTATATTTGTGATTAGAAAATAAAACTGATTCTTCTTTATTTATTTTTAACAGCTGCTCCAAAGATGAGAGTATAAAATAATAAAAGATCATTAAAGCATTAAACTGAAACCAACGTTTATGGAATAAAAAGCACATGATGAAGCGCTCTTCAAAGCTTATAGTGCAGTTTATCTTTTCAAAAGAGCAACGAAATTTAATCTTGTTGCCATAACTCCTTTCATCCTCCAAAGCAACCCTTTAAGTTCATGGCTGTGTTATTGGAAAGTCTGAAATTACAGATGGCGGTTTCCTATATAATCCAGCTGTCTGAATGACCTCCATGCATCTCCCCATGAAAGGAATGCCAACTCCATAACTGTGTCAAATCAAATGCAAAACTCCCAAAAGAAACACAACACACTCTTCCCTGTTTCACATGGCTGACAGCAAATTCATGCACACATTGACATGACAGGTTTTTTCTGAAGGTTAGTAGAACGTCCACATATTTTGGCCAAACCAGATGGTGGACAATGTTAAGCGGGAACATGATACATTAGTGGACATGTGCAGAAACTGAATTTTCTAAACACTTTTTTATTCTACCTGAAGACAGCTTCTGGCTAAGTATCACCCTTTTTTCAGTGGATATTCTTATCTGGGTGCTGTAGACTTGCTTTAAAGATGCAATAATTGATAAAGGCGCAATCGTTTATTTATTATTTATAAAAGCTAACAGCAAGATACATAGAACACGATATGATTTTAAACCACTGTTTAGAAAAGATGCATCACGTTATAAAAAGTTTGAGTTTGGATGCGCCTCCAAGTTCACGCTAGCAGTTTGAGTATAATAATATCATATTATTTTTACTATAATAGATAAATTATTCCATTATTGTGCCTTTATTTTTCATCATCATGGTCATTTAAAAACCCTAGAAAAGACAGCATATACAACTTTTAAATAATTAAGATTTAGGTTTTGGAGATAGACGAGCATCCATAGCCAAGTTCATCAGTTATATTCAGTGTTAAATGCTTTGAAGAAAACATGATAGACAAATTATGCAAGTCAGACCCTGTTGGAATATCAGTATTTTATAGCTCAACATGAACTAGCTGATAAAACGGGAGCAATTTGTTACATCTGAGGTATGCTTAAGGGCATTAGACGTTGAACATTTAAGGCATTTGGGCTACAGCAGGAGAAGACCACACCGGGTGCCACTCCTGTCAGCTAAGAACAGAAAACTAAGGCCATGGACCTAAAATATCGATTTTAAACAGCTGGCCATCCGTGGATGATTAACTACAGTATATCATTTAAAATTCCACAACGCAGCATTACGCAGAAGAGGACAAGTTCCCTGAGGATGAGTGTGGTTCTTCCTTACACTTTGCCTTTTGCATACTTTACATTGTTACCTACCTGTATTTATAGAAATATTATGGAAACATTTGTCATAAAACTCATGTAACTACAAATGCTGTAGCAAGTGTCTTGTTAAATGGTACTGTAAAAGATAGGAAAGGTTTCTACAAAATCATGTTCAGTAAATTTTCTGCCCAGGAAGTTCTGCTCTCATGCCATAGAAAATAGTGTTTCACTATACAGCTACTTCAAGCTTCAATTAGTTTGTGATAATAGTTTGGTTTTCTGTAAGCAACAAGTGACATTAAGCAAATCCTGAGACTCTTATTTTACCAAAAAAATGTTGTCATGTTTATTCAAATGAAACGCTGTCGTGTTATGTTAGTTATGTTAGCACACCTCCTTAGCAGTTAGCTTAATCCAGCTAGCCATACAGTAATCAAAACATTTTAGCTATTTAATCCAATGCTAACCAGCTGGACTTATATTAAAAAATGAAAATTAAAATATATGAACTCAACTAAAACAAATTGTTGTCAGAGATCAACTTTAGTTAGCTGCCTACTGTTATAAGGAAAGACTTATTTTCTGTAACCTCTAAACAAAGAGAAATTTGAAAGCTAACTCTCAGAAAATCTACACTAGCTAGGCTTCTGTTGTGTGCAGTATGCAAGCAGCTGTAGGCATGTCTCTGCATACTATTTGAGAATGTACAATACCTGAAGACAAATACCATACATTATTTAAAATCAACAGGTACAAATACAAATATGAATAGGATGCACTTTTCTTGCTAGAAACATTTACAGCTAGGAAGACATTCTACCAAGTCATTCTATCCACTACCTTTGTAACTACATGTGCCTCATAACGCCAGCACTAGCTTAAATAAGGCAAAGAAAAAAAATCAAGACTTTTGATAAAGATAGTTACGGTGAACTGTTTTATTTGTCAGACAAATTTTCTACAATTTAATTCACGTTTTGTAGAATGCCTGCTTTATGTGTCTGTATGGCAAAAACATTAGCACCGGTAGATGATCATAAGTGGATGACAGTGTGTAAAACAATTCTCTTCTGTGTCGTCTTGCTCTCCTACTGCCTGTTTAGAGTTTTATAGTTTACTGGCTGCTGTAAAGAATTTAAGGTTTATATTGCCAGGTTTTCCCTGGGAGTATAACTTTGTAAATCTTCTAGTAGCACACAGCACAAATTGCAGCATAGTGTTGTATGTCTAGTGTTGCTAGATTTTCATCGTGCTTTTTAACTTGCAGGTTTCCTTTATTTAACACTCACATGTCATATGCACCTCAGTTCAATATTCTATCGGTGATGATGAGGGACGTTCAATTCAAACCAGGACTTTTGATTGTGCAAAACAAAAGTGCATAATTGTTTTATAAGTATAAATTTTAGTTTAGAATTAGAACTACCTTTATTATTTTTTTTATGTAATTCCCTGCTACATCAATAGATACCATCAATGGATAGCATCAAGGCAGAAAGTTTTCTTGTTATGCTGGATCCATGATCAGACTACTTACTTCTGTAAGTCCAAAACGATGGCCTCCCAGGAGGTCCTTTGGCCCAAACATCATATGGAAATGGCTTGGAATGAGGTCAGGAGTGTATGGGGGAATGTAGCAATAACTTCCAGCCAAGTTCCTGTACAGTGCAAGTGGTCTTCATGAATGATTGTGTGTACAGTTCCCACAGACAGATTCATCTGTTTTGCAATTCAGCATTCCACCCGCTAAATATTCACCAGAAGGACTGCAGTGGGCTCTGAGCCAACTCACCCAGAATCGTCACTCACAGGTTTACAGTCTACCTATAAACGTGTATACAATGCCAATATTTTAATGCAGCTGTGAGTCTTATTACTGTGCCGTGCTTAAAGGCAGTACACCTTCATTCACAAGAAATTCCACCATTCCACAAAGTCGCAGTTTGACTTAAATGCCCCTTGTGGAATAGCAGTAATCAGCAAGCAGGCTAGTGCCAGCTCTCAATGAAGGCAGTTCAAAAATTTTGCCAGCGTGAGACAGGAAACAAACGCATTGATCCCATCTTGAGATGATTTTTACCTTAAATTTTATATAGGATTATATTATATTGTCTATTGAATAAGCTCTGTAAAGATTGTTGTTTATTTTTTTTGTGTGTGGTTTACTGCGTCACTGTACAAGCCTTCAGGGTGAAACACTATTCTCCAGGGAGAAGCTGTGAGAAATGCTAAGCAGGTGTGTGTAGGAATGCATGGGTGTGGTTTGTTATGCCAAACGGCATGAATGAACTTGTCGCTGTGCCACAGGAATGCGACACATCTTCTCTGTATATCTTACACCACTGCTACAGAGATTCCTAGAATGCTGCAATAGTGAAATTGGCAACCAGAAATGAACATATTTGTCATTATGTTGGCATTTTGCAATGCAACGACATTAAGAAAGAACCAAAGGATAATTTACAGTAAATCTCTAGAAGGATATGTTCAGTCTTGCAATTTTATTGCATGATAGTGTTCCCTTTATTGTTTATCAAACAGTATTGCATACCTGGTTTTAAACGGAATTACAAACCTACTGGAAAATGCAACAAAAATTTGCTTGTTGAAATACTGGAAATATTCTGGGGAAAGAAACTTTTGCAATTGATTATTGCCTAAATGTACTAAAAATGCACTTGATTGTTTCTGTTTATTGCATTGTATTCCTTGAACATAAATGATGTAACAACATGAATATATGCACGCTCTTACAACTTTCAATAAACAACAAGTTATGAAAAACATGCAGCAAAGAAGGAAAGTAGGACAAATGCCTGATTCATTTATCCAATGTAGGACAGTTGGACATCAGACAATGTCATGATGGACATTTGAGTGAAGGGCAGATGGCTATTATGTAAGAGTGTGATTAAGCGCTGTCAGATGTTGTTTTCTATCCCCTAATGCGTACAAGGATATGTGGCTTCCTCATGGTCACCCTCATGTATCTTACTTTCTTTATCATTTTAGTTAGTTAATAATATCCTACCAAGAAAAAGGATAAAAATTCTAGGCACTTAAATGATAAAAAATACATAAGCATTTTGATTAACTGAGCTAAATTCTTAAATATACAAACACACGTGTTTTAGACGTTTTATCCTTAATCGGGGCTTGCAATTCCTAAACTTGTGCTCATTTTACTTCATTTTAATGTATATATGTGCAGAATAGATAGGAAGTTGAAGGTGATACTGTAAAAAAACACAAAAACCATTTGTACAGGACACTGTTGCTGTACATTACAAATAATCGCTATAATAATGAACATTTACTAAAGATATCTGGTTTTAAACCATCAGCAAATTAGAAAATTGACAGATAATTTGTTGCGCATTACAGAAACCTGAAGCAGACCATCTGATCATAGCTTCAACATACTGTAAATCGTGTAGCAGGGGATTATATAGAGGGTAGCTTACACCCTCATAGGGTGTAGCTTACACCCTCATAACTGTGTTTTTTTATTCTACATTTAGGCATTTGGCAGACATGATTCTACATGATCAATAGTCCTGGTTTGACTTGAAGATACACATTAAAGTGTTTACATCCTTTGGTGGTAACCATAGTTTCTTTTGTTCACATTTGCAATTTAAAGAACAGACCCAGTATATGGCCATTGGATTAAACTCAGACTCAGTCAAATCAATTCAAAGCCTGTTTTTTCCCAGAATTATCTCTGGGCATCTGGTGTATTCTCATGTTACACAGCAGCTGCAAATGATGTCAAACAGGTTAAATTAAAGTGAAGATAAAGGTCATTTCAATTCATTTAATCATTAAACATCAGTGGCACAGGAAACCTGAACTGTTAGGAGTTTCTGTTAAGGCCAATCTGGCGAAATAAATAAATAATAATAAAAAATATATCTGTGTTTATGGGCTGTTGTTTTTGAGTTATGAAAAATAGCTAGAAATAAGAATTGAGCTAGAAATGGAACTAAATCCATATCCAGATCTTTACATACTTTGCTCATGACTGTACTAAGATTAATTTATCCATCTTCACTAGCAGCTTAATCCTTGTCAGGGTTGCAGTGAATTCAGAGTCTGTCTTAGGAACACTAGACATCAGGTAGAAATACACCCTAGAGCAGGGGTGAGCTCAGTCCTAGAGAGCTGCAATCCAACCCTTTTAAAAAAAAGCCTTAGTAGGGTTTAGTTAGCCTTGTAGCCTTAGTAATCTTGAAGACCTTGATTAGCTTGTTCGGGTGAGTTTGATTAGGGTTGGAACAGGATTGCGGCTCTCGAGGACTGAACTTGCCTACTCCTGCCCTGGCATCATACACATTTTCACACAGTCATTCACAGTAATGGCAGTTTACTGCAGCTGATTTAACTACTAGCAGGGAAAAAAACCTGGAGAAGAATGCACTCAGACACAGGGAAAAGATGCAAAGAAGAGCTGTAATCTCTATTTAAAGAATTAAGTCCAAAGTGAAATTAATCTACATAACCAGTAGAGAGTAGATAGGGTTATGGATCTTGTTTAAGAGCTGAACTATGAACTATGGTAGCTTGGTGGTGCTGGGGCTTAAGACCTGACCTTCTGATCTGTACCCCAGAGGCTTAGCTGTTTGAGCCACCACTGCCCATAACAACATAATAGGTGCGTTCCAAACGGCCTGAAGTCCCCTGCGAAGTATACTACACAGGGTGGTCAGCCATGTTAAGTGTGATTCCAAACTGCCGGGAGCTAAACTGTTCATTTTAAAGGAAACTGTGAACAGTGTAGGGAACGAGTGAACAACAGGTGTTCACTTCACCGGGAAAAGGGAGGGAAAAAATTCCCATCAGTCACTGTGTCTCGCTGAAGAATGAAAAAAAATTGAGCTCGTATATATAAAAAGAATTTTTATTATTGAGGATGTCATCATATTAAAAGGACACAAAAATTTACATTTTCATTTATTCAGAACATGCTTAGTATTATACACACTAGTAATGGGTACAAAAAAAATATTCTCAGTACATCTTTAAACAGTTACTATTATAATAATTAATCAATAATTTATTTAAAAGTTATACACGTATTCAATAGGATGTTTTATAATGGCATCAGTTTTTGTTTCAATAAATAATAAATATTTAATAGCCCTAGTGTGAAATATCCCCAGCAGTAGCGTCAGGTATCCAAAGGGGCTTATGTTACCATGGTAATGCAAGGAGGAAGTGACGTAGGCGCTGATGACTTCGCAGGGTGTTCCAAATGGTGGAGTTTTGTCCAGGAAATTTCCCCTTACTGACATTCTCTGCAAACGGAGCAGGGAGCAGGGAGCACCCTGTGCAGTAATCAGCAAGCAGGCTAGTGCCAGCACACATGTACACTTCGGAATGGAATGTAGCCAATATCTATCCATTCAGTACAATCCTGTTTTTAAACTTTGAGAGGTTGAATAGCTGCTGAATTAGTGATGTTTGTTAGTTGTTGCAGGTTATAGTAAATAGTTATGTGTCTTAAATCTCACTGGCAAGTGTGGGTAACATTAGCAAAGAACTTGATGTAATGTGAGGCAGACATTGTTTGTAGCTCCAGTGCAAATCTTTAAGTAGGCATTGGACTGCAACCATATCTTGGCTTGACTACAAATGTAAAATTGTTGAAAATTCGACTTACTTTTAATGTATTCATTCATCTTTAAAAAATTTTTTATCCTGGTCTGGTTGCAGTGGATCTGGAACTTATGCCAGGAGGAGTGATTACACCCTGAATGAAATGCTAGTCACTGAAGAGCATTCACACACTTCTAGGTTCTAGGGGAATTTAGCATAACCACTAATTGTTTTTGGGTAGTAAACCAGGCTTGTTGAAGATACCTTTGGGGTGTAGTGTAGCTGTGGTAATTTGTCCTTATTTAGCCACACAAGCATTACTGAGGTAAGACGCTGATATCAGACATAAAGGCTTTGGTGCGCAAGTCAGTGGCTGAGTTCATCCAAGAGGCCTTTGGCTGAGTTTGAGGTCAAGGCTTAAACATATGTGTTATGGTCAGTTTCCCACAACCTTTTGGCCATATAGTATGCATGTATGCAACATTAGATTAAATGACTTCTTATAAAACTGATCTACCAGCTATGGCTGATTGTTACTATATTTAATACTGCATTTTCATATATATTGGCGTTTTCAACAAAAATTATGTTAAAGGGGGAAAAAATGTTCTGAACATTTACCCTAAAAGTCATTAAAAAGCAATTTTCTGCCATGTACAAGAGCATGTCTGGAACAAAGTCAGTGCTCAATTAACTTTAGGAGCCCCACAGAGTCACTCTGAATTGTAAGTTTAAATGCTCCATAGTTAGCAAATTTGAAACTTATACTCTTTGCCCCCTGGCTGCCTTAAGTTTGTACTTTTATGTTTTTTGTTACCAATGAAGTATTTGTAATTTATCACAAAATGTGCTTAAATACACTTTTGCTTGTACTGCATGTGACCCCTTTTCAGAACATATGGTGCTCATTTTTTTTTTGAGCTTTCATTATCTTTGCCATTTGAAGACACATGAGCATTATATAATGATCGACGGCTTATGTAGACAATTCAGCCCAGTAATCCATCAGTGACTCATCAGACGAGACAGCTTACAGTTCACAGAAACAGATGGCACAAGTAGGAACTCCAGGATCAATTCTATGGCTATTTGGTTTGCTCAGGGGAAAAACAAAACAAAACTTTATCCTAGGTCCAAATATTTTTCCTATCAAAGCCAAAAAAGCCATCGACAGAAAGGACATTTGGAGGAAGCGTTTAAAACAAAAAGAATTTAATGGGTGATGTGTACTTTATGAATTAGCCCTGTATTAAAAGTTTATGATCTGTATCTTTAGTTACTACTCTAATTGTGCATTGTTACTGTATGTATGTGTAGTATGAACGTTCTACTTTAGCCCAAGGGTTAACATAAAGCCTGCATTATTTTTGCTTGCCAAAAATGTGTGGCTGGTACTCTTTTCCAACTCCCTTCAGACATTTATCAGTTTGTTTTTGCCACTTTCACTGGACCATAGAGGTTTATATAAAAGGTGGTGTGATCTGCAGCAGCTGACACATAGATATAAAAGGATAGAAAGACACAGCAGTGTAACATATCCACAATAGAGCTCTGCAACTGTTTTTGTTTGTTGTGGTTGAATGCACTTTAATGCATCCAGCTGCCTGTCACTCTAAGGGCTTTTATATTAACAGCCATCAGCGAACTTCAGGGAAAACCCCAAAACATAAGCAACACCCGTCATTTTAAGGTTTTCTTTATTAAATAAATAAATACCGGGTTCTGACAAATAATAAGTTATATCCATGACACGCTAGTGTATATCTTTCCAGTCAACATCAGAGACATGGCGTGGGTCCTTATCCTTTTCCCAAACAGTGATTATAGAGTGGAAGGTGAAAACCACCCACAAACTACGGCATTGGTTAAAAGATCTTTCACCATGCAGCCCCAACGTGCTGTGGAATGTATTCACAGTTTTACAGTGGTCTGCTCTATACAGAGCTACACATCACCTTGCCACACTGAAGCCACTTTAATGTCCATACCAAATGCAAACATCGCTGTTAAGCTTCAGCGCAACAAGACTGCTGCATATTTATATAGCAAACACAAATACGTTATTTAAAATTCGAATCCATTTAATGGTCCGTTCTGGTTCCAGCCCAGCTATCCATTGTAAGTCCTAATTCAACGGTTCCTGTGGTCAGGACAAGTGCTTGTACCTCAAATCCATTCCCACAATCATGTAGATTGGGCGCTAGGCTCATGGCCAACAGAACAAAAGTTCCAATGAATTTAGGTCCATGAAGTCACTAAAACCATGGATAAGCCATGAAGGTCTTCAGCCAGCAGATTATGTTCAGTTGCACCTCTGGAGCAGCATGTTAAGGGCATACTCCATCCGGCTCCGCAGGTCCGATGAGCATCCACAGCAGAGTAGTGTGCTAAGGCGTAACGTTGTGGACACGCGTTCCTCATTGATGTATGTAAGTAGGTACTCCTCATTCTGGCTGCATAAGATGATCTTGGTGTGGTCATGGTAGAAGTTCACCTGAAAAGTCAAAGATTAACAATTAATCTCTATAAACCTCGTGGAATACCTTGGGAGAAGCTGATACAACTAGAAATAGTCACTTCAAGATCAAGCGTGTATAAGCCGTACCTGGAAAGTGCCATCATTGAAGAGCATCATGAGTGCACGATCTGACTTGAGCCACTGCAGGAGATACAACCTTGGCTTGCTGATATCAATCACATTGGGCAAATCACCACCCTGTGGGGTTAGAAGAACAATAAGATGAAGTAACAAAATATTAACATGTAAAGCATTTGGGTTTGAACCAAGAGCAGGTACTCACATCCATAAGATTTTCTTCCATATAATGTGCAAAGTACTTGAGGACGGTGACCTGGCTGACAAACTGCTCTGGGGCTTCAGTGGTGGAGAAGACTGTACACTGACCCAGCTCTGCATAGTAATGCACTGTCCTGCAAGTCAAAATGCTCACATTAGCTTCAAGGCATCACATATTAGGAACTCATTCGTTCCTTCCAATAGCAGTTCATTTATTTTTGTGGGCCACTTACTTCTTATCAGACAGCAGGCTCATATGGGTGCCATTGTTGAAAAGGACACCGACTGTATGGTCTGACAGCTGGTACCCAAAGCCATACTTGTTGGAATAGTCCACCCATTTGGTCACCCATTGGAAGCTGCAGTTCAGGCTTTCTTTTGAAATGTCATTAGCTGTAAGGGGGGAAAAATTAAGAGTGAGTACCAGTTTACCTTTAGGATAATGTTAAAATATATGCATGAGCATGTCAAAGATGTTGAAGGTACAACTGCATACCTTCAGGCATGTTCTCTAGACAGCCTCTGAGTACTCTGGCAACTGTGTCTGCTACAGTACCCATCGTGCTATCCTCCAAGCCTGCAATCAAAACAAAGCAGAAAATGCCATTAGCTTTCACAGTCTAGCATCCATTAACAATCTGACTCACAAAGAAACATCCTTTCACAGAATCATGATGCAGCAATTAGGAGAATGACAAAAGCACAGGAAAAACACATACATTCACTGCTGCTGCTGCAGCTTCCGAGTGTTCCTCGGACAATCATACGAATGGTGTCACGGATCTGCTGCTTGTTTCCTCCATCCTTGGTGGTAACAATTGGCTTTCCAGTAGATGGTAACGGTGGCTTACTATCCTGAGAGGAACAAGGAAAAAAGCCGTCAGTTATCGTCAACAGAGATTTGTCCATTTTGGCCTTGTGTCCTGGCAGGAAAACTTGTGTAATGAGCAAGATTGTTATAGGGTCTCACCTCAGGAGCTTGCCTGCTCGACTGATTGCTAATTGAGGCCTTCCTGAGGTCATGTCGCAGCTTGTGGATGTCCTCTTCCTCTTTAGTCAGTTTATCTGAACATAGATGTAACCAGTTAGAGATCACAGCACCACCACTTATTACACAAAAAAAACTTGAGAATGTGTGGGTAAATTACATCAAAATGAGATGTATTTAAAACTTACTTAGTGTTTCAAAGTACTTGGCTTTGTCTTTTTTGCCACCAAACAGAGCAGCTGCAGCCTTCTTGAAGAAGTTCTTGGCAGGGCTGGTGTGCTGGAGGTCTGGAGCCGTGTGACAGCAGCTGACTGACAGTCTGTCTGGGGTAAAACCCTAGAAAAGGCAAGACAAGAACACGTCTTAAACACAAGCTGCAAAATATCATGAAATGACCAAAGACTGGTATGGTATTCTTCTTTAAGAACCAATGACACACAAACCTGGATAAAGAAGTCATGGTGTAGAATATCATCCAGGCTTGGCCTGTCCTCGGGGCTCTTTGCAAGCATGATGCTGATGAGATGCTTAGCCTGTGGAGACAGCGTAGAAGGCATGGTGTATCGTGCTTCCCTTATGCACCGGTACGTCTCTTTCAGATTGGTGGTTTCAAATGGTGGCCTGCCCAAGAGCATTGTGTACCTGTAGAGCCAGATATAATTCATAAGAGGACGCTCCTAAGTAAACCTGCATGCAGTGCACTTCAGTCTAAATCCAGGACTCAAAACTTACATGACACAGCCAAGAGCCCATACATCTGATTCACAGCCATGGCCTTGCTTGTTAAGGACTTCAGGAGACAAGTAGTTTGGGGTTCCACATATTGTCCTCCTCCGATTTTCAACTGGTTCTAACTTAGCTGCCAGGCCAAAGTCCCCAATCTTCAACTCCATTGCCTCATTAATGAAGAAGTTACCTGTGAAGTTCAAAGCGAGCAGTTGCATTACATGAGCTTGAAATTACATGCATTATATCTTCGGTATAACTCACTACTTGACAAAAGCTTTAAAGGCCCACCTAATTTAAGGTCTCTGTGGAGGATTTCTTGTTCATGAAGGTACTTCAGCCCTGAGATGATCTGCCTTAGGTAGTACCTAACCTCTGGTTCTGTGAGCACCTTGCGGGCTTTCAGTATATGCGCCAATGACTGAGGAGAACACGACAGTGTTAGTTCCATGACAGGGAAAACAGCTGGACATTTAGTACTTGTAGGATCCGTAGCGTTGAGACTTACTCGTCTGCTGCAGTGCTCAAGAAGGATGTAGATATTGTCTTTGTCCTCAAAGTGGTAGTAAAACTGGACGATGTGTTTGTGATGAAGGGCTCTGTGCAGTTCAATTTCTCTGTCAATCTGTAAAACAGGAGAGAAGTTACTTAGCACTCTGAGGGTGTGAGTCAGCAGGCGAGAGTGGTGACTGTGTGAGAAAAAAGAAAGAAAGAAAGAAACACACCTTTTCCCTTTGGTGAGGTTTGGAGACACGCGTGTGTGGAATTATTTTCACAGCATACACTTTGCCTGTACCCAGATCTGTGAATTCGTAGCATTTGGCAAAGCCACCCTGAGTAAAAAAAACAATACATTTGGTTAACTCATGACATAGAAATGAACTCCCTTCACCTCATCAGAATCAGTGAAATCATTGAATCCACAAGAGGAAGCAGTTGCACATATGAAAAAACAACAACAACAACAAAACAAATAGTATCCGACCCACGATTGGTTGTAACGGTTCCTGCTTTATGTACGTTCCAATGCATGCCTACCTTGCCGAGAACTTTTCCTCTGCAGTAACATTTCCCTGTCGTACAGTCAGATATGATCCTCGACATCTCCTGCGTCGCGTGCGCGCTGCTGTCCTCCGGCTTCCCGCGTCTCGTCTCGGCCGCTTTGTTATGCGCGTGCTCGCACATTTTGTTGTTGGCTACAGGTTGATGGGCGATAGTCCTGAGAATGTCCATGCTCTGCCTAGGTCAATTAAAAACCAAAAAAATCTCCCAACTGAGAGGGACGCCGCGCGCGCTGCCGCTTTATAAACCAACAGACCGGCCCCTTTACTTTCACCGCCTACGTCACGCCTCTCGCGCAGTCAGTGGCTGCGTTTAAAACCCACGCAGTTCCGTCCAGTAACCAGCCCAGTGCCCAGTGGAACACTGCTTACACAAAGTATGCGGGTTTAAACGTAACTGCAGATATGAAGATCTAACCAAGCTTCACAGGAACGTCATTCTTTTTCCCCCCTTTTTGTTTTACACAATACATCAAAGTAATTTCTTAAAAAAAAAAAAAAAAAATGTGATAGGTGTAAAGAAATACTAAATACACCTACCACAGGTTTACCACAGCAGCCGGGTACAACTGTATACGCCTGACATTTTAGCATCTCACATATTACAGGTTATTATTATACAGTATAAACCAGTCACGCCAGAGTTTCAGAGAATCCCTTCATTTAAAAAAGGGTTGAAAGCTCTTTAGTGCCACCATGTGGTACATTAACAGGTTCCACATCCAAACCTCAGAGCTGAAGATGTTTTTTTTTTAAACTAAGCCCCCTACACCAACCCCACCACCTTCCCCCAGACACATCTGATCCAATTAATCAGCTCATTAACAGCCCTTCCTGAGTTGAATTGGGTGTGTTAGAGCATGGAAAACACTCAAATATGCAGGAAATGGTTTACACCAGCACCAGTTGGGAACCTGTGGTGTAAACCCAAAGTAAGGAAGATGGTATCAATTCACAAAAATGCTAATTGAATACCGGTTGAATAATTCAGACGCCTGGAGACAAAGCTGTATCTTACAGCAGAAATTGTTGGACTGTTGTGGGATGCCAACATAAGGTATTTTACAGTTATAGCATTCAGGAGACGCCCTTATGCAGAGGTAATTTTATACAACTGAGCAGTTGAGAGCAAAGGGCCTTGCTTAAGGTTCCAGCAGTGCTGCAATCTGAACTCACAACCTTCCAATTAGGACCCCAAATTCTTCTCCACTGAGCTACCAAAGCCTCATGATAGCAAGCTTATCTACCTATACCAGGAGTTCTCAAACACCTTAACTCCCAAATAACTGTAGAATGAATACCAGCACCCCTTGGTACAGAATTATTTTATGAACATATGAACTACTAAAATATCAGTCCCAATATTTAAATTTGCATTCAAATATTCTGCCTATTGGAGCCTTGGAGCTTTTTATTTTTACAATTTTACAATATAAAACAGTGCAGAATTGACATTATTTATACTTGTTTCTAAGTTTTTCATATTTGATTTATACCCATTTTATTTAATTGAGCCATCAAACAAATAATAAATATGAGAACTGTTCATTTCATCGTGTTATTAAACTATATATATATATATATATATATATACAGTATATATATATATATATATATATATATATATATATATATATATATATATATATATATATATAAATTCAATCCAATTCGGTGTACAGCACTGGATACTTTTCACATGCAAACATTACATATTGCTCTACTGCAGATACCAATAAGATCAAAATAATATTTTCAGATCTGATTGATAGACCACACTAGCTATATAGACTGTATTACAAAACATGTTTCTGATTCATTTGTCAGATCATCATAAAATATGTTTTATAATAAAATAAGGAACTATCTCATTATTGTTAAAAAAATCCTTTCTAGTCATCATCCCTTAGTGAAGCACTGCATTATCTTAAGCCTGAATGTCAAACACAAGGCAATTTTACACGACCCCACTTTGCACGCTCAAGGGTAATTGCAGCCGTCATCTTTTAAAAATGAAGATAAAATTCTCCTTTCTTTAACCAGTTGGTTAAATTTTTTTCCAACTACTGTCAATTACACTGGCAAACATTTTGCTGTAGATAGGTCACATTATTCATTCCAGACTCTTTCACATGTTGCCTGTTTTTTTTCATATGACTGAAACACTTTGAGCTTAACTATCATTAAAAATCACACCAGCAACATTTGGAAGAATTAAAAATAGCATGTCACTAACAGCTTTATTATTTTTGTCTTTTGTTGAAATCACTGAAGAATAATGAGCCATAATAAACACTACTAAATTTTCTCCAATGATTATGATGGGGTATTGGATGCATTAATCACATTTATAACATGTGATTGTAACATGATTTTGTATTATTGACCTGAAAGGTTAGATTCCCAGGCTTGTTAAAACCATTGCTATGCTTAAACACTATTAAAAAGTCAACATAATTATTAGATTTGAGGTTGTCAATTAATTACTCTGTCAGTCATACCAAGTCACTGAGATGTCACCAACTGAGCTTTTGTCTAAACCCTGGCTTAAGATAATGAAATCTTTGCTTTTGCACCTAATTTAATTCCTGTAAAGTTAAGAATGCAACTTATTATATGGCTAGCTGGGGAGGAATGTGAGCTACTAAACCCAAAAAATTATGGCCCAAAATTATATATATATATATATATATATATATATATATATATATATATATTTACTGTATCACATCACTTCACACCATAAGTCAGTCTGCTTGTTATGAGCTTTATTATGGTCACAAAATTACTAAGCAAACATGTTCAATTGTTCAAAAGAACAATTACATCAGTCGGGTAGTTTCGGTTTGTGTTTTCAAAGAGAAAGTCACATCTCTGGAGACATTATACGCCCAAACCTGGTTCAGTCCAGAGCCGCTAGTGCAGCTGTGGGGCCAGTGTGGAAATGGGAATCGGCACACCACAACCCGAGCATCAGTAGGAAGCTCCTTTCGAAGTTTCTCCTCCAAAGCCGCCATCTGACAAAATATATATATTAAAAAAAAAAGATTATATAGTGTCTGTTATTCATTGTGTGGATTATACAACATTTAGTACAGTACAAACATACAGATAACTATCCTAGTTCCTGAATCAAGTAGGTTATGTGTCCAGTCCATTATGCAGCATACTGTGACTCAGGTGGGCCCAAACGCTTATGCTTCTGTGTGGCTAATTGCTTATTTTAAACTGTGGAAGCGTGGATAATGGCACTATCCAACAGTTAAATTGCTTCATTAAATTGCTCTAGCTTGTTCCTTCCACCTTTTGAGGTAAACAATATAAGCCAAATAAATATACTTCATGTTTTGCAATTTACTTTTCTTTTATAACTAATGGACATACAGCCATAATATTTTATGCTAATGCCATGGAGTTTGAAATATAATCCATGGCTATTTGGTTTTATATTGATCTGAGATGAATAGAACTGTTGAATGGGATGCAAATAATTTGATCAGGTGATTTAGAAGTCACTACTCGTCTGCCTATATGACTTTGCTTAGACTGATGTACAGTACAGCAGGCCACTTGGCAAATCAGAATGTGATCAGAATGATAATGAAAAGAACTGAAACAAAAAGCAAAGAGAAAGAGGCGGGGGGGGGGGGGGAATCTGGACAAGGCTAATACGTTCATATCTGATGCTTCTGGTACTTATTTTCTCAAGAACATATTAGAGCTGGTAAGTGGTAAGTGGTCTGCTTGTCTTTTACAGAACCTAATCATTAAATCAGTATAAGAATATCACTATATGTGATGAAACATCTTTGTTTCTCTATATCTTATATCTTATTCATTTGTCTATACAGTTTAAAATATCAATTAGATAGCTAGATAGATAGATAGATAGATACTTTATTGATTTCAAAGGAATTTTCCAAAAATTCTATCATAGCACAATAACAGGACAATAGAGAAATGATAAAATCACATATGATGGTCTGCACTGCCCCCATGTGGACAAAACAATGCAACTGATGATTACATTTCAATACGCTACCTACAGTATATAAAGATTTTTAAAAACAGCTTGATATGTCGCATGGACCTACCACAGCAGGGGCCAGGAATACGACCACATTTGTATACTTTGAAAGATCAGTCTGTGTCAAAACAGAACATAGAGCAATTATTGCACTGCAACAAAACAGTCTGATCAAACATAACTCAGAAATCATCATTACCTTCCAGAAATCCTGCTTAACAAATGTAGCACTAGTGTGTGGTATTCCCCTCCACCATGCTTGGCCTTGAGAGTAGGCTAACAGCATGGGGTTAATCTCGAAGCCTGTGCACTGAAATCCTGCAGAGCATGCTGCAAATACCTACAACCAGAACAGCGTGTATGAAAACAGTTAAGCAAATTGTGAGGCAGTTGATCTTGTCTGGAAGATCAACTGGAAATATTTTTTTGGTGTAATTTCATCAAATCAGATGTAACACAGTCTTGACTACATGGTGTTCCAAAAGTCTCCAGAATTAACAACCTTTTGTCTGCAAAATGTCTTCCAAAATCCGAAATTTATACTGTATATATACACACACAGTCATGTTGCCATTATTTATTTAAGAAGGCAAAAAAAATCTGCTTCCACAGAATGTAAGAGGGTATAGCGCTGCTAATCATCATATCCTTGATGGATCGATCATCAGCAGGTATGTAGACCTCTATAAATGTAGAATATTTCCTATTTTACTGCTCTGGAGCCTTTAGGTGTGTGTTAACATAATGCCAAGAGAAGCAATTGTTGCTGCACAACAATCAGGAAAAGGTGTGAGACCTTTTCCATGCAAAGGTTATTGACAAGTGGGAAGCATTCAAGACAGTTGGCAATCTTCCCAGGAGTGGACGCCCCAACACTATCACCCCAAGGTCAGACTGTGCAATGTTTAGAGAAATAATTTTTAAAAAGTCTAGAGCTACATCTTAGATTCTACAAGACTGAGCATGTTAAATGCTAAAGTTCATGACAGCACAATTAGAGGAAGACTGAACAAGTACAGTTTATTTAGAAGGAGTCAAAAGAAAACCTCTTCTTTCTAAAAAAAAAAAAAAAAAAAAAATATGAGCAGTGTCCACATCTGAACAAATCACAAGATTTCTGGAGCAATGTCCAATGTACAAATGATACAAAAATGGAGTTGTTTGGCCTCAATTTCTAGCGCCATGTTTGGGGAGAACCAGACAGCAAAGTGGTGTAGGGGTGATGATTTGGGCTTGTTTTACAGCCACATGACCTTGTCATTGAGTTGACTATGAACAGACAATGAACTGTATTTAGAGTATTCCAAAGGGACATGTGAGGTCATCTGCCCTGACAGCTACAGCATGGTCGGAATTGATGATCTGAAACACACCAGTAAATCTACATCAGAATGGCTAAAAAATAAATAAAGGAATCAAAGCTTTGCAATGGCGTAGTCGAAGTTCAGACTGCAGCCCAACTGAAATGCTATAGTGGGACCTTAAGAGAGATACGCATAAGCAACTGCCCAATGATGTGAGAGACTGATAGGATAAGTCGTACAGGAAACAAATAATTGCTGCTTAAGGTGTATCTATAAGCTACTGAATCATTAAGGTGGGACTTTGTATTGCCCAAATATTTGTTTTTGTTTTTTGGCTTATTTATTGTTAAATAAATAATGGCATGGTGAAAACATACTGAGACCCACTAGGATCAGATGATGTTTTCACACGAAAACATGACTATAAATAAATGAAACCTTGAAACTTTGTTCTTTCTCACCAATCGTCCATCTCCTGAGCCCAGATCAGCAAGCCGACCTTGCCTCCCTTCAAGCAACTTCATCACATTCTCAGTCTGATCTTTTGTGGATGGCAAGAATGGCACCTTTAGCCGAAATGGTACTTTCAACCCAGGCAGGCAGAACATTGCCCAGAGGCCATAGAGCCCACAGAAGATAGCTCCTGCTGCAAAGGTAAGGACTCGGTTTTCCCGATAACGATTGAGTTGTTTAGAGTTTCGCTCCTGAAGCATGAACTCAATAGAGTCCTCCATACTTTTTTCCAGTTTGGACCTCTACCAGATACTGTAACTGCAAAAATATTTAATACAAACACATTTATACATATGTTACAGCCAACTCTCTCTCTCTCCATATATATGGAGAGGGAGGGAAAGAAGGAGAGAGGGAGAGACAGAGAGAGAGATGTTCATTAATAATGTAGAGTAGACACTAATGTAGATTGTTTATTTTTGTATGAAAAGTATTATGGATTTGAACCCAAATTGAAAAAGTACTATAATTATTACTATGCCTACAAATAACATCATCGTTAAAAAAAACATTTGCATGCCTTGGGAAAATTTGCAAGATGTGTACAATATTTAAAGAAAACATGACAAAGAAGACAAAAAAAAGTATTTCATATAGGACTCAAATTCATATAACAAATAATCCCAGTTCAAAAGTTTGTATACCTTTAGTTATTAATATCCTTTATTGCTCTCTTCAGTATGAATGACGGCATGTATTCTTTTGTAATAATTGCGCATGACGTCCTTAATTCTCTCAGGTGGTATAGCTGCCCATTCTTGGCAAAATGCCTCCAGTTTTCTATAAATCTTTTGGTTGTCTTGCATGAACTGCACATTTGTGATCTTCCCAAAGTGGCTCAATGGAGGGTTAACTTGGCCTTGTGCTCATCGTCACTAATGGAGCAAAGGTACAGACTCAAGATACAAGCACCATCTGTGACAGAGAATCGCCGATTCAGAGTCTCTACTTATACGAAGGACTGATCAGTCGAATCTGAGGTACTTGATATTTGATTTAATTGCTATTGTGCTCAATACAAGACAGAAAGAGTAACTTATGTTATGTATTGATTGTTATTTAAGTCTTTCCATGTATTTACAAAGAATGTAATATGATGTGTATTAGATGTTTGCTAAACAATTATGTAATGGTATGTGTTAAGCTTGGTTAAATAAGTTTGTTGTATTTGTTTACATTTAATTTAACTAATATTTATAAGAAGTAATGATTTACCCATTACTTATCAAAAATTAATGATGTACTTTTTTTGTGTTTTTTTTACTTTTAAGGTTATTGACCACTTGGTTGAATCTACTTTGAACAATTGTTGTGTAACCTGCAAAGCTGTCAGACACAAGAATTAACAAGTGATTCCATAGTTGACCCCCATGTCCCCTGCAGTTTAGTAATTGCAAATTCCCAGATAACTCGACACCCTGTGCCACTGGTGCTCACACAGCCCGAAAACATAAGAAATCAACCAACCGTGATTGTGTAACCTTGACCTTGTTGAGTCCTCTGTGACTATAAAGTTCAATTTTGGTCTCCAGACCCCAAATGACTTTGCTCCAGGCTTGTCATAGGTGCTGTCTGGAGTACTGCGAGCGGGCCTTTTGTGGCACGGGCGCAGTAACGGCTTACTCTTAGCAACTCGACCATGCATGGTCGTCTGTGTTCAAGTACCTCCTTATTGTGGTCCCTGAAAACAACACTTTTGTTTTCTAGAGCGGCTTTTATTTCTCTCGAAGTTGTTTGTGGGTTTTTCTTTGCATCCCGAACAATTCATCTGGAGGTAGAGGGTGAAATCTTTCTCGCGCTACCTGTCTGTGGCTTGGTATCAACAGAACCTCTTATCTTTGACTCTTCAGAGTTTGAACACTACTGCCTGGCCTTTTTCAAGTTTTGAGATATCTTTTATATCCTGCTTTATAAAGTGGGCCAGTGGCAGTTCTTTTGTCTTCCCTATAGTGCTGTATCCAGCCATGTCACCTCATGAGCTGAGAAACTTACTATTTATGCACAGACACTAATTACAATCACAATGATTCACAGGTGTAAAGACATCCCTAGAATAGCCATTTAAACCTGTGTGTGTCAACCTTTGTTTACATAACGTGGCCAGATATTTTAAGGATACTGTATGTAAAATTTTGTTTAGGGTTGTTTGGGTGATTTGGGTTATCAAAAGGTTTTACAAAGAAGTCAAACAACTATGTGATGAATAATGACTTCAAGTGACCACTATCCTTAAATAAAAATTATTTAGCATTATAAGCCATATTTTGCTAACTTAATATATAACTTTATTTTCTTTTATTTCTCTTAACTTTTATTTTTTTATTGAAAATGTTCATTAATAATGTAGATTGGACATAAATGAAGATTGTTTATTTTTATATGAAAAGTATTGAGTCAAAAACCCCATCCCTTCAACACTTATGATTATAGGCTAAATGGAGTAATATGCTAAAAACATTCTCAACTACCATCATCCAAACAACAGTGAGGTAAAAATCTTCATCCTTATATTTCAATCTCAGCGACTTTCAGAAAGTATGTTTTAGTGCTCTGGCAGCTTGTGGTAGTGATCACTTCCTTACCTAAACAAACAACAACAACAACAAAAAACTCTAAAAATTTTGCCACTCATTAATTGTGACATCAACGACAATCTGAATACCGAAACAAAAACAGAGAATTTAGCATCAAACACTAAAGTGAAAAAAAGAGGAAAGGAGCTATATACAGTACTGTATAAAAGAGCTGGTCTCCACTGAACACATCAGAACGTTAGCTTTCATTTAATATTTACATCTAAATGCATTAAAAATGTGTAAATTAAACAAAACAAATAAATTCACTGCCTACCCAAAAAACATAAACAAATTAAAATGCAACCAACCAAACAAACAAACAAACAAACAAAAACCTTTAATATTTTGGCACACATTAATCGTGACATCATTTCAATGACAATTTAACCACTTCATAAAGTCTCCATGTTGCTAAGCCTAGACCTGACCAACCCCAGGTTATAACACTGCCTCTGAAGGCTTGTACAGTGGCCACTACATCTGACTGGGCATCGATTCATGCACTTCTTACCTTGAAGCACTCATTGCTCTGGAATAGGGTCAATCTGATCTCATCAGATCACATGAACTTTATCCATTGCTCCAAAACCTCCCTAGCAAATTCAAGCCTTTATTCTGATTAGCCTCAATAATTTTTTTTTAATGGCAACAAAACTGTTCATTTTGTTCTTATAACATTGTGCATGTGAATGTAATCTTCCTTTCATAGCTTTGACTTTTTCTTTCTTTCTTTTTTAACAATGCAAACCACAAATGTTTAAGTGATCTCTGATTTCTTTTTTGGACATACTGTAGGCAGTTTAGCACCATCCTTCCAGGTTAAACTGTTCTTAACCCAATTCCAGTAATTTCTGCAATCTCCATATCAGGCCAGTAATTTGACTCTTCAGAAACAGGGTAACATTTTTCCACAACCACAGAATACTTTTTTCCATTTGATTAAAAAGTGAGAATCTACTTAATTCAAAATTACTTTGATTGTTGCCCGCTAAAATATATTAAGCATTGCAGTATTTATATAATTAAAGACTCTTTAGTATTTGCTTATTAAAATCCTTAAAATCCTTTGTCCATGCAGTGTATCATACACAACCAGCATCATTTGTGAAGATCGGAGTAATATGTATGACATATTTTATTTTAATTAGTATCTTGGGCCTATAAACTACTGTATACTACCCCTCAGTATTTGCTCCTAATGGGGAATGTTAAGCTATTTTCTTCTATATATATTGAATAAGGGTCAGGGATCACATTTCAAAACCTGTTATTGATTGAGAAAGAAAACAAGGCAGTAAAGGTCCTTAATCTGTTTGTTATAATCTCTTTTCCACGTTCTCCCCCTTTTTAATTTGTTCATGCAGTGGTCGGGAACATAATCAGTGATACATGGACACATTCCCTTAACACCCCCTGCTTCACCTTTTCCCAGGAGACTACATAATACTGTATGCCTATCTCATAAATTTTTCCATGGCCAGATTGTTTCCCTCATGAATATCTACTTTCCAGTCACACAGTCAAATGGTTTTATTTCACTTACTGTCTCTTAATATGCTGATTGTTTTTGTGATCATACTGTTGTTGTTGTTGTCCTGTCAAGTGGACCATTCGATCTGCAAAACAACTTTGCACAGGTTTTTACAATGGATAACCTTTCTGACGCAACCCCCCAATTTTACCTGGGCTTGGGACATGTGCATAGCTGTATTATTCATGATATTACCATATCTAACCATGTAGCTGTCTTAATAAAGAAAACAATTCTTCAATATAAATCTAAGAGATACCGGTCATTTCTGGTTCGTGATGCCAACTTTACTGTAAGAAGTATTGGACAGAGCAGCTTAGATAAAACCACATGACAAATGTTACACCAAGCTCGTTATGGGATACATAAAAAATAAACATTTGCGTCTTGACAATATCTTATACAGCTAAACTGATAAAGATTAGGGATCAGATCAGAACAGAACTTTAGTGTTTTATGGCTTACAACTAGGACATACAGTACTGTAGTGCTTCAGATACTGTAAATTATATGTGTTAACTGGGGACAGAAAAATCTATTTTCTTTGCTAGACAATGAATTAATGAGTTTACAAATAATGCTTATCAATACCTAGCCATACTTTTGGGAAACAGGTATTAAAACGAAAGTATGATGGGCGTTCGGGTCAAATGCGTGCTTTTGATTGTGCAGAATAACAGAACACAGGTATGAGAGTAAAAACTCCCTTTATTTCTGTATGTAATCCCCTGCTACACTAATACCATTAAGATATAAAGTTTTCTCAGAATGCCATAATGTGCAAGTGTGTTCATAAATGCTTGTGTGTGTAAAGTTCCCACAGACATGTGCGTCTCTACAGCAAGTTGCTGACAAGTTATACATAGATTTTCAAGGATTAGTACTGTACTTACTGAATTTTCCTGGGAATGACTGCAGTCCACCTCAGCCGGAATCATCATTCATGGATGTACAGCCTTTTTTCAAACGTTTTACTAAGTGTACTAAATGCTTACTAAGAGTCTCATCACTCTACTGTGCTTGAAGTCATCTTTAAATATTTGATGCCTTCATTTATCGATGAAAATCCATCACAAGTCCCAGTTAATCCTAAACACTCCTTTGTATACCATGGATAAAGGACAAATCCCTAAATACTTAAAGAAATCAACTATATTTGTAAGACTCTATTCTGGCTTTATTGAAGTTCATGTCAAAATTAAAATTGTACGGGCACAACCCTTAAAAAAAAAAAACTTTATGAAAATACTAGTTCCCCCACATGATTACGTTTCAGTACTCATTTAATTCTGCCCCCCCCACACACACACACCCCAATCTGTAATGGAAAGCAATATTTCATTAGTTTTAAAAATAAGGAAACCCCTCAGAGAATTGTTCCTCATATTAGTAATGATCAGTTCCTCTTATAAGTAATGATCAGCCTGGTTTTGTCAGAGGAAGATACTCTTCCTATAATGTACAAGATTATTAAATGTCATATAGCACGCTTCTCTATGTAGCCTAGAGGGTTTAGTTACCTCCCACAACACTGAAAAAGCCTTTGATTGGCAAGAATGCTCATGTACGATCTATATATACAATCTTTCCACATTTGATTGTACAAAGTTCAAGTTGAGAGTACAAAGTTTATCATTGCTATGTTACAGTATTTGCTATAGCCATGGGGGAATTAGCCACAGATATGATAATTAAAGACATGGTAGTGATATTAGAGGCTTCACTCTGGTTGATCATTAGCAGATGATTTTGTTATATACTGAAGATTTGTTGATTTATTTGGACTGCCCTAAGGTCAATTATCTCCTTTTGAACCTTTTTGATGATCCCAATGAGGATTCACCTAATTAAGTACTGCATAAAATTGGTACTGTAAAAACTCTATAAGCACTGTATAAAAAGTAAAGTGACGGTAAAGCAGATTTGTGATCTACAATTGATTTGGAATTGACTGGAAAGATACAGTATACACCGATCATCTACAAAACTAACACCACCGTCAGGTGAATTGAATAACATCAATTGATCATCAATTACATACCAATAAACTGGCAGCAAGATCATAGGCAGCCAAGGCTCTAAGCCTGTGGGGACCAAAGGCCAGTCTGTCCAGATGAACAACAGATGTACTGAATGACCAGGCAATCAAATTAAACGAGTTTTTCTGTCCTGATGGCACAGGTATATTCCAGGACACAAATAGTGAAAGAGTGGTTCTGGGAGTCTGAGGAATCATTTTCACACATGAACACACTGTGTGTTGTAATTAAAGTTAAAGGTGAGTGAATGAAATCTTAGTTGTGAGCAACCTTATCTTGGCCAGGCAGTGTATATATGGAATACAACACGCAGAATTCACTGAAGACAAACATGCATACATAGCCCCGGGGGGAAGAAAAAAACAGGTGCTGACTTTACATGCGTACGCCAAAAGACACACAGTGCCAACTGTTGGCAAAGGTCCAACAATGCAATTACAGCTAAAAAATAAGGAGCTTACTAGTGAGCTTCAGTACTAAAATAAGAAGCTCTTGTTTGATTGACATCTATTTATAGCTATAAAACTGACAAACTCTACTGAATGCAGTGACAGTAGTTTGATATTCGGACATTAGACAGTCGGAAGTGGTATTTTAAAGCCCGTCAACAAATTTCTGTATGAAGTGTCCCAATTATTCTAATTTATTCTTATATAGCATGACATGCACCTGTTGTTAATTTTTCATTATTAAACTAATTAATGCATAGTTGATAGAAATTAATTTATAGGACATTTTTATTGTACTTCTTTCAATTTATTCCAGGTCATGTGACCCCAAACTACTACCAAAATAATCCTCCACAACGTACACCTCTTGTTATCCCAAAATATGTCTTTGCTGATTTGTATGTAATTTTTTACTATTAACCAATCATGGTACACTATTATACCATAGTCGATACATACAGGGTTACGGGAGGCCTGGAGCCTATCCCAGGAGACGTGGGGCACAAGGTAGGGTACACCCTGGATGGTATATGGACACTCACCCACATTCACACACTACTACATTCACAGGCTACATTCACACTTCTCTACAATTTGAGAACGCCATTTAGCATAATCCACATGTCTTTGGAATGTGGGAGGAAACAGGAGTACCTGGAGGAAACCCACCAAGCACGGGGAGAACATGCAAACTCCATGCAGACAGGTGCGGGGCGGGAATCGACCATTAAGTTGCAAGGCGACGCTGCTAAAACTATTAGGCCACTGTGCCACCTATGAGAATTCAATTCAATTTTATTTGTATACTGTTTTTAACAATGGTCATTGTCACAAAGCAGCTTTATAGAATCAAAAGAAAATAAGTAAAAAATGTGTGAGAAAATATGTATGAACAAGCAGAGTACGACGGTGGCAAGGAAAAAACCTTGAGATCTCAATAGCATTGCCATAGAATGATATTGTAGAACCCGTTAAAAATTTGCTCATATTATTATAATTTTTGCAAAAACAACCATAGAAACACGTGACCATGTGTAACAGTGCTATTTCATGGCCTATATTAACCATGTTTAGATTTTTTTGCTCAGTCATGTATGTATATTTGGTTAGGTTGTGCTGAAATAAGGGATATGTCTATACTCTGTACTGCACAATTCTGAGGCCCTGCATAGATTTATTTAGAAAAAAGAGTTTTAAGGACTACTACAGCTAAGTGAAACAGTCCACAAACACACGACCTTATTGTCGTTTTATGGATTAAAATCCGATCTGATCTTTCCAGCCTGTTTATTATTGCACTTACCCTACCTTACTAGCAGATTGCTTTAAAGTCAGGTGTTGGTTGCGTCGCGCGCGTGCTGTCCAGGCTTTATTTATATAATCTTGTTTGCTTGTTGCACAAGACTGACAGCCTGAACAGAGCAATAAAACAGCGTGTCAGCGTCATCTACTAAAGTACCAGTGTCAGTATGGTTAAGTCACCAGTATGCTGTGTGTATACGCACATGGTTAAAATGTACAGTTTAGAAGATCAAGCCAGTGCAATTAAAGCTGACCTGATCATAATTTGCACTAGATGGTATTTACAATATTTATGAATAAATCACTGATTCAGTTTGCGCAGTGTGTAATAATAATACCAGTATATTAATAACAATAATAAAAAACTTCTGCACGTCCTAGTGTGTTGCGTAGACAGGAAGTGACGGAGGTGATCATCGCGAGCGCGATTTGCGCGTACCCTGCGCGTGCACGGCTTGTGCGCGTTCTCTCGAGCCTGTAGGAGGAGGAGGGGAAGAGCGCGAGCGCGGCCGCTCCTCACTGGGCACACGTCTCTCCAGCAGGCGAAGCATCCGCGTTCACCATCCATCCCTCCATCCATCCATCCATCCCCCGGACCGAGACACACTGTAGCAATGCGGCAGGACGGATCCATGCAGGTCTGACTGGTTTTCATTTTACAACTTATTTTAATTTTTGCATTTTGGGCTGCAGTTTTAGTCCGACGTTTCCGTTCTGTATAGAGCTTGAAATAAGATGAGAAAACGCCAAACGTTCCCTTTTTACACGAGGCAGAAAAATAAAATAAAACGGGCGTTTGTAAGAAATAAAAATAAATAAATTATAATTCACAATTAGTTTATTTATAACACCAAAGTGTTTGCATAAACCTCCCATCTGTAGGGTAAGGTGGGGGTTGGGGAACGTTCCTGTCACCTTCGCTTATGTACGTGTGTATGTGTGTGTTTGTGTGTGTGTTTTTCCAAACAGCAGTATGTAGTATTAAGCCAGTGTTTATATAATTTATTATAAGCTCTTACAGAATATATACATATATACACGTTTTTTTTAGGGAAAAACTATTGTAGATACTGTATCTGTGTGTGTGTGTGTGTGTGTCTATATATATATATATATATATATATATATATATACACTGTATACTATATATAAGTGCCATAATATATTATATAAGTGCAATGAGAACAGTCCTTTCTATAAAACAGTTCTAGATAGCGAGAGCGGATTAATTTATATTCATCCACTATAGTGGATTGTCCACTATTACAGGTCATTGTTATATGCATCCACTACTAGTGGATTGTCCACTTATATGGCTATATATTATATGTATACACAGTATATTTTATGACTCTAGCCACTTTCTCAACATAAATGAGCACCACCACCAAAAGATATCCTCAATATTTCTCAAAAACGTGAAATGATATGTATTTTGCTAGCTGCATTCACGGTTTTGGTAATAGATTATCTGTAATTTTTTATTCAATACTTTTCCATCAAAATTATCTCTCTGTCTCTTGCTTCCTCTCTATACATACACAATTAATAGAACTGTTTGGGATATATCCATCCCAGTTACAGATACAGTATGTATAATAGTTTCATTTCCTTGGTTCAAATAAGCCAGTGGCAAATTTAGTTGCCATTGATTCAAATAATCTTATAAACACATGCATTCCATATCAGTGCACTGTAAATAATCCTTCTTGCATGATTATAAAAGTGCAAACAGTTCTATTAATTGTGTATGTATAGAGAGGAAGCGAGAGACAGAGAGATAATTTTGCTGGAAAAGTATTGAACTAAAAAAAAAAAAAAAAAACTTACAGATAATCTATTACCAAGACCATGAATGCAGCTGGCAAAATACATATCATTTCACGTTTTTGAGAAATATTGGGGAAATCTTTTGGTGGTGGTGCTCATTTATGTTGAGGAAGTGGCTAGAGTCATAAAATATACTGAATATAAACATACGAGGGGTGTTCAAGTCAAACCAGGATTTTTTGATTGTGCAGAACAACAGAAGACATATATAAGAGTAAATATTCTCTTTATGTCTCTATATATTACCCTGCTACACTCGTGCACTTATCCCAGCCCTTCACTTATGCTTGCATACATGTAGGGAGAAAGTTTTCTTAGTAACACCAGAGCCATGATCCCTGAAACCCTGGCCTCCCAGGAACTCCTTTAATGCCCCAAAGATCAAGGTGGCTTGGAGGAATGTGGCAATAACTCCCAGCTGAGTTCCTGTAATGTGCTAGTGGTGTTTGTGGATGATCTTGTGTACAATTCCACAGACAGATGCGTCTCTTTTGCCCGAAACATTCACGGATACCACTGCAGTGGGCTTCGAGCCACCTTGGCCGGGATCGTCAATCGTTCTTTAAAACGTATGAACCGTTCAAATATTTGAACGAGGATAAAATCTCATCACCGTACTGTGCTTGAAATTTTCGGTAAATGTCAGTCGAGTTTAAGTTTAAGGTTTGACTTGATCTTCCCTCGTATTAAGGTGTATACAATTATACATAACCTTGACAAACTAGTAAAAAAAGTTAATAAAGAAAACTTTAATTTTATTATGGTGAATGATTTTGAAGCATGAGTTATAATATGGACTTATCTTTAATAATCTTTAATATACTTAATACCAGTTTAAAAATCTAGGAAAAAGTCTGCAATGTGTTTATTAGCTGCTTTAAATGGCACAATTACTTTAAATGCAAAGGAAATGGTGCAGATGAAAAGTTCATTTGAAACTGAATGAAACATGTCTGTCATCCTGGCCCAGATGGCTGCGCCGCAGAAAGAGAATGCCGATCAGAACTTTGACTACATGTTCAAACTGCTGATCATCGGAAACAGCAGCGTGGGCAAAACATCATTCCTCTTCCGCTACGCTGACGACTCGTTCACGTCAGCATTCGTCAGCACGGTTGGCATCGATTTCAAAGTCAAGACCGTGTATAAGAATGACAAGCGAATCAAGCTGCAGATCTGGGTAAGCAGCGACCTTGTTTTAAACCCCTTGGGCAAAATAGCATGGCTTTCACAGTGTATCTTCTATTTGTTTTATATATGTATATGCTGATCACACCTTGAGTCACATGCAGGAAGAAAAAGATCACGCTTTTGGGTCACGTGGAGAAAGAAAGAAATCACACTCTTAGGTCACATGGAGGAAGAGGCTGAGCACATTTTGGATTGGCTTTTTATTTTGACAGAAAATTATACCTAGACCGTTAAAAAACAGAACTAATAGTACTGAGTTACTGTTATCACCCTAAAGTTTGTTTTAACAGCACGTCCTGAAGTGTCTTATTCCACTAAAACCATGGTAATTATTTTTTATTAAAGACTTACATATAAGGCTTGTGTAATGCAATGAATTATTTAAAAATTTGGTTAAAAAAACAATAATTTCTTTCCAGTTATTTATAGGCTTAGTATATGTGCACATAATTTCTCTGTGATTGAACTGTTCCTATGTTAGGAATGATGAAATATGTAAATAGGTTCATTACTATAAAGCTTCTGGACTCAATCATCATAACACCTTCTGACCAACCAGTTTCGAGAACTGAACAAAAGTGTGGTATAATGTGTTGATGACATATAGACAGGTGTATTATTAAGTGTTAATAGCAGATCACTGTAAACTGCACATTACCCTTTTATACCTGTTTTTTTTTAGCAACATAAGCTCATTATTTATTATTAAATGTATTGTGCCATTACATAAGACAAAATTTGCTGTATTTTTGTCTTGTGAAAAATACAGCATATTTACAGAAAAGTACAGCATATTGGACATTTCAGTTGTGTCAGGGTGGAAGGGATGGAATATACTCTCTATCTTGTCAATCACATTGACTCTACAGTAGTTAATCATGGGTGTTTATAAGTGCATGATTGTGGAAGAGGGTGGATAGCACTTTCCTCTGAGTGTATCATGTTGCCCTGTGACTAGGCGTGCAGTGGATTGCATACTGTACCACTCGGGTCGGATCGTATCGGATAATGGATTTTGTGTAATCAGCTGCATGGACCGCATTTCTTTGATCTAACTGAATTCATTCCAAATGAAAGATTTTAACTTGACTGTTTACATGATGCTGATCTGAATAGATGTGCATTTACATGCTCATAGCATTTGATCAAAACATGACTAAGAATCTGAAATTTAATCTGCTGATAATATAAAGTTATGGATAAAGATATAAAGATAAAAAAAGTTTGCGTTTTTGAGTTTAGGTTTCCCACGTTTTCTGATAAATCTAATTTTCTAGGTTTTGATTGGTTAAAAGAATTCTGTCTCATCTGTGGTTTCAAAATGCGTTACTCCATATGATATGGCAAGCCAATCAGTGCCCCTTCCTCAGACACTCTCTCCCACACAGTTACTGGGTCTGAAGTGAAGACTGTTGGGAGAGAGTTAAAGGTGTGCACCACCCTTCTCCTTTCGATGAGGCTGGATCCAACTCAGGTGTTTACCTGATACATT
Organism: Clarias gariepinus; assembly: GCF_024256425.1. NCBI lineage: Eukaryota > Metazoa > Chordata > Actinopteri > Siluriformes > Clariidae > Clarias > Clarias gariepinus. Next base: position 8,785,414 of record NC_071116.1, on the reverse strand, counting down.
TTTATCAAGATTGGATCTAAACACACCTACTGATCAAATAAAATTTAAAGTGCAATATAGGGTCTATCTTTTTTGATAATATGGACACTGACCAATCTTTCTTTAAATAAAAGTGAATGTAAAAACAGCATATGTCCATATCATCAAGAATAAAGTAAAATAAAGTCATAAATACAATTAAACAAGTCACCCAACTTGGCAAACCATTACATTAACGAAAAAAACAACAACAACCAAGCAGAGATTAAAGATTTTCTTAGCTGTTTCCAATCTTTTTTTAATCTGAACCAGCCAATCATAGTTTACTAGAGATCTAAAAAATATTGATTTAATTTCGTATCCGAATACTTTGGTGCAGTAATTCATGTATTGCCACACTGACTTCAAAATCTGTCAATCAAGCTCCAAAATCTCTATCAAGCTCTGTTTCTCTATAATCGTGCAGATGATGTGCTCTAAACTATTCACACAGAACAACATCTGTGTGGTGAAAGCAAAATAGGTGCTAGGTTTGTTTAGAATTGTAACATTGTAAAATCTGAAAAAATATTTATATAGAATCTGGATATTTATTAAATGGTGATACTTATAGAATCACAATACAAATCTAATTTCCATCTAGGTATCGTGATAGTATCTTATCAGGAGGTCCTTGGTGATTCCTATCCCTAGAGGTTACTTTGTTTGGTTTCTTTTTTGTTGCTAGATTGTGCAGTTCTCTGGTAATTAGAATACTTTTAACCATCTTGACAATCAAATTTGATTGAATGAAGTGAAACTGTATAAGCGTACAGTAAAACCTCGGATTGCGAGTAACGCGGTTTGTGAGTGTTCCGCAAGATGAGCAAAAATTGTTAATAAATTTTGACTTGGAAAACGAACAAGTCTTAATTTACGAGTACTGAGTATCATGTATTACGCATGCACTTCTTGTTTTGATGCTGAGCGTCATGTAATCACAACTGAACCAACAGTGTCTCTTGCATGTCTCTTACTGGTATAATCAACATCCGTGCACGCGTGTACTGTTTGCTATAACACTGTGACCACGTGTTATTTTGTGTCTGTATGCGTGTGTGCACAGTGTGTGTGTAAAGCAAAAGCAAGTCTCATTAGAGGAGTTAAAAATCCATTTTCTCTCTCTGCTCAAGGCTTAGCCTGCTCTTTGCCTGCTGTGTGTGTGCTCGTCATTGGACACTGTGCCACACACACACACACACACACACACACACACAGAAACTCTGTCGTGATTCTTTTTAAAGTATTGCTTTAAAAAGCAGGTTAATTTGTTTTATTTTTACTTTACAACAGTAATTCCTTTAATGTGTTGCTCAATTGAGTGTCATTAGAAATATTTCTTGTTTATTTTTCCAATAAACCAGAATTTTTGTTGTGCACGTGTGTGTGTGAAAAGAGTGGAGGAAGGGTAACTGTGTAAGATAAGAAGGGAGAAACATACTTTAGATTTACACACACACACACACACACACACACACGTACACAGCGCCTGTGTGCACAAACGGAAACACTTATCTGTCGGGATTTATTTTTACTCTTTTAAAGGTAAAGTGCAGGTTAATTTGTTTTATTTATACTTAATATTTTGTGTTAATTATTTATATATATTTATTTTTTTGGGCTGTGAAACAAATAATTTGAGTTTCCATTATTTCTTATGGGAAAATTAAATTTGGTTTATGAGTGTTTTGGAATATGAGCCAGCTTCCGGAACGAATTATGCTCGTAATCCAAGGTTCCACTGTATACAGTAAAATTGAGTTAAATATGAGAGTATGAGTTCTGTTACTGATGTTACTATTTGTCAGTTAAGTCTGCAGTTAATCCACAGGTCACGTGCGCATTGAGCTGCTTGGAGGTTTTTTTTTTTTACAGATCATAAATCACAGATTAAATATGATCTTCTCTGTGTTACACTAGGGTTGGGTACCGAAAACAAATACCCATATAACCGGTATGTACCGGACCAAATCAGAAAGCAAATTTCGGTGCCTCAATTCGGTGCCACTAAAATGCAAAAAATTTAATTAGAAAAATCTTAAGAACTTCGGAAAGCTTTGATAATACAAATCCAAAACATTGTTGCAGTAATGTTACTGTCCATTTTATTTTTGTAGATCAAAAGTTTATTAGATTAGATAAAAAAATTAAAAGCACAAATTATCAGGAAATGAGACCATCCGAGATGCGCATGAATGCAGCAACTAACGTTACACTTGCTCTGACGGCAGCAGATGGTCTACCGCTATCTTAGCTTACTAAATCAAACGACTTTAGTTAAAATGCCTAAAACTAAACGTCGGAAGTGTGGCTATATTTCACAAGAAAGGATTCCGAAAATGTTTTACAGCAGTTCCATGTAAAAGGGGGAAACACATCAAATCTAATGAAACATTTGAGGGCACACGGAATAAACTTAAAAGCAGAGGGATGCACCGTGTTTGACAACTTGTGGACAACAGCAGGCACTATCTGTGTGCATGACCCCAGCCCCAGTCATACCAACCGTAGCTAAAAGGAGTCCGCCGATCATGACGTCGACAGCAGCCTTTCCGCAGGTTAGTAGTAGGCCAATGTAATGTTAATTGCAAAATGCAAATCTTGCATTCATGCTAACGAATGGTCAAATGATTTGTAAAATACTAATGTAACATGGATCCTGTTTATAATTATGGCTTTCCAGCTAGTACTAGTAGTACTACAACAGTACTTAAATATTCATATATACTTTAAACTTTTAATATATTGTTAAATTTTTTTAAGCATTAAATTTTTCTGTTTAATAAAAATGTATTCTTGAGTTATCCACCATCATTTTGTGGCTTTTGTAAAGTATCGGTTCAGGCACCGTTTTGGCACCGGTACTGTTTTAAAAGTATCGATTTGGCACCGGTATCGAAAAAATCCAAACGATGCCCAACCCTATATTACACAAAAATCTTATGGATGTCACTTTCATAGACAACATCTCATAAACTGGACAGCTTGAAAAAAATACAACGGGCAGCTGTGCACAAACCATGCACCATAAAACATGACCCAAATAACCAGTTTATTAGTTAGTGTTCATATCGGCTTGCTGTTTTATTTGTTCAATTACTGATTTTAAAATAATGGGGCTGTTAATTGTTTCACAAGTCTAAAAGGCTTGAAATTAACTAATAAATTAATTTACTAAAATGAGCTGGGTGACAGAAAATATTACAACTATGCGGAACCCCCCCGCCAAGACTGACTTGTGTCTTTTCCCACCATCTGATTAATTCATATTGAAAGGCTTATAGCCTGAGCTCAGCCTGAATCACTAAATGGATTCTCGGAAGTGACTTGCTGTAACATCATTTGCAAAGACATAAAACTGATTGGATGTCCAGAGCACTTTTAATCAAGACTGTGTCGCTCTTGAGGCTTATTATCAGATATTATCCACGCACTCCGTTTTCTGCATTCTTAGCTTCTGACATGATGTAACGGTTGTTAATTAAAGCCTGATTGAAAACATTACAAGAAATTGTTCGATGAATGTTCACTGGTTAAACAAAAGTGAATTTGTGTACATTAAATGTTTTCACTCCTTATTACTGAAGTGATTTCCTTTATCACTGGACACACTGGACAGTGTACGAGTCGTAGCAGCTTTCTGACACACTAGTACTCTGGTCAACCTTAGCAGTTGGCATGAGAATATATACGGTATACAGTACCAGTCAAACATTTGGATTTACAGTATTTTCTACATTCTAGAACGAGACTGTAAACTTTAATTTGGCTGCTCCTGTCAAGGGGTTGCCACAGCGGACCATCCGATCTGCATACAACTTTGGCACAGGTTTTACGCCTCATGCCCTTCCTGATGCAACCCTTCCATTTTATCCGGGCATGGGAGCGGCACTGCATCCAATGGCTGGGTAGTAGGGGGTGTGGCAACCCACCGATAACAGGATTTGAACCCGAATCTTCAGATCACCAATCCAACAACCTAGAGCCTGAGCCACCACTCCCATCATATGGCATTAGGTAATTAAGTAATAACAACAAAAATACCAGTCAGCTGATATTAAGACATGAAGGTCAGTTGTTACCAGCCTCAGAAATAACCAATTAACAAACAGGACCGCAGATTAGAGCTTTAATGAAGGCTATGAAGCCCATGAAGGATTTATAGAGAATAAGTAGCAGACACATCTCAATATCAAAGGAGATTATTGCATATTTTGGATGCCTATAATTAACTTACATTTAACAATGACTATAAGTTACAGCTGTAAGAACTTAGCAAATTTTGAATTCCTAACTAAGTCAAACCAACCCAGGTAATACAAGTTACATACGAAAATGCTGAAATATGTTGAGCAGGTTACTACAATATCCAATACGCCCTACAGATCCAGTATACTAGCACTAGACACGACCAAGCATCACTTTTTGCAATTTTTCATCACAACGCAGCAGATATTGATGATTCATTTTAACACAGACTACCCACAAAAACTCCCTTTGATCTGGATATGCATGTGAGAGAAATGCATCATGCCGAGTCCAATTTAATAACTGCTTACATTAGAAAAAATTATGAACAGTGTATTTACAGTACATGCATGTCTCATATTTCACCCAGATGTGTGCATCATCGCCTTGTGTACGAGAGAAACAGCTGCTGCGTGTCTTTTGTTCCAGCATATCAAGCACACATTTGGCTTGATTTGTGGTAAAATAATGTTTGGAGGTGTTTGCAAGTTTCATCTGTGTAGCGATGTGTGTCTTCATTCTCTCTTGTCTCTTTGGTGCACCATTTGCAGGCCATCTGTTTAGATTTGACATTTAACAAAATGCCTTCTTCTGCAACACAAACCCAGAATGCTGATTTATTGCTGTAGGCCAGTAGAGCCTCAAGTTGTACCATAGTTACTGTTTGTGGCTCATCTTGTAGTTATTGTGGCTCCATGTCTACTGTTAATGCCAACATGGCAGATAAATGTCGCTTTGATGAAAATGCTTCAAGTATGAGAAAAATCATTCTGCTCTTTAACAATATGCAGGCACGTGTGCTACTTTTCTGTATCTCTTTGTGCCGTGGGTGCAGTCAAAATCCGACTTTCCCATAGAAAATCAATCCCATAGACTCTATAAAAAGAACTGGACAAACCCTTTTTGATTTCAGAGTCTTTCCTTGAACTCCATCATTTGTACATAACACATCATCCCGTGTCAACTCCTACATTTCTAGTGGTAAGTTAAACTACAAGAAGTCCAGTTTCGCCAGTTAGCGAGAGTGATGCATAGCAGACAGCTAGCGGTTTGACACCTGCAATGCAGCTGTCACTCAAATCGGTCATGCCCCTAATTACAAATATGCATAATTTCATGGCTTAATATAATTTTAATCAATGAGTTAAATACAGTTGTCATGAAGATGAAATCTACATATGGAGACAAAAAAGGTTTTTTTAGTGTTAACATGTTTATATCTGTTGTAAAGTTTTGCATTGTAACTAAGGCGTGTTTGTGGGGAATGACTCGTTTTAAGAGCCAGCTCCAAGTGGACATTCAAGAAACTGCTTGTGTTGTCTTTTTGTCAAACCCCTCATGTTAAAACACTCACCTTTACAGCAAACAAAAAAACAGTTTTGGTCTCCATGGCTAAATTTCCTATTCCTGACAACTACATGGGGTGAATTTTTATGTTACTTGTAACAAAATGAAAAATCTAAATTTAGCCATATTTCGCGTGGCTAATTTAAGTGCAAGTTTTAAACTGTTAGCTGCCTGCTATGCATCACTTTAGCTAACAAGTTAACTGGAATCTTAGTTTAGATATAATTTGACTTGCTGTGGGATTAATACAGACCTCTTAAGGTGTCTGTGCTTCATAAACATTAGCATATAATTTAATATTAACCACATTAGTATTTTAGCTAAGCTAAATCTAAGCTAGCTAGCTTGTGGTAACTGATGTAAGTATGTGTGTTCCCATCAAAACCCATTTCCCCATTTATGAATGAAATTTTATTTGGAGTCAGCACCTGCCAAGATGACGACCATCTGAGCTCCCACATTTAAGCTCCAGCGATGGGTGACATCACAGAGGTTTTATTCAGTTCTGTTTTATAACCCTGTAATTCCATCCTATTCGAGTAGAGATACCACCAATAATGATACCTGTATCAGGTCTCGATCGGATACTACGCTGATTTATTCGTAAAATTGTTCCAATACTTATTAATCAAAACCTATTTAAGGCAGAGATGGACACTCACTACTGAAGTTGTTTCAGGCTGCTATAAATGACCCGTTATCATCACCTTTTTCCAAGTAGGCATCAGTGTTGACAACTTTGATGAGAGGAGGAAGTGGAACTATCTTTCTGGCCACAGGAAGAGAAAACAACAAACAGTGAGACTGAACTGCGGGAAGAGCAATCAGGTCCACTTGTGTTCTCACCTCTCCAAGCTTAATCTCAGCAAGTAAAAGTAAGGTCAATTTGATGTAGCTTGGAGAGCATCTTTCTCGTGGCTGTCTTGCTAATCTGTCATAGCAAAGGACCTTTTGGTCTATCTGTCGTTCCAGCTTGCCAGCCTCTTCCTTGTGTTCTCTGACAATAATTACAAAAGTAACACTATAATACACCTTGTTACCACAAAATGAAACTTGTGTCTCTACATGACAGAGACAGTACTGCCAAATCTGCTGTTTATCCTTGGCAAATCAATGTCCTTTTCATAGAAATGTAGATTTGATGTTGTGACTGTGATCCAGTCTTAGGCATGAGGGTATAGCTAAATGGATTACAGCTGTGCTGATATCCAGCACAACAGCACAACCACAAGTATGATAGTGCTTTTATACAACAGTTCCACAAACACTTTTTATTATTAAAAGATCAAAATTTGTTTGTTCATCTAACAACTTATTTTGCGCCGCCAACACATACCCTTTAGCGACTGGCAGAAATAACCAACTGCGACTGGCGAAGCTGATGACCGTCAGTCTGCGTAATTAACAGTAGTGATGATGAAAGTAGTTTTAATCTCTGAACAGTACTTTGTAGTCATAAGGTGGGGAGAATACACCATGGGTTATCTCTTGTTCCATACCCCAAATGCCCCTGATCAGGGGTCACAAAAGGATTTGTTATTTAGCCATGTATTAGAAGCTAATTAGCTTTGTTATTTGCTTTAGGCATAACTTAAACAAGCACAAATGGTTCATAAACAATTTCGAACAACTTAGAAGCAATTATTAAGTTGACAAAGTGTTGTTTAAGATGCCATAACATTATCACATGTTTTCTTGCTAAAAGTGCTGGCGTGACTGTGTTAAATATGGATTTTGGCATTTAGCTGTTATCTCCTCAGTACTGCAGACTGTAGCCTACTTTCACTCATGCTCCAACCGACAGTACATTCAACGATTGATAGAACATCGCATTCAATCAGATTACTCAGTCTGTAATTTGTTGTATAATAGGAATTATATTCCTTGAAGTATATGTTGGACTTCAGTGATAACTTTCTGACTCTGTGGTTGTTTATGAATGAGGCAATTTCCCGGTCAATAAAAGGGTATTTACTGCTAATTAGAATGATCGGATATGTAAAAATATATATGACACAACATCCTGTTACAGTCATTATGGTCTTCAGTTTCATCACTGATATTTGAACTAACAGCATCATTTATGTGTATTTCATCAGTTTCACTGCACAGTGCATTGATCAGGATATTATTCTACAGAAAGTTACTCTACGTGCAAAGCCGTTTCAGGGTTTTCATATTAGTAAAGCAATAGCAGTTTAATTTGATAGGTTGTAGGTGTGAGCACTCACACCTAAAAAGTTCTGTTCATGTTCTGCTGTTGAACAATAGAAAGTACTTGTATCAGTACTCAGTATCGGAAAATACCCAAACAGAAGTTCTTATACTCGTACAGTGGAACCTCGGATTGCGAGTAAAGCGGTTTGCGAGTGTTCCGCAAGACGAGCAATTTTATTTAAAATAAAAATTTATTTATGCATTTTCTTGGTTTACAAGTACTGAGTATCATTAATCACGCATGCGCTTCTTGTTTTGGCACATGATCACACCTAATTTTTCTTGTTGGCACGTGCTTACAACTGAGCCAACGGTTTTTCTCTCTCTTGCGCTGCGGAAATGTGGGTAATTCTGTGTAAGGCAGAGAGTGTGTGTGTGTGTTTGTGGGAAGCCAAGAGGAGGAGGGGGTGGGAGGGGGCTGTAAAAGCGAGTGTGTGTGTGTGCGCGTGCGTGCGTAATTGGACACTGTGTTCCTTCAGTCACACCAACACACACACACACACACACACTTACTAACGCACACTCTCTGTCTTACACAGAAACTTTGCAAGCATTAAGACCAAGCACAACCCCCTCCCACCCCCTCCTTCTCTTGGTTTTGCACACACATAGACACACAGAGGGCATAGACACTGCCTTACACAGAAACTCTGCTCTGTCGCGATTCTTTTCAAAGGTAAAATGCAGGTTAATTTTTTTTCTTTACAGCAGTGATTCTGTTATTAAGCGCCCAGTGTGATTAGCGATGTTCCTTGCAAATTTTTTCGATAAAACAGTCTTTCCGTTAATGTGTGTGTGCATGCACATTTCACACACACAAACACACACAGCGGAAACACTTACCTGTCAGGATTTTTCCTTTTTTTAAAGGTAAAGTGCAGGTTAATTTGTTTTATTTTTACTTTATATTTTGTATTAATTATTTTTATGTATTTATTTTTTGGGGGCTGTAGAACAAATAATTTGAGTTTCTATTATTTTTTATGGGAAAAGTGTTTTGGAATACGAGCCCACTTCTGGAACGAATTATGCTCGTAATCCTAGGTTCCACTGTACTTGGTCTGACACGAAGCGTCAATTGCATTTTACGTTCTAGCCATTGTTGAAACAATTACTATGCTTGGCAGCATGAACAAATTAGATAATAGCAAATATGAATTTTTTCTGTCAGATTGAATTTAACGTATTTTAACATTAAAGCAAGAGACAATTTAAAAAGACAAATAAGATTAAATGTGGATGAGAAAATGGCACACATTGAAATTAATGCTATGAATCATTAGTAGACTGTTGATTCAATTTGATAATGTTTCCTGTCTCAAGCAGCAAAATTCCGACAAGTACTAAACCAAGTACTAAAAGTATATAATAATCGTTGAAATCCTCTGCTCCACACTCCACTCCAGCAATTATAGGTGTTGCACCAATAGCTCATAAACTAAAACAATAGTATTTTGCCAATACATTTGCGGAAGTGATCAGTACCAGAATAATTTTAAATGGGTAAATTGATACAGAATCAAAAACTGCAAACAATTGATTAACTTGCATAGTCAAGACAAGTCAAGTAGGCTTTTATTGTCATTTCAACCATGTACAGTTCAGTACACAGTAAAACGAAACGCCGTTCCCCCGGGACCAAGGTGCTACAAAAATGAACAGAAATAAACTAGCTAACTACTCCACCTAATTAGCTTAAATCACACACCTCTAATTAAAACAAACATCTAAAAGTATTATATAGTAAATAGGCTTCATTTGGCTACAGCTTATAAATTAGAAACTTAATGTTTTACATGATGAAGTAGAACTATTAGACGTTGATTTGAAAAACAAAAAAATCAACCTTTTGTTGATTTAATATACACTACCTGGACAACAAAGTCACCACTTCAGATGGGTCAAATTATTGGGCTACATGAAATATATGAAAAGATTATGAACCCCTTAACACATTATCAAAACCTGAAATGTAGAGCTGAACCTTTAACTTTGTAAAAGAAATGTGGTCACAATTAAATCATGAATGGAGATCACTTAAACACTTGGTGAAATTGCATGATAAAAAATCAGCAGTGAAAACCACAGGTATGTTTAATAGTGAATGTAAGAGCATTTCCATACGCACACAATACGATGAGAACAACAGAATAGAGACTAAACTAAACAGCTGATGTACTTTGTGCAGGACATGAAGTTGCTGAGCACTGAGCAGACCCACTTGACCTTGATTTTAGATCAAGCTGCAAGAGGAAAATTGTCAAGATAAAAGTAAAAAGAGAAGAGATTATAAGGACGCTGGTGGACATGAGCTTCAGTCACACAAGCTCCTTTGCTGAGTTTCAGTAGGAACTGTGACTCAAGTGTCATCTGTGTTTACATCTAAGAGAAAGAAGGTGGATGTTAATAACTGTGATGCTTGTACCTTAGTGTGATGTGCGGAGAGCTATACAGACGAGGCACTGGTCTACAGAGGGTTGAATAAAAAAAAAAGTGCTGCGGATGGATGAGTCATGCTTCACCATATTCTCGACAAGTCAGTGAGTGCATGTGAGGCGTACAGCAAGAGATGACGCATTTCCATCATACTCACATCAGTGCCTCTATTCACTGGGTACGGGTAGTCACTGAATAGTCTGATGAGTAGGAAAATGGTGTAGATCAGACGCTAGTCACTAAATCATCTCCTAGTCACCAGATAGCGGCCCCTCGCCCCCATCCGAAAAATTCATTTACTCAGCCTTGTGCTTTGTGCCTCAAGGCAGTGCCACAACTAATGATCTAACTATTCATCTTGAGCTATTTTTACTCTGTCTCCTTCAACCACAAGGCCTGCTGGGAGTAATGGAAGCGGTAGATAGGGTGAGAGAGGGACGAGAGGGGAAAGAGCTGAGCTTGGCGATTTGTTCTCTGTCATTTCTTCCTCTTATCTTTTTCGGGACACTTCAGTCTGCTTTTTCTTCCGTAGTTTTGTCATGCTCTGTGTAAAAATATGGGCTGTTTTAAAACTGGCATCCTTTCTCTAATCTTAGCCTGGACACACATAAGCATTTTAAGACTATTCCAGTAAGCAGGCCATTTAGAACATTACCTCATAAGGCAGTCTGCGTGAAAAGTGTAAGTGCAGCTGTTATATAGTACGATGCTTTTACATTCATGCTTTACCATTTGGCAAATCCTGATTCAGCAGTTAAAATATAGTGTATCTGGAAGCACTGTTTTTTCTGTCATATACACACACGTTTACACACATAAGGAGCGTTAAAGACAAATTGGAACCTGTGATGAACTTTATTGTGAATAAAGGCGCAAAAAAGGCCGATTAACATTTACAGACATTAAGCACAGTACGATGATGAGACTTAAGTTTAGCAGCAGTAAAACATTTGAATGGTGCAAACGTTTTAAAGAAGGCCGCAAGTTACAGAATTGGGAATGGTTGGGTTAGTTTTCAATTCAGAATCTATTCACACAATGTATTTTTTAAGTATTAATTCGTTCCTTCATTTTTTACCCTTCTTATACTATACAGGGTCGGGGAGAGACTTTATTTCAGGAGACTTTGTTTTCAAACAATCTAAAAAAACATTTTAGCTCCGGAATTGGCTCTGGGTTTTTTTTGTTGTTTTTTTTGTAAGATGATATTTCTCTCTATTTCTGGCGAGTGTTTTCTCCATCACACCTTTTATTGTGAAGCATCAGCTGCTACATTTCCTTTATCTTCCTTCTGCAATTTTTAGCATTGACCTATAATTCTGCCCTTTCATGTTGTTTTTCCCGTCGCTCTGATGTGCTCAGATCGCGGCGCTCTCGGTTTTGTTCCATATCCATTCCCCTGAAGAGCTGTCCGAGGTGCTGCTCCATATTTCTTTTTTGCATCCTACTACAGCAGTTCACAAAAGATAAAACTGTTTTGATTTATTTATTACTCATATGACATTTACTACAATGATTTTTGTTTTTAAATATTATGTATTATTGAACTGTGCAGCTTTTTCTGAGCAGGTCATCAGATTGTTTTCCGGCAGCAGCTACATTTAACTCTGGAAGTTGAAAGACTTTCATTTGCTCATTAAAAATATGTCCTTGTTTCACCCTCCCAGTGCTCCGTTCTCAGAGCATAGATGCTTTGGGGGAAGCTTCAGCCTGTCACAGTGATGTGCACTTACAATGTCTGACGGTATTTTATTGGCCCAATGAAAGGATAAAGGGCGAAGGGATCAATAAAACCGCATGGGGGTGGATGACGGCTTGGGTTGGTACCAGGCGCGTGAATCTCACAGATGGAGTGCAAGCTGACCTGGTCTTTTAGGCTAAGGGCCACACATTGAATAACTCAGCTTTCATTATCTTAATTACTGCACCACATTACTGTTATACAGGAAATGAATTTGAAACGCGTCTTCCTGTTCTCTTTTACAAAGCCGAAAGAATCCACCATCTGTCCCATGAATGGTGTTGCAGCAAAGCAAGTACGTGGTATTCTCCAAACCGTCATCCATTGGGTTTAAATAATTTAATCGAAGTCAGTCAACAGTTTAATCAAAAGATGATTAAATTCCACCTTCAAGTATAAATCTCAATCCTAATCATTGCATTTTATAAGCAAGTCCAATAGTGTAATAACCATATGTCACGCAAACATTTCTGCTCTAAGGGAAGAGACACCTGCTGAAATTCACTGTTAGGTCACTGATAATTATGTATGTGTAGTAGAAGCTGTAGATTTTTAATCACAGGGGGGCAATTATTTGATTATAGACATTACTTTAAGCAATTAATGCCATCTGAACACAGCATGCAAATGATTTCCTTTAGCTTGCTTGCTTTTTTTTTTTATAGATTTGACCTAAAGCTCACCTTTTTTTCACAAGTCAACAGATCTTAGATCTTAGAAGCCCCCAAATGTGTCTGTTCATTCTATTTTTTCATTCCTCTATATGAAATGCAGCATTTTAGCATGTGTGTAAATGGTCTACTACCGAACCATGACACATCATATTTATGCGAACACTCATTTATTTCAAACAATGGATGTGATCTTAAGCAAAAATATTCTAGTGATATTGCTCTGAAGAACGGCAAGCAGTCGGTCGGCTGTGTTTGTTGAAGTCCAGAAGGAAGAAAGGAAAAAAGTCTCAGTTTAGCTGTTTTAGCAGCTGTTAATACAGTAGCACTGCTATGAAATCCCCGCTCTGCCACTGCTGACTGATGTTAGAACATAAAGGTTTGTGCATTGAGACAGCGGTAAAAAAAATCTGATGTCACATTAGGGTGAAAAAAATCAGAATTGAATAACTTCAGGCTGGTGAACATACAGTAGCCTGACTTTGACTCAGACTTCATCAATCTGGCATGTTTCATATTCAGAAAGCAGTATTTGTGTACTGTTTATTTGTTTACATAAATCACATTCAGAAACGTACAGTACTGTACATACATACAAGAACAATACCTATCCATCCACAGTGAATCTAAACTCACAACAGCTTGTAAATGTCAAATACAAAATGTAAACCAATTACATATTAATGAACATGAATATTAATAAAATAATTGCTTAAAGTTATCTTGACCATTTAAGTTAATTACAGATTTCTTTTTCATACAAAATATAAGAATGTGTTTTCAAAGAATGTGTTCACATTCCAGACTTCCCGCTTTGTGGCTAAATGCTTTTTATTCATTTAGCCACAACACGGTGGTTGATGGTGGCCTCTTGTATGTGAGATCCTTTACTGGAACTCTGGGATCCAAACTTGTTCAAGTAGGTCTGTAGTTATATGGTTTGCACGGAGCTCTGAGCTTAACCCACTGAAAATCTTTGTGGTGAATTGCAAGTCCATCTGTACACCAGAACATCACTGGCTGACCTCTAGTGCTAGACAGTGTATAGTACATTTAGGCCTATGTGAATTAAATACACACGCAAGTACAAATAGTGACAGTGCATCCGCTATAGTACTTTAAGTTGCTTAACATTAACATGGGCTTTTGTGATATATGAAATATTTGTGGACTGTTTTGCTGCTTATATTGTTTTTTATTGCATTCCAATTTTCATTCAGCCACGTGAACTCATCCATTTTAATGCAGGAACTTTCAAGCATGAAGATCTTTAGTCTCAAACTGATGTGCTATTTACCTAATAGTGAAGAGAGGATTGGGTGTGGATGTATCTATATGTGGAAACTGATCTATTTATTTACAGCTAAATTTGCAGTTCTGTTTCTATCAGCAGTTTTTACTCTTACATAAGTGCCATAGTTCTTTATGGCAATGCACATTTATATTTAGAATTTCAGCCTAGATACTATCATATTTGGAGTGGGAGAGAGAGAGAGAAGTTTATTTAAACTCTTGCAGGTAATAAGACACAAATATATACAGTAACAAAACAGAAGGTATCAGTAATCATGTTTGTGAAAAATCCCAAGACATCAACATCTGATATAAAACAACATGGAAGTAAATCTCGATATTCTGTAGCACTAATGAAGAGATGACACGAAATAAGCGCTGGAAGTATTTCACTAATAATGTTCAAAGTAAAGCAGTCTACAATCTGTGTTCTGTGGAAGTATCAAGAGGGGACATAGTATAGTGTTTCAGCAGTATCCTTATTGTAAAGTACAAGGGCAATCAAGCCAGGTATAGAAATGAGCACAAGGTGCCGTGACTGTTTGTAACCCTCTTGCACTACTGAATTAAACTCAGACTGGATATTCATATTTTTTTATTTATAAAAAAAAAATCTGTTATAATGTGGATTCCAGGCATGGTAGTGTAGTGGTCAGCACTGTGGCCTCCAGCGTCAAGGGTCCGAATTTCCAAATTGCTGCCATGAATGAGTGTGTGTGTCCTGCAATGGATTGGCACCCTGTAATATTAATAGTACCCATTAATACAGTATATTGCTGTGTGACCAGCAAAAATCACAGAATTTTATAAACTAACAGTTCTTTAGGAAAGTTTTTTATTGTTGAATTCGACTGAGATTATGGTATAGAATTGCATTTCTAACATCAGGTATTTCATAACACAGATATTGCAGCATTTGCTTAAAGCCAGTTCTTGTTACTGATCTGTTTCCGATGCCTCTGTACATTAGACAGTGAATTAATGTATATAATCTGTATATTTACAGAATCCCGAAGTCAGTAACTGTGCCTCCCATACTCGCTTCACCTCTTTCGGTCCGGCTTATTTTGTACTCCCCACTGCTAAACCCAATCTCCATGGTAACACCGAGGGGATTTCTTCTACATTTTCAAATACCTCTCTCTGAGAGCAATCAATTAAATTGATGCTCGGTCTCTCTGATTCAAATGTCCCTATAGCTGCTGTTCATTTGAATGGATTTTTTTGGATAATACATTTTATAGTCAGTAGTGGGTTTTGCTGCAAGTGCCTTGAGGCTTGAGAAACACAATAGGTTTATTTCTAAATTTCTTTGTTATTTTTAGCTTACTATCCCAGACAAAAGATTAAATGCAAAAGTCTTTGGTATGTCTTTTCAGAGACTGAGCTTAACGTCATTGTATACATATTTGATGCACTGCCTGTCCAATAAATAAATAAATGAATAAATATCACACAGACTAATATTTTGGTTGTCACTATTGATTTCTCTGTTTAATGTGATGACCAGTTCCATGTATAAAAATTATTCCTTATCCTCCAAGAACCACTCTTTCACTATTTAAGTCCTGGAATATACCTCTATGCCTACATGGAAAAACTCCATAGATGTGATACCCTCGTCATTCGGTACATTCAGCTCATCAGCTGGCTGAGTGAAATGCTTATACGACCGTTCGTGACCTTAGATTATTAAGATTATCAATAAGAAATCAATTATGAAATAGAATAAGAATAAAATATGAAAAAACTTAGCCGCAGAAAAAACAATAGAAGAAAAAAATATAAAATATAGGATATAACTTATCTGTACAAAATATAGACAATAATGGCCATACAAATATGGAAAATATGGAAAAATGTGCAAAATTAAATGAAATAGAAATGTCCAGGGTGAGTGCAGATGTGCATGAATGTTCAAGTGTATAATGTATAATGTATTGCCACATCATGTTCCATCACTTGCAGTGACGACTTGAATGGATGTGTGGGCAGACATTTATATCGTATTAAGTTGATATTGTGTGCATGTGTGTCTGCGTGTGTAGGATACAGCAGGACAGGAGCGCTACAGGACCATCACAACAGCCTACTACCGTGGAGCCATGGGCTTCATCCTCATGTATGACATCACCAATGAGGAGTCGTTCGGAGCGGTGCAGGACTGGTGAGACTCAGATCTAGTCCTTTCTATAAAACACTAAAAGACTAAAGTGTGTGTGTGTTCTTGTCAGGATAAAAAGCACTGTGTGTTTTATGGAAGTAAGTGACTCATTGTCTGCTGAGAGCTAACCTTTCTGCTCAGAAACGTCAGTGACAGAACTGAAAATGAAAAAAAATGCCAGAGTGGGAAAAAGATATCTTAATTAGCACACGTGGTGAGAAATGAAAATATAAACTATGTGGGGAAAAAAGGCTGATAGTATCAGCTTTAGGAGACTATGAGAAGATTTTGAATGACTTCCTTTGCGAGTCTGAATAGGAGCTAAATAAGAACGTGAATGAATAAGCGCTTCTTTCGTGATCTTTTAGCACTGGCGTGCGTGACATTTACCTGAAGGGGGGAAAAACAGAGGTACGGGGTTCTAAAGAGAAGCTGCGGTGTTAATATTTAATGGAGTTCATTTACATTTCTTTAGGAGAAAGTACCTTGGACGCAGACAAACTCATCCGGTCAGTTCATTCTGAATGAGGCTTTATTGATCTGCCTGATGGGTAATTTGGCTGAGGTTAGGGAGCGGATCGTGATTTAATTAGACAGCAGGGAGGCTAACGAGAGGCCTGACAATATGCTGAGGAAGTAGAAGCGACATATCGCCATAAGAGACAGAAACGCTAACCTAGCGCATGAGCAGCAAAGTTTCTGAAGATTGCACATGTGGTGCTGTGATGAAACTAAGCCCTGTTTGATCTGCAGTAACGGCGGGAATATGACAGCATGATTTTGATATTAAACATATAAAGAACACGGCTAAAGAAATCGTATCCCATGTTTTGGTTGCTACAGGAACCTTAGAATAAACTGAGTAGACTAAAGAGTAGCATGAGCTAACATAATATAATAAAGTACGTGGAGGTGCACGGTATTGGTCAAAAGTATGTGGACACCTGACCATCACACATATATACTTGTAGCTTTATAAACATCCCATTCCAGAATTGTTATTGTAATAACCTGCTTTATTCTGGTAAAGCTACTTGAGTTCCTTGGTATGTCTTTGTGGAGCTCGCTTTAAGCCAGAACAGGTTGATGCTACAGCATACAAAGTCATTCTAGACAATTATGTGTCTGAATTTTTGTTGGAACAGTTTGGGAAGGAGCCACATATGGGTGTGACAGTCAGGTAAAAACATGTATTACATTTTGCCCATATACGTTGCCTACGTGATCGACTCAAAAAAATTAAAAATTGGCCGTTTAGGTAACAGCCTTGGCAGCAACCTCATTTCCCCTCTTATCTGTTCCAACCACTCAGCATTCAGCATCACCAGATATCATCATCTGCACCTGTTTCTTACTGGGTCAGGCATTTTCCAATTCAATTAATTAGTGTCCAATTCCTCCGTGTCACTAGGGGCGCTTCCACTTTAAGACTATCACGTGCTTTCTCCGGACCCACTCGGAGGACAGCACTATCTGCTGCTTGTGCTTGCGTGAGCTCACAGACGCCTCTAATTGGCTGTAGAGCCATGATTAATGTGGGAGCATCATCCCTCCCCCTCTAAGATAGCTCGGCCAATCCTCTCCTTCTAGACCTCCAGCTGCGGGAGGTTACAGCATCACCCGGGAATCACTGGTTCGTATTTTAAGTTAGATGGTTTTTATGGTTGAATAATTTCTAGGTCACTGTGTGGCTTAGAGAACAAAAAAATTCTCTAAAACTGGTAAGGTACCACAAAAAAAAGAGAGCCACATGAAGAGATTTTTCTTCGCAATGAAGACAACATTAAAAAATACAAGAAGGTCTTGCTCTTTAAAAGCAAAATATAATGATCAGCGATGTTTCAAGCAAAGTGTTTTTAGAAAAGGATCATCATTTTTCTTCTTTGTATAAGGTAAGAAAATAAATAGTTGAATCTTGGACGTGCCATCTTTTTGTTTTAATTTGTAGTATATAATGGTAATAATAATAATAATAATAATAATAATAATAAAAGATAGACTTTGAAGGTGGAATAATCTCTACCCACTTTTCCTTAAAAGACCTGACAAAAGATTAAGCTTATCAATGTTTCTAGTGTAAAAGCAGTTTCTCTTATCAATAGTAAAGCAAACCCACAGAATTCAATGCCAGGTGTGCATGCAGGGCAGAAGTTTGTGCTTCGCTATGGTTCAAAAACTACTTCTGACCAAAATACAACACTGTTTAGTGTGAACATTGCCTGCATAAGGAAGACAACCACACATACACACACACACACTACTTGGCTCCTGGCTGTTGCTATGGCACCAATTACTGAAGCGAGCAGTCTTTTAAAGCTAGACATGAGGAAGGTGTGTACAAAATGTTCTGTAGACCATGTTTATCAGAAAAGGATCCTCCAGAGAGGGTTTTTAAAAAGCGTTTATTAATTTCTCTATACCATTTATAATATAATAACTGTTTGAAATGAATCAGCACCTATGAGGTCACCTGGGGCATTTAAATACAGTGTGATGTCCTTGGGCCTCTCGAGGACTGACTGATGTTCAGTGCTTACAGTGTCTGTGGCTTTAATATCAGTTGATGAATAGATTAAAATACCCACTGTTGCATTTGTGTCCAGGTCAACCCAGATAAAGACCTACTCCTGGGACAATGCACAAGTCATCCTGGCTGGTAATAAGTGTGATATGGAGGAGGAGAGAGTTGTGTCAGTGGAGAGTGGCAGACTGCTGGCCGAACAGCTCGGTAAGTGCATTTCACCAATAAACCTTATTTATCTGAAACAGGAATCCTATCCTTTGGGATCATTTAACTGAAATGCTGTAAAAAGGTGCTATGAAACGTGAACTAGCACCTAATAAAAGAAAGAATACAATATTTAAATAAGGATTGTTGAACACACTAAAATCATTGCGTATCCCTGAGCTCTGGAATACAGAGAAATCAGCCATAACATTATAACCATCTGCCCATTATTGAGTAGGTCTGTCCTTTTGCTACCAAAACAGCAATGCACTGTGCGTTCTGACTCCTTTCTATTGCATTAACCTTTTCCTCAATTCGTTTCCTCAGTTAGACCATGTAGTCTAGCCATTACAACCTGGTCCTCTTTACAGTGCTACATTTACACTACCCTGTTACAATATCACCTGGGAGTTGGTGGGATATACTGTACGGAATGCGGCAAAACATGCAATACTGAAATCATGCATCTCAGACGTGCATTTGCTTTTGTCAGCGGGGCATGGCTCCAGACACGCGTGTTCCCATTAGTGAAAAGGAGTGTTGTGCACTTGTTGTTGAAATGGGTCAGTCGATGAATTATAATATGAAGAGATGAAATATAATAATATTCATAGTTGAGTATTACAGTATTTACACTAATTGTTCACGGTCCGTAGTGATCAGGACATACTGTAGCAAGTGGTCCAAGGAAAGGAAAACCAGTGAACCAGCAACCTAGTCAAATTCAAAGTCACGTATACAATCATACACAGTATGATAAGCAATGAAATGCTTATACGACTGCCCATAACCTACAACGAAAGATTTCTTTATGAAGGAATAAATTCCACTAGAGAATACAATTAAATAAAAAAATCTTTATAAAATAATAATAATATTTTTTTTAATATAAAAATTATTTACATTTATGCTGAAAATTTACAATATTTATCAAATTAGAATTAAAATAGAAGGGTATAAATAATGCTGGATTCACAGACTAAAAGAAAGAAATCATAACTCTAAAGTATAAAAGTGTTAGAATAAAGAAGTGTAAAGATATGTTGGGTATGACAATTGTTAAAGAAGTTACTGCTGGACCCAGCTCAATGCTGGTGGGTGATCATAATGTTATGGCTGATCTGAGTGTATACTGTTGTTCTGCGTTAGAGAAAACTGAACGTAATACCCTGCAGTGCAGCTTTCCAGGTTTACGCTACATAAAATTAAACCCGTGCAGCAAAAACATTTGAGGTGAATGTTGCATACCTTCGCTGCGAATAAATTAGAGCAGATGAAACATTTGCTTTCAGCTCACAGCTCAGGCGATAATTAAACACATCTGATTAGATGACACCAAGCACTCATTAACAGCTCCTCATGCAGTCTGTGCCAAAAACCAAAACTGAAATCATTGTTTAAAGAAGAGACTAAAGAACGAGGGAGAGGCTGAGAGAGAGAATGAAAGAAAGACAGCAAGTGTGAAAGTGAGGATTTATGTGAGGCTAAAAATGAGAGAGGCTGAGAGAGAGACTCAGAGAGAGAGAGGCTTAGAGTGGAGCTGAGAATGAGACTGAGAATGCGGCTGAGATTAAAACTGAGAATGCGGCTGAGAGAGGCTAAGAGTGAGACTGAACCAAGGACAAAGTAAGACAGAGCAAGAGAATGAGTGAGATTACGGGAGGGGCTTTGGAAAAAGGCTAAGAGGATAAAAAAGAGAGCAAGACTGAAGTGTGAGAGTGAGAATTTAAATAAAGCTGAAAATGAGACTGTGGGTGAGACTGCGTGAGAATAAGTGTGAGATAATGAGAGGGACACTGAGAACGAGGTTGAGAGTGTGAGAATGAGAGAGAGAGGTTGAGAGTGGGATTGAGAGAGAAAATGAACAGATGTTTTAGTCAGGAATGTAGTTGCAGTCGATACAAGCTGGTTTACAAACAGAGAAAGAACAGAATTCATGCAATTCATTCGTGTGTGGATCTCACTGTGGCCTTTACTCTGCTCTCACTCGACATAGAAAATTAGGTTCAACTAAAAATAGAGTTTAGTTCATTCCTGTTTGATCTATTGTTTGAGTTTATAACAGTTGAGTGGTGGATGACATTTGGTTCTGTAGCACTGGATCACGCTCAGCTCGTCTTGAACTGGATAAGTATCTTTGGATAAAAGCATCTGCCAGATGAATGAATGTGGCTGAGCAAAGAGACATGGGTTTGCTATTTAATCTCATTATTATATTTCTGCTTGTTGGTTAACACTCAGTGTCTCTCTGTAAATGTATCCGGTTTTTGTTTCTCCAAGGCTTCGAGTTCTTCGAGACAAGCGCAAAGGATAACATCAACGTGAAGCAAACCTTCGAGCGCCTCGTCGATATCATCTGTGACAAAATGTCCGAGAGCCTAGAGACTGATCCTGCGGTTACTACGGGAACGCAGGGCAACGCCAGGCTAACAGACAACCCACCGCCATTACAACAACCCAACTGTGCATGTTAGTGTATCAGAGCTCTGTGTGTGTGTGTGTGTGTATATGTGTGTTGTGAGGGGCGTGTGCGTATGTTTATATAGTACTTGGGCTTCTTTAGGTCGAGGCATTAACCCTTTAACGTCGCAGCTCCTGAATGGAACCAGATCTCATTGTTCAGGGAAGGTGTATTAAGGGACATGAGGTCATGAACCCACTCTTAAGCTCCGCCCACATCGCAGATTGGCTGCAGTTGGAAGGAATCAAATGCATTTCTAAGGAAGGTAAAAAAAAACTACAGGTTTGAAATGCCTCAATGCTTGATTGAAGACAAGCTCTGTATATTTTAGCATTAGCACCTCAGTTGGCATTAACGCTCATTGTGCATCAGTCCTGAAACCTCTGTACTCGACCCCACTGCTGCGGCGTAGTGCTAAAGCTGATCCGATCACCATATCTGGAAAACATCCAGGCATAATAATAATATTGAATTTAGGTTTACTAACAAAATGGCGCTTAAAATTATACTTAAAAAAAAAGCTAGTGGTTTCAATGAACTTTTTATTAGTTAGTTACAAAAATAAAATCAAGAAAAGGAAGCCTTTAGTACAATAATAGATTTTAGTGTCTGATCGGGACTGCAGTTGCATAATAACTGATGATTTATAAAATATTTGGTAAAAAAAAAAGTAGTATATTAGAATATATCAGAATTCCTGTATAGTTCATTGTGATAGCTTCTCACGAGATGACTTAATTAACATAAAACTGGAAAAAAATATATATTTGTGTTCAAGTTTATCTTAAAACTGCTGCGAAGAAAGTTGGACACACTTGCATTAACTTTAGATTGCAGTACATCCGTACTAGGTGCTGGTCAGAGTTCTGGAAAAAAAAAAAAACTCTTAGTGCTTTAACTTCCTTTTATTCAGCATCCACCCCCACCCCCCCCACCCCAGATGTTGTAGTATACCAGATGTTTATGAGTGTTTCTCACCAAAGCAGCCAATTTGAGCAGGAAGTGATGCCTTTTAGGATTTCCCAGCTCTCCTGCCATCTAATTTCGTCCTTCTGTCACAAGAGAGGCTTTTTTAGATGCCAAACGACTGGATTGTGTAAAGACGACACACCCTTTTTTCTTTAGTCTTACTGGAAAGTGAGTGGTGTAAAAGAGGAGGAGGAGGAAGTTATTTCTGCACCGTCACTCCTACAATCAATATTTTATACAGCAAATCTGACTCTTTCTTTTTGGACTATAAATAAGAGCGTTGCTGTAACCCTCCACCCCCCCGTGTAGACCTTTCTGTTCCCCTCGATTGTGTGTCGTCCAGCACCGTACTGCAGTCCTCCTTCTTTGCGGAATAAAATGACGAGTAGAAACGTAACCCTAACGTTTGGTTCGTGTTGAATGTGCTTCCTGTCTCATGTTGTTTGTGAGAGTGTAATGTGAAAAAAAAAATATATAGAGAAAAACCGGAAATCAGTTCTATTTATTGTATCAGAAGCGAGTAGGCCAGTGTGTGTAATGTTAAACTGTTTCTCTGCATCGCCGATGTGGAATCAGTGCAGCTGTTTTCTGCAGCGTTTAGCATTTACACTTGCATGAAATTGTGAAATCTATATTTAGAGATTGGTATCTATATTATAGTTGTTTAAATTCTGCATCCTGCACACCTGTGGGCTGCAATGGGCCAATAAGTGCAATATTTGAAATCCTGTTTAAATCCTGTACATACTGTAGATGTGTTATTTGAAGAATGTGTGTATCATGTGTGTGTGTGTCTGTGTGTGTTTGTGTGTGTGAGATGAAGTGTGTGTGTGAGAGAGCGAGAGATATCATGCTGCATTTGGGTGAGAGGTTGGTGTGAATTATACTGTGTGTGTGTGTGTGTGTGTGTGTGTATGCTGAAACATGTATGGTGAAAATGGGATATGCTGTTTTTAGACACTCCCATCTCGTCCTCCAGCTGTGTTCATAGCGACGTGCTCACTGAAAATAGGAGCGTAATAAATGTGTGTGCGCGTTTTAAATAAAACACTAATTTCTTGCCTAAGCAAGTTGTGAAATGTATATGTGTAAATCCCTTTGAGAAGCGGAGCATGTTTGGTGTCACTGTACTGACAGTATAAGACTATTCACACGAGTCAGTTTAATAAAGAAAAACTCTTCAAACTCTAATAAAGAACTTTAAGTAATTTTTTATTCAAGCCAGATAAGAGCCATATAGTATGATGATGGTGGTGATTTGGCATTAAAAGAAATTCACTGTCCACAGAAATCAAATGCTAATTATAACATGACATTTGTCACTGCCTTGCTGTGTATAAGAATTCCTGTCTTTTTTTTTTTTTTTTGCGTGTGCTGAGTGTATGACCAAAAATTACTGTTGAAAACACAGATAAACCTACAGACTGTATTGATATTAAAATAAAGTTATTAATGAAGCATTCATTACTGACTGGATGAGATTATTAAATGTGAGATGCTGCTGCCCCCTGCTGGCTGGCTAGTATTATTACAGGAATGACAAAGCATGGTCGGAGTTTAAGACCTGAATTGAATCACATGTGTTTCGACCTCTTAAAAATATAGTCTTTGGTCAACTTAAATCTTATATTTCTATAATTTAATGTAATAAACTACTACTACTACTAATAATAATAATACAGGATGGTTTTCACTTTTTTGTATTTGTATACTAGTAAAGGTTTTAAAACTCCTTGTGAGAGGTAATACACCTGAACCCCGCACTAGCCGTAGTACGTCACTATGTCCGCCATATTGGTCCTGGCAGTCTATGTCGGATGCATCAACGTGTCGCAGCAATGATTGATGCAGCCCCTGCCGGCCAGGAGGTATAATAGCAGAAGCGAGCAAGACGTCATGATACTGAAGCCGTTTCAATTGAAGGAAGCCATATTAGTTTACTCAAAACAGGGTTGTGCCGTTTATGCAAAACATGTCAATTTATATACATTTACACAATATATATGAGCAAAAGTATTAGTCTAAACTTGTTAATTATTTAACGCAGGTGTTTCCATTAGGCCGCTAATCACCAGCGAAGGGCAATTTTAATGCTTAGGCATACCAAGACATTTTGTACAACGCTATGCTTCCAACTTTGTGGCAACAGTTTGGGGAAGACCCGTTTCTATACCAACATGACTGTGAGCACCTTTGGGATGAACTGGAACAAAAATCGCAAGCCAGGCCTTCTTGTCCAACATCTGTACCTGATCTCATAAATGCTCTACAGAATAAATGGGCACATATTCCCACAGAAACACTCCAAAATGTTGTGGACAGCCTTCCAAGAAGAGTGGAAGCTGTTATAGCTGCAAAAGGGGATCCAACTGCCTCTTAAAATATACTCAGCAAAAAAAGAAACGTCCTCTGACTCCTAACTGTTTTTACATTCAGTAAACTTAATGTGTAAATATTTGTATGAACACTAAAAGAGTCAACACCATAAGACATAAACTAAAAATGTTTCACAATGTGTCCCTGAATGAAGGGAGGCTCAAAATCAAAAGTACCAGTCAGTATCTGGTGTGGCCACCAGCTGCTTGAAGTACTGCAGTGCATCTCCTCCTCATGGACTACCTATTGCGGACAGTCTGAGCACTGATGGAGGGATTGTGTGTTCCTGGTGTGACTCGGCCAGTTGTTGTGGCCATCCTGTACCTGTCACGCAGGTGTGATATTCGGATGTACCGATCCTGTGCAGGTGTTGTTACACGTGGTCTTCCACTGTGAGGATGATCAGCTGTCCTTCGTGTCTTCCTGTAGTGCTGTCTCACAGTGCGAATATGGCGATTTATTGCCCCAGCGTTATCAGCAGTCCTCGTGCCTCCCTGCAGCATGCCTAATGCACGTTCATGCAGATGAGCAGGGACCCTGGGCATTTTTTTGAGTGTTTTTCACAGTCGGTAGACAAGTCTCTTTAGTTTCCTGCGTTTTTAAAACTGTGACCTTAAATGCCTACTTTCTGTAAGCTGTTAAGGTCTTAACGACCATTCCACAGTTGCATGTTAATTAATTGATTATGGTTAATTGAACATGCATGGAAAACATTGTTTAAACCCTTTACAGTGAAGATCTGTAAAGTTATTTGGATTTTTACAACATTATTGTTGAAATACACAGTCCTGAAAAAGAGATTTCTTTTTTTGCTGAGTATATATGTTTGGAGACAATGTCAAATACTTTTGTCCGTGTAATTTATATGCAAGGGTGATTCCAAAAGTATTCGACTCCGGTTGTAGTGTTTTAGGCTGAGATGCGACCCATGAATGCATTGCTGTCTTCAATTCTTCATCAGAAGTGAATCTTCATCCTCGTAGAACAGCTTTCGGAAGTCACAAAATAATGATAAATAATTGCACTGGGTACACCCTCAGACCACCAAAAATAAATCACTGCACGCTAACAAAAAAGTATAGTTAATGTTTGTAATGGCTAGAGGACTGGGTCAGAGCAACTTTAAAACTGTAAGTCTTTTATATATTTACATACACATACAGGGTGGTGTAGTGGTTAGCACTGTTGCCTTGCACCTCCAGGGTCTAAATTCGATTCCTGGCCAGGCTCAATTCCTGTCTCTGTGTGAATGGAGTTTGCATGTCCTCTCCGTGCTTGGGGGTTTCCTCCAGGTACTCTGTTTTCCTTCCACGGTCCAAAGATATGCAGGTTAGGCTACTTGGCGTTCCCAAATTGCCTGTAGTGTGTGAATGGGTGTGTATGTGTGTGCCCTGAGATGGACTGGCACCCTGTCCGGGGTGTACCCTGCCTCGTGCCCTAAGCCTCCTGTGATAGGCTCCGGGTCCCCGCAGCCCTGAATACAGGATAAAGTGGTATAGAAGATGAGTGAGTGAGTGAGAGTGAGTGTAAATGGGTGTGTATGTGTGTGTGTCCTGCGATGGATTGGCACCCTGTCTGCAACCCTGAATACAGGATAAAGCGGTATAGAAGATAGTAATGGGAAGTTTGAATTATTTTAGTGTCTCGTTTTTTTGAATCTCGTTCATCAAAATGAACGAAACTTTTGAGTCATTTAGTTCATTTCGTTCTTTTGATCAGAAATAAAATAAAATGTTGCATTTTCAATAAAAAAAAAGACCCCCAATACATCTACATACACAAATTTTGGCTTTCAGTAATTTAAATATTACAGTGCAGCTAAGGACATAGTGTAATAAACAGGATGAGTAGCTCACTTCTCATATCTTCCAATCTGAGTCGTTTGTTCTTTTGAATCTATTGCAACGCATAGCGTCTATGAGAGACACGTGGTAGTGATACAAATACAGTAGCTTCAAACTGTGGCATGTAATTAACGTGTCCGCTAGGTGGCAGCACTACACCACGTTGTAGATTCTACTTAACTCTACCTGAACATTTCTAACAGACACGGCGGCAGGAGCGTTAGCCAGTCTCTATTTAAATCCGGCACGTGCGCAAAAAACCGTAATTCAATACTGGTTAGCAGAAAAAAAACATAATTAAAGTGAACGTTACTTAACATTTATATATATATATATATATATATATATATATATATATATAGAGAGAGAGAGAGAGAGAGATGCGTACTGATACTTATTCAGCAGAAGGTCTGTTTTTTACGTTCATATTTGTTTAATTCTATTATTAACATTACGCTAATGCTAAAGTTAGCAAGCTTTGCTAAGTCAAACAGATGAATGATTATATAATTAACGCTGTGCTACGAGTTAACATCTTGAAGCTTCATTCATGTTTCCTGTCTAAATCAGTTCTGCCCTGCCGTGTCACGCGTGACGTCAGTGTCTCCCAAACCACGCCCCCAGCTAAAGATGGAGAGCAGGTAAGGTTAACAGCAGATGCAAAGCTGAACACAGAGCTACCTGGAGGCCTAGCTTTATTAAGACTTGTAAAGAGGCTTATATCCTCTAGTGGTGCCTTTACATGGTGGTGTTCTTACTGTACGTGTTTGTTCACTCACTGGCAGCATGAAAAGAGAATATCACATTTTTTGTTATTGTTTTATACTCTGGTAAAGATTACCCCTTCTTTATCATTAAAAGCCATATTTGCACAGGATTAGTATTATCTAGAGACCTCATGTGATTTATACTTTCAAAGCACTTCAATGTGGCTTCCATTCTTTATGGACAATTGATAAAAAGGCACACAGGAAACAAAAACCTTGAAAAATTATATACGACCCAGCCAAATCACAGACATGCTGATTCACACAGGACTTTTATCATCACAGGACCTCTGTGTTTGGCGGAGAATGGTAGGTTATTTCCTGGGGAATTTTTATAGACATGGACGATTTGCATAGAATTAAGATCACAGACAACCCCCGCAATAATTGATAATGACTGGGGGTCATCAGGTAATAGTAATTCCATGCGAATAGGGCTAAAGTATATGCAGACTTCCAAACAGCACGGTATGAATTCATGTCCCAAAGGGCACTGCAGTAATTACCTTGACTGTCCTAATAATATCAGGGGCACCAAAGCACTTTTAAAGTTCTACAAGGGGCACAGAGGCAACTTGGCAGGGGCAGAAAGGCATTTTTATTACATCATATACAGCAGAACATTCTCTGCCAAAAAGAATGTGATGTTTAATGAAAAAAATTTTTTAGTAAAACTGTCTGCGTCCTATGACTGTATTCCATAATCGTCTATGGGAAAGAATATTTAAGTGTAAGTATTTGGCAGACACTCTTATCCAGAACGACTTACAAAATTGTAAACTTTGAAGTTTTCATCACTGGGTAGCTAGGTTACTATTCACTGTGACCCTTCGCCTCCAGGTTTGAGGGTTCGATTCCTGCCTCAGATCTGTGTTCCTGAAGTTTGCATGTTATTTCTGTGCTTGGTGGGTTTCCTCCAACTGTTTAACGACATGCAGGTTAGGCTAACTGGCATTCCCAAATTACTTATACTTCTATTTGTATATCTTATGATGGATTAGTACCCTGTCCAGTGTGTACCCCACCTCGTGCCCAAAGTCTCCTGGTATAGGCTCCAGGCCCCCGTGACCCTGTATAGTATCTTTAGGCCTTCCAGTTTAATGTATAACAGAAGAATTCTTATCTGTCTGTATAAATATTGGAAAGCTGGTGTGCGTGCTGTCCAGGAAGCCAGAAGTAGTGGTTGGTCATTTGGTTTGCCGATATCTACATATTTTGATGACTTTTTATTAATTCAGTTCTTTTAAAAATGGCACTGCACAGCATTGCCTCTGTGGTTTCTAAAATAAATAGGCCATTGCAGCAACTAATCAGGACACAGTGACGAATGCTGTAGCTGCTGCCTTGAAGTTCGCACCGTGAAACTGTTATTAAAGATCGAGATTTCGAGATTTTATGAAAAAACATGTCTATATTTTCTTTGTGGAGGCTGTGGGCTCAGTTCTTCCATGCACCACTAGGTAGAAGTGTGAGCGAGTGTGTGAGTGAGAGAGAATGAGTGAGTGAGAGTTCTGCAAACAGTCTGAGCGAGACAAAGAGACAGTAAGTAAGGGAATGCAGCAAAGAGTATTGGGGAAACAGTGAGCGTGTAAGACAATGAGTGAGTGAGACTGAGACGGATAGCGACAGTGAGTAAGAGATACAGTAGTTGAGATCGAGTAAGCCAGAGGGAGCATGTGAGGCAAGGAGTCTGAAGGAGTGAGACATTGGGGCATTGCATTAAGAGCGAGTGAGACAATGAGAGCGAGTGAGACAATGAGAGCGAGTGAGAATAGGACATTGAGAGTGTGTTAGACAGTGAGTGAGACAGTAAGAGGGAGTTAGTGAGAGGTTGTGCTTGAGTGAGACAGTAAGGGTGATTGTTTTTCTACCTCAGGCAGAGTGATGCAGGTTCTCTGGCGGTAGGGGGCGCTGTTTCTTATCACCACATGCAGAGTCTTGATTTATCATTTTAAAAAATGGTAAAAATCTTACTGAAAGGCTGTAAGTCAAGAGTTCCTACTTTAAAACACATGCGGCACAAACACTTAATGAACTCATGCTTTTATTTCTTATGTTGCATATAAAAATGTTTCCTCTCGTTTTAAATGTTCTTCAAACGGAGTGAAGCAGAAACTACAGTTCTGTCAAACCACAATGTATCCAGTGAAAGAAGTGTAAAAAGGTCATTGAAAAGATGTAACCTAATGAGTTAAATTCTGAAGTACCAGTTTATGTACCTTTTAATGACACTGAAAAATACAAGTAGTAATAATAATAATAATAATAATAGCCATGACTGGCTTTGGTCCAGGGCTGCTATAATCTACAGTATGCGTGTCAGAAAAAAAAGGCTCTTGACACACAAACTCTAAAGTTTTGCGTAGTGCATGAGCACATCTACAAGGCTGGATGAGACAACGGCAGCACACAGTACCTGAACACATTTCAGAACAGCATGAAAGTACAACGGAAGGGTGGATCTATGCAGCTGGCGAGCCCACCGTTCTCCTACATGTGTCTATTGCATTGGGGGGCATTGCGTGTGGCATTCAAAGCCAGGCAATGAATGAAGAATGTTTGCTTTTGTGCCAGTCTCGATGCAAAAAAACTGCAGCAGCATACAGAACCATAACTTTACAACATAGCACTTACTCTGATAACCAGGTAGCAAAACGGACAGGACTTCCCCATGTGCACTACTGCTCCCTTATCAGGAAAGAGGGACGAATACAGAGAAATCTAAAGACGCTGAAGTTAAGGCACAGCCCTGGGGCCAAACACCAGTGGCGTCATATTGTTTGGCTTTCCCCTGGTTCTTCATTAAACAAGCTCAAAGGTGACTACTTCCATTTTCATTTTTTTTACAGAATCTTTACATTGTATAATAGCTATAATAAACATTCTCTCAACAAGAGTTTACTAAATACAGCAACACCATCGCCATTAGGGATGATAGAGTAAGAATCGCTTATCATTTACAATAAACATTACAGTATATACAATGCAATAAATACATGTCTGTAAACAGAGACAAAACAAAACCCATAACAGGTAAGGTCATTTTGGTGAGGCAAAAAAAAAAAAAAAAAAAAAAAATGGCACAAAACTTAAATAAAAAAAGTAAAAACATCTAAACAAATCACTACAACTTAAAAGCCAAGATTCAAGTTTTAGTGAAGAATCTTCTTCTTAAAAATGTTTGTTCTATGTACACACTCACCATGTGGAGAAAAAAGAACGAAAGAAAGTAACTTGCAAGTAACATGCCGTCTATGCTACAGTTTATGTTCTACAGTACTGCTTCATATATACAGCCACTAGAACATACAAACCAATAAATAAAAACCATAAACGTATAAATATAGAGAAATGAACAGCCACTTGGCTAAGTGCTGAGAGTCCTATAGTGCAAGAACAGTGCGTGAGTGTGGGTTTGGCATGAAAAGTGAGACTCGAGTTCTAGCCCTAAGTAAGCTCTCAATCAGACTGGGTGATTCACTGCCCAAACACCATCGCACAGCAATGCTGTGTGTGTGAGATATGATCAATGAGAATTTATTTAATGGGTTTTTAGATAGACCTTCAATCCGGGCAGTACGTACAGATAAATTTGAATGGAAAGCTCTATTTGACGCGTATACTATGTTTGAGATGAGATCCGGCAAAGTGAAATATAAAAGGCATATCATAA
Source organism: Clarias gariepinus (assembly GCF_024256425.1). NCBI lineage: Eukaryota > Metazoa > Chordata > Actinopteri > Siluriformes > Clariidae > Clarias > Clarias gariepinus. Next base: position 8,754,461 of record NC_071116.1, on the reverse strand, counting down.
GGAACACGATTCAGGTGGGTTAGAAAAGCCCAAGCTTCTAACACACCGAAATGTACAGTTCATGTGTCTCAGAAAATTGCTTGTCTCGTAGAAAAGTAAATGCTAAATGAGATCTGACGCAAGACAAACTCAGCACAGGATGTTGGCAAAAACAGTCTAAATGTTTGCGTAACAGGAAATAGAAAAGCGTTTGATCTAATGGCCTCGTTGACGTTCCTGGCAACGTGTATAATGTAGGTTTAATATAATGAGGTTCATTTTAAATGTGCGTCCACTCAAATATAATGTACAAGCAAAAGTCCAGAAGAAATAATGTATGCTTTGTGGCATACAAAAAAATCAGTTCTGGCTAAGGCTCACTAGAGCTGAATGAAAGAAAAAAAGAAAAATAGGAATGAAACTTGACTGAAGAGATTGTGCGCGATTAATGAAACAGACACAGCAGTGTTGAATGAAGTTATAAAGTAGAGCGTTAAACCCGCTGCCCAACACAAACACATACTTGCAAGTTACTCGTTACTAGAAATTTTCTTTGCTGTTTTTGTAAAAAAAACAAGCGTTCATGTAAAAAGAGTCTCAATGTGTTTTTACCCCCCCCCCCAAAAAAAAAAAAAAAAAAAAAAAAAACAGAAACAGGCCATGACAGCACTGAGCTATGTGTGTACAGTATATATAATATGTGTGTGTTTAGTCAGGTTTTCAGGAAGACTTAAATGTAGAAAAAGCCAGAGAACACATTCCAATAAACTTCCTGTTTTCCCCTCGTGGCCATACCTGCTGCAGCTCTCTTCACCTCCTTGTGCCATATGTGTGTGTTGTGTGTGTCTTTCAGGTTTTTCTTACTGCTGCCCAAACAAAGGGATTGAAAGGACATTGGTTTGGGTTCCAACCATGTGCCAGGGAGTGCACACACACATACACACACACCAGGGCCCAGATGCACAGACTTTTTTTTTGGGGTGGGGGGGATACGGTGATGGTAGGAAATAACAAATAAAACAGCAAAGAAAAATAAAATGTTATTCCTGAGTGCAAAAAAGGACAATGTACCAGAGTATGTGTGTCCTCGGGTGTCCAGGAGAGAGAGCAGCGGCTGAGGTTGTGGAGTGCAAGGTGCGCTTTGGAACTTTCCTCCTCCCGCCATTATTAATCTTCCCTCTGCGTGTGCATTTCACTGAGACATGGTTAGCAGTGGGTGAATGACTCTTGCACTGCTACGTTCCTTCCTCCTCCTCTTCTTCATCTACCATACTTGGTTCTACAGAAGCTTCCTCACACACTTGCACTTCCTCGTCTCCTTCCTCTCCCTCTGTCTGTCCATCCAGCGGAATCTCAGTACACTCAGAGTTCTGCGTGCAGAGTGTTTTGGAGTCATCGTCGTCGTCATCCTCCTCTTCCTCTTCTTCAGCCTGACTGCCGCTGTCCTTTTCCGTGTCTGTTTCTCCGTCCTCCTCCAGCGTGAGCTCGAACTGGAACTTGTCTGTGGTGTTCGTTACAGCGGGTCGTCCGCTCTCGTCATTCTGCTCTGGTGCAGGAGAAGGGCTCTGAGGGATGGTGCTCTGGTACCACTCTCTGTTGTCCTCCAGCGTGTCCAGGATGTCCTGAGCATCTGGGTGCACCAGGTCAGCCCATGTCTCCCACAGGGGGTGGACAATGTAGTCGATAAAGCCCACCTACGGAACAGCCAAGATGGGACAGAATAGATATTTTTTCACAAATAAAAAATGGAATCTTTTTTTGTTAAAGCAGTAGTGCTGATGTCGTATAAAATACTACTACACTGCTGCCCTTATTTAAAAAAAAAAAAAAAAAAACTTTTCTGTTACAAATATGGATGGCTGACAAAATTGCATATTAGGCATGCTAATTATTGTTGACTGTATCATGTATACATTGGCCTATCCGGATAAAATATTGCCAGAAAAATGGAAACGGAAGGTGTGACGCATTTAAATTCAGTACCTGGGATTTCTCAACAGATGCATTGTGTTTATCACACATGGGACTGATCTCCATGCCTCGCTCCCGCTCACGGTCACCCTGGCTGAAGAACTCTTCCATGATGCGGTCTGTCCACTGCCGGTATAGCTGCAGTGGTTTGGTAGGGTTACTTAGGTCTGCACAGTGCACCATGTTCTGCAGCACCTGTTACACACCAAATATATATACAACACATGGTCAAATACACTCCCTGGCCAAGAAATGAGTCACCATGTCAGAAGCGTCAAAGTATTAGTATAGCCTGGATCAAGCAAAGAATACATTAAAATTAGCTGAATTCCTTTACAGACCAATAAAATAAAGTCAACTGATGACCTGCATGACCAGGTTATCACATGCATGGAATTCTTTTTTTCCCCCTGATGGCATGGGCATATTCCAGGACTCATATTGTGAAAGAGTGGCATGGAGGATTAATTTTCACACATCAGTTGGTCACTACGCATGAACTGTAATCAAAGCTAACCCTAACCATTATCCATCATCATTAGGAAAGGGTGGTGGCATTGTGGTGGACTTAAAGCCCTGGTACTACCCTCATGCCACTGGTGCGCTCTTCAGGGCAGCCTTTATGGCACTCTGACCTCAGCGTACTAACACCCCAATAGAATATGCAAAGGACAGAATGTCACTCTAATATGCTGTACATTTAAGGAATAAAACATGTTAAGGTTTGCTAAGACATTAATGCCAATGATGTTCAGGCATAAACTAAAACGGTGACTACATGCTAGGCATCCCTAACCAGACCCTGTACCTGACCCTCATTAATGCTTGAAGGTTATTATAACATCCCGGAATAGGATTTTTTTTAACAAGCATATGTGAATTTTATAGTCATGTGTCCACATATCTATGTTTATGCATACAGCCTAATCGGTAGTGATCTTACTTGTATCCTGTCTGAATAATTATCCAAGAGCAGGACTCCAGAACTTGTCACCTTCTTTGTCTCGACCATCGTTTTCAAGTCAGCCAGTAAGTTCATGTGTTTGGACATATCAGTGGCTAATACCTAGGATTAAAAAGGAAAAAAAAACAACAACACAAAAAACACTAATTAGTAAGACTATTGTCATTGGTGATTCACATAATGGTTATCTGCATCTAGTCAGCTGCACTTACGATGTCGATCACCATCTTCCGGAGGGATTGTCTCTGTTTTTTGGTAAGGTTCTGGAAGATGTCACAGTTCTCTTCCTGGAGCAGCTTAAAGCCTACTGCCAGGTGATGGTTTTCCAGCACTGATGAGTCATTGTACATGAGGGCCAACTCCGAGTCTACAAACATACACACACACACACACACATTCATGACTCTGACTGTGAAGGGTATTCAGAAGCATACTATAAATCAGACAATGATATGATTTATATTTCCTGGGAAAAATGTTCCTTTATCATCATAAAATTAAAATCTGATGATCATATGAAACCCAAAAGATTGTTTTCAAGGTTATACAATATGGCCGTCTGTCTTGACAGTTTGCTTCTAGATATGTCAGGACCTTGTGCAAGTCAGCCGGTACATATATTACTAATTAGGCTAGAAGTAATAGATGACTTGTGCCTGTGTGTGTGTGGTGAATAGCTGCTTCGGTGGCAGCACTCTGTCACTGTCAGAAAAGGATAAGAGACAGTGATGTAAGGGGTAGCAGATAAGCTCTGCTCCAGACTCCAATTATAAATGGACATGCGGTAAGTGTGTGACCATGAAGTCTCAATCTTGCTTATCTGCCATCTCTGCTTGCACTACCTCTTATGTCACACTGTTATGTAAGCAGAGGTAAATCCTTACATGAGGTCATAAAGCTTGGTGGTTAAATATATCTGCAAGGTATCTAAACCTTTTCCCACACAACAAGGAAGCATTTGTAGTTACTGTATTGCCTGCTTACAAACCCACTGCATGACTAACGATCATGATGATAGTCATTAATGATACAGCACAAAAGCGAGTGTTATAAACATGCTTTGAGAATATACAACCAAGTTCAAATTTGTTAGAAAATTTCTTCAGAGAAAGACAGAAACAAGATAGAACCTGCCTTTTAACACAAGGTTTTCTTTTCGCAGAAAGTCACTTCCTGTCTTGCATCTAGCTGTGTCTAAATGTGAAGTACAGCTTGTAGGTGGGAACATCTGAGGTGCGATGGACTTTGAATGCAAAAACACGGATGCCACAAAGCCTTGTCTCACGCAATAATGAAAGGCGTGGGAAGGGAACTATTTGTGTCCGTGATATGAAGGAAAATACTCACTGGTGTTAATGAGGAACTGGTTTGAAACACCCGGGTGGTCAACGTCATGAATAGCACTGGCAAAAATGGCAGCAAGAATTTCAAGGTCTGTGAAAACGGCCTGTGAGAAAATGAGAAGTGTAGACCCAAAATTAGAAACACTGCATCAGCCAAGCGTTCAACAAGTTCTTACATGCATTGCAGCTAATGGATTTAAAATAAAAATCCATGAAGTCTTTCTACCTCTAGAGCAGGCGTGGAAAGCAGCACGTGTGTGGACTGCGTTACGTCAGCAGCATGAATATTGTTATGATATGCCACGTCAGCATGGTAATGGTCTTCTAAGGTCATCAGGTATGTTATAAAAGTATCTAATGGAATTTTAAACGTTTTAAGCAAATCTCTCTCCTGGTGAAAGAAAGATAATAGCAGTAACATTAGCTTAAAGACTTGGACAGGAAGTATAATGCTGTCAGGAAGGAAGTCAATTTTAAGGAAGGTCTTACCTGAAATATTGTGTACATCATCACCGTTAACGGCCTGTTTCCGGAAAAATCTGTGACTCTGAAAACATTAAGGCCCCATTTGTTTACGTCTTCTAGTTCCTGCAATGAAATAGATAAAATTATTTGCTACTGTCTTGTGTAATGGAAGTTCGGAAGTAATCTCTATAAACACGAAAGGTAATGAACCCTCTATGTTTCACCTTGGCTAAGGAGTCTTCAGTATCTGTTTTGACCCCAAAGCGGGGGATGTTAGAGTTTGTGAGGCTGGTACTGTGCATTAGCTTCTTTACGCCACTTATTTGTGACATGGGCTTTTTTTTCTTCTCCTTCTCCTTTTGAGTTTGAGGTGAGGGCATCTCCACGTCATGCTGCTTGTCTGTGAGTGAAAACAGAGAGAGAGCAGGCTAATAGTATGGGAAACTTTTTCACTAAGGAAAGTTTGTTTACACAGATATAATTTTGTTGTTGGTAATGATGATGATGATGATAAACATGATGAAGGACGATGGCCAAATTACCTAAGAAAGTGTTGGAGATGTACTCAGAGACCTGGTTTCCAGACCGGCTCATCTCAGACAGGTGGGTGAGCTCCCTGTTCAGCATCCTCTTGAACTGGAATAAAGAAATATGGAAAGAGATATATTCAGGAATTATTAAACAAAAAAAAACAGTATTAGATTTTTAGGGTCTAACAATCCACATGTTCTCCTGACATTATGGAGATTTCTGGGTTCTCTAGTCCCCCCCCCCCAAAAAAAAAAAAACATGCCTGTACATGGCTATGTTACAAATTTACCAAGATGTGAATATGTATGTGTGTGCCTGTATGACATGTTAACTTGCTGCATAATATATCCCACCCCTTGAAACATGCCATCATAATGAGATTATTAACATTATTCAGCTCACTTGCGATTGGTTTTAATTATATGGCTGATCGGTGTAGTCGAACACACAATTAAATCTTTTTAGAATTTCCAATAATATTTTGACAGGTCACAAATTTGTTTTCACTCTTTTAAGTTCACTTAAGAAAGTAAAGATAATTCTGACCATTCTAAATATCATTCTAAACCGTGTAAGAATTTAAAAAAACATTAATTATACATAATATTTTTTTTTTATTCACAGGTTGTTAAATCTATGAGTAACTCAACCACATAGAACACCACATGCTAGATCTCTTGTTTTTTGTGATTTAGCAGTTTAAAGAGCAACAAAATGTAAATATCAGACAGAAATCTATAATCATTAGGATATATGGTAATACAGATCTCCAGGAAGAATCAATATGCCATACCTTTATATATCCCAATGAGACAGAGAGCAAATAATTTGCTTCAGGCATTTTCGCAACCAGCCAGCTCGTATATAAAGAAATAAAAATCTGCAGATCAGCTTTTGTTCATTATCTCATGCAAAAAAAGTAGTCATCAAAATGGCATCATCTGACTTTAGATAAGACCGAAGCATCACAAAAGAAATGTTGTGAGCAGGTTCATCATATTTTTCTCACTTGTGCCGTGGAAAAAATGGCAGGGAAGGGAGGATGGTGTGCTTGTGGGAAAAAAAAGCATCAGTCCTGTCGACACCTTCCAAATAAGGGACTGCACTCGTATTGGATGCAGCTCGAGCCCACAGACGAGCCAATCACCACTGATTACAGGCAGAGGCGAGGGGATGGCGTGCTTAAAGCACGTTGATGGGGGAGTGAAAGCCTTAAGGACAGCCATTACCATTCTCTCCTACCCTGTCTCTTAACTCATACAAGCTTTTATTATCCACCTGATGGGTTGATTCACAAATATTCTGCAGACTATGAAATCTTTTATATGCCCTTGCTAGTATCTGTGCTACTTAAGCTTTCACTTGATGATGATCTAAATTGCAGATGGAATTCCACTCATGATGTATCAAAGCTGAATTAACAGAACACAATGTCCTCTCATTCACATAATGAAAGCAAAGCAGCAGAAACAACAGTGGCGCATTCATATGGAGATAGCAAGACCCCACCTAGAATTCATTTAACCTGGCTGTGAATCTTTCATGTGCACACCACCAATGAGTTCATTTGGAAAACAAATGAAGCTATCACAAGGCCCTTTATTAAGTCCATTGCCAGCAGCTAGCTTTATGTACCATCTCTGGCCTATTTGAATATGTGGCCGAAAGCAGCATGGTTTAGCATGGCCACTGCTTGACTAACGAACACAGCTCTTGTGTTAGCTTTTGCGTCAATGAAGGTCCTGCATGCAAAGTAACAACACCATGTGCTTGAAAGGAGTGACGGACAGTAAAACCATCTAAAGAAGATTAGAAACTGTTGAAAGACAAAGAACTAAAACATCAAACAGGCCAGGGTGTATGTGTCTGGCTCCTATTAATCAGTTTCTGGGCAGTGTTCTTTTGGTGTGTTGGGAGGGGGGGGGGGTCACCTAAATACTAAAAAATATATTTAAAAAAGTCATTGGAATAGGTGTTAGCTTTTATGCAGGTGGAAGCAGCCAGTCACATATACTGTATGTATCTCAGTTTCGCATTTAGTATACATTTATTAATCCCTAGTTGTGGTGGTTTAAATTATTATTATTTTTTTGAGAAATAGAGTTCATTCATGCATAATTGCAAACAAAAATTTAAGTGTAGGAGCAGGTGGGATATAAAGAGCTTCTGCAGGAGTGGGTAGGATAAGTTAAATTCCTTTGAAAACAGACAGAAAAAAAAAAATCCTTCACACACCGACAGTAAACCTTGCCGTCAGGATTCATACATGAGCAAAACAGAAACCATTATGTTTCACTGAAGAAGTGAGTTTACATTTTATCAGGTAGATCTACCACACAGATACACTTTGTTGATACACAGTTAATGACTGCACGCCATCTGTTGCGATGCACCATAGGGCCTCTGGGATTTGGAATCATATTCATCATGCACGGTAATGTGCTAAACGTGAACTATCGTTAGTGAAAGTTGTGAATGTAACAATTAGTAATTCCAATAAAATGGTAGTAAGTGTAATGTATGTGCTAAAAAATTAATAACGGATGAACTGCCGTCATCATGAAACCACTAAATGTACAGCACATGCCCTGCATCACTTCTCTTAATGCTAACTAAGTTTCTCTATACATGTTAAGACACACAACCATTCACATCTGTTTTTTTTATGTGAATATTGTAAACAGACCAGTATTTGTGTATTATAATGACACGTTTTAGTTCTACAGATCTGAGTGGAATCAGATCAGTCAGCATTTTGCTGCCATTTCCAAAGAGAGTAGTGATCATTAATTAAACACAAATTAGATGGTTTGACGATATTAGACTGACAAGAAGGAAAACGCTAAATGACTTCTACTTCTACCCCCTGTCATGGTTATGTGCTTGATCCAGTTGGTATCATACGGTTTTCCTGCTTTCCTGCACTAAGTGCACTTCAGCGAAGCCACCAACTACCAATAACACAATAGAAGTGCTGCACATCGGTCATGTGTAACTGTTTTGAAAGGGTACCAGGCCTTGGTGCTTTTCTGAAAACGGGTGTGTGGTGTTTTCTGGAGCAGGCTGGGGCTCTGGACTCCTCTGGAGCTCGGGTGGCTTTGATTAAAGCTATCGGCGGCGTCTTTGAGAACTCCATGGCTTGGTTTTTCCTTCCTTGTGGTTTAGGCACTGAAGTGAAGCAGCGGAGTGGCAGCGACTTCTGCACCACAGCGTGTGTGTGCAGAAACCCGAATGCCTCTCAACACTCAACCACAGTCCTGGAAGGAGGAGTGTTCTGCGGTCATCTCTTCCTCCCTCTCTGCTTTGCTCTATACTTCTCCTTGCTTGGCTTTGCCTTGCCTTTCTTCTGCGTTGGGTTTGTAGCCAGGCACAAAGAAGCCACCAGCTTCATAATCCGCAGGGTGGGGCATTTGGTGAAACAGAGGTAAAGGGGAATTGCTAACAGCATAAAAGCTCTGCTGACAGATAATGAACTCAAGATGGCATACATTTATTTCTTTACTTTTACTAGAAGTAAAAGTGTATTAATAATGAAAATAAAATCATATGTATGCTATAAAAGCCTATTTCATTGTCATTTAATGTAAGAGTAAAAGTGACTGGAAAATATGAATGGAAAAAATTGATTATGGACACATTTTTGGTTAGATTTAAATCCAGGGTACGTGCGGAGGAAGTATAGGACAGCACTTGTGCGTTACATCCATCTAAAAGTGTAAATAGCCTGACAGATTGTATCCTAATATTAAATATAATGATACAATCATATGAATGTAAACTAAAATGTGAGTTTTTTTGTGTGTGTGTATTTTGTGAAAATATAGTATGTCGTGTAAAAACACCATCTTTTATGACTTCTCACTTGGTTTAAAACTCCCACTTACAGGAAATAACACTCCTTTAACTTATCAGGCAATCAGACATTACAGATGCTAAACTTCACAAACAACAAGATCAGTGCTTACTGATCCTACAATAACACTGACTGTCTAAAAACAGGTTTCAGATTATATTCCTCAGAATCAGACTTGTTTACGCTTTAAAAAGCTAAAATGGTCCAGGACTAAGATGTTATCAAATATCTTTCCTGGCACAGGCAGTCTACTAGAGTCCCAGCATCACTGAAAAGGGATATCCACATATGTGTCTTACGCCTGAGTCATACATTTACTGAATCATCGCACTAAAAGCGCCACCTACTCTCTTCTGAATCTTATTGTAACCCTTTTATTGTAAATCATACTCATTTATTACTAATCTATCTGAATATATGAGTAGGAAGAAGACCTAGACATTTCCCTCACTCTCTCGCTCTGTTTTCTCTCTGTCTGGCCCCCCAGTCTAACGGTGGCTCAGTTTGTTGTGTTTCCATAGCAACTGTGAGCATGTAGGATCATGCTTTGGCCTCCTCAGTGACAGAACGGGTGTGTTTGTTGCAGTTTATGTGGGTGTTTTTGTATGCGTGTGTGTAGGTATTCAGTTAATCAGCATGCATTGCGCTTGGCTGATTCCAGCATTTCAGAGGCATGCTTAAGGACAGATATAAAACAGGCAGAAGAGGAGGAGGGACCAAGGAGCACTCAGCTTTTGATTGGTTCGGACCTGCTGCGCTACAGTGAGAATGAAAATACTCCAGACCCTGTTATTAAAATAGACTTAGTAACAAAAGGTAACAAAACAAATATGTTGAATTATCAAAGCACATGTTTTTAAAGTCAACATATTAAATTCCCTTTTACTTGCGAGCTACATTAAGGAATGCTGGGACCACTGAACTAGGTTTTAACGCTTGACATTTCGGCACTTCTACTGCAGAATCAATTGGTTCCTGTTACATACAAGCATTTATATACACACTCTACCTTACATTTATAGATCCTTTGCCATGTTTAGGGATTCTTCTGACTGTGTGCTGTGTGTGTGCCCGCAAATGTACGAGTGTAAATAATAAACAGAGGTAATAGGACAGGTATTACAAATAGTTTTTTAACATTAAAATTTCTAATACAACATAATGTAACATCTGATGCATGATCACAAAAATATAAACATTTCACCTGATCATGAAAAAGATCAAGTTAATTAGAGAAACTGTGCAAAGCATAATTACCATCTGACATGTATGAACAAGCAAGGGCATACTTGCTGTATAGACAGCACAAAAAGCTGTGTGTATAGGCACAAAAAATATGTGTCTGCCTAATAATAATAGTAGGAAATATATGCTTACAGTCATTCCTAACCATATCCTAGGTTACAACATGCAAACTCAGCGAATGAACTAGAAGTGCAAACTAGAGGAACTAGGAAGAAGGAGGACAAGGTAGTGGAAACCTGGGTAATGGTGTGTTTTAAAGTGCACTTGATGCTCCCTGTGCAGGGAACTTCCCTGGACAAAATTCCTCCATTCGGAACACCATGTAATGTCACTAATAGAGAGATCGTTTACTCCATGTGTTACCCTGGTTACCTCAAATACCTGTTGATGCCATTGTAAAAAATTTACACTACTGAAATAAAATATTGTTAAGATACTGAGACAAAAACTGATCACAAAACGAATACTACTGAAATGCATACTGGTGAATAAATGTGAATTGATTCATTTACAAGATTGGCGTTTTCATTCCTAAGAAAATTAATATTATGTAGATTAGTAGTCTATGTGTATTAATGTATTGCTTAAATATTTACTTTAGATTACCTACAAAGTTTTATTATTATTATTATTATGTAATAGATATATAATGTCGTAATTCAGAATAATGTGCATAAAATTCAGTGCATAAAATTAATGCCAGCTCTCATGAGGATTGTGTCTTTTTGCGCTGCAGTGATTGATGGGAAATTTTGCTTGTCAATTCCAGGCGAAGTGAGGAACCACTGTACACTTGTTCCCTACACCATTCACAGTTCCCCTTGAACTGAGCAGTTTCGTTCCCTATAGTTTGAAATCTTATTTAAGATGGCTGACCACCCAGCTCAGTTATCTCACAAAGAACTACTAGCCGATTAGAACACAGTAAAAGAAGTTGAAACTAAGTGAATTAAGGAGTATAAGTTAGGGTAATAGGGTATAGTAGGTGTAAAAACTAGTTGAATTAGTGTAGATCATAGCAACTAGAAAGTGGAAGGACTAGAAAAGTATAAATGTGTGTGTGTGTGTGTGTGTGTGTGTGTGTGTGTAAATGAGTGAAGAAGAGAATGGATGCATGACTAAATAATGGCTTATTGCTGTATGCAGGACACCACCATTGGCCCAAAGTTCCTGAGAACAAGTGTCTTGCGCATCCAAATCTAAATCTAATTCACACTGATCAGAAAGCAGATTATGGTGCATGACCTTCAGCATAATAAATGGGAATTCCTCTCCCTCTTCACCTCTTTCTGTCTTTCTCTCTCTTTTTTCCTTCTCCCTCCCCCCCCCCACACTCACCACAGTAAACATCACATTTTTATTTTATTATATATATATATATATATATATATATATATATGTATCTACTATCTACTATCATAGCACCGAGCACAATGCAACACCAGTGTAACCACAGTCAAAGCAGAAAGCCGCATCACCAGCCAATGCAGTGTAAACATCCACATACACCGCTGCAATCTGACTTCCACAGAAGCTTTCATAAGAGATATAATGCAAATGACAATGAGAGTGCAAGAATCATCCATGTGTATACCAACGTGCGTGCACACGCGCGCGCGCACACGCAGACGTCCACATGTTGATGAGCCAGTCAATAATACTCACATAGCATCACAATCATCTTGTCTTGTTTTGATCGGAGACACCGGTGCATTTACAGAGCAGAGAGAGCTACCGAACGAGAGTGTCATGTCAGCTGATGAGGAGGATGACCCCTGGAGCGGTGTGATGGAGAATCCTAAACGTGCCTGATACACGTTGTGTGTGTGTAACGTGGTTTGTGTTTATTTGCCAGACAAACGCATCCCATGGGTGGCCATCTTGACTCTCTGGCTGATAAGTGTCAGCTTGTGCTAAACCTACATTGTCTACTCTACCCTGACAAACAGTAAAAACTGTAACTTATAGGAAGCTGGCATATGTGCCATTAAGTTAAAATAATCATTCCCGACTGCGATCAGTCCAGGTAAAAATAAGCACTTCATAATAAAGCCACGAGACCATCAGATAAGTCTTTGGATTGTCTGTCATGGTCTGGCTTGGCACTGGAGTCTTAATGTTTGTGTTGCATATGTGTGAGATGACAATAAGAACTGATGTGACTTAATCCTTTAGTGCAATGTTGGCAATTTTTAGGAAGACAAAAAAAAAGTGTGTGGTTTGCACCATCAAGCAGTGGAAGCTAGAAGACTGACTCACCTTGTTAGAGGCCATCTCGCTGACAGAGTGGCGGGTCTGCAGCGTCTCCAGCTGGTCCAGGCACCAGTCAAGCTCCTCCAGTGTCTCGGTGGCCAGCTTCTGGTAGGCCTCCTCTGGGGGGAGACAGGAGGGGAGGGGGTGGTCAGTTTTGAGGCGTTTCATGGGGCTAGCCGAGGCCTCGTACCCGGCCATGCCACGCTGTCCGGATTTCACGCGCGGGTGACTCTTCATGCTGCAAGTTAAAAAGAACTCTCCTACAAGTAAGAGGAGGGCTGAAGGATCAAATCTAAGCTCCTGAGTCTGGGAACCCCTTCCATTTTAGTCCAGAGGAGTGCAGAAAAGTCCAAATGAATGAACAAAGTTATGCTGGTAAAAGCACAGCAGTGCAGGGCTCCTGGCCTATAGAGCAATGGAACACCATGCTTTAACTATGCAAAATCACACCGCCCGCATGCACAAAATCCTGAGGCAGATGCGTCACTGACTAACACAACAAATCTGCATCCCGACACATGACTACAGCCAGTCTCCAGTAGTGGTCCATCAGGTGAGGGGGGTGATCTGGAGAAGAGTAGGAAATTCAGGAGGACAGCTCTTGCCTTTTAGTCATGTACTTTCAAAAAAAGAAAAAGCACAGAAAGCTGAGCCCACTCCTCTTGCACCTCCTCTCCAGCTCGCTTGGCCAAAGACCAGACCCCATATGAAGCTGTAAGTGTACAGTGATGAGCTTCCCCTCTTTCTCCTCAGGTAGGGAGTTAGATCAACAAGCAGGTATCCAAGCTGATTTAAAAAAATTACAGAAAGAAAGTGACAACGAGCTAGTGAGAGCTTAGCGGCACCTCAACGTGGCGGCATGACTTAAGAGGCTTTGCTTTACACAAAACACAATCGGTTTCCTGTGAAAGCCCAAGCCTAAAGAGCTGGAGAGCACGACACAGGAAGAAAAAGAAAAGACGGGCTGGATTTTTGGATTGGAGTCGAGTAAAGCTGTAATCTGAGCAGCTGTAAGCAGGAAAGGAGCATTGTCCCTGTTAAAAAAACTGCAATACAAATGTAAACAATACCAAAGCACCAGATAATACTGTTTACTAGATACGAACATTACAGAAAGGATTTATTTATAAACATTACACATTACAGAAAGGATTAATCTACATGCTTTACATGTAGACTGTGTGTATAAACAATACAGCAAAAATAAAAATATGCCTTTGATAGGGTACGTCCTGTAATATGGATATTAAAATATGTCTGTAAGCACATGACCAATATCAAAATCTGACCAGACGCAAAAAATATATATATAAAAATTGACATGGAGGGTTGGCAAGAATAAGACAGAAAAATTGTAAAATGATGCAAATGTTAAAAATCTGTCCATGCTGTTTGATACTTTCACCCCTATTCTCAGCCTGTCCCCCTTTCAAAGGCTGTGCAATTGCTCAGAGAGTTTGCAAGCACAGGGGACCACTGTCCTTGCTGACAGCGTCTCCTCTGACGTCAATGGCATTCTTCTCATGTTTAGTGCAACACACTGAGGCTGCTCCGGCTCAGCTCTAAACTGTGGACTGGATTCTGCAGCGCTGGCTGAGAGAGAAGAAAATCTTCTGCAATTTGGTTTGCTGTATTGTAATAAAATATTAATTCCAAGTCAGGACTGTTGGGTCATAAGTTTGGCATAACGGTTTCATATGTCATCATCATATGCCAAGTTTTAAGGGCGTAAAGCAATTGGAAGCATTTATCTGAAGCAGCATTACCTATGGTTGGCACTGGAATACAGCAGGTAGTGTTGCTGACACACAGCTCCAAATTTCCTAGTTTGATACTAAGATCGGGTTACTGTATCTGGTTTCTGGAATGTGAGAATGCTTCTGTGTGTATGTGCATTTTGTACAGTGAGGGATTGGTGTCCCACTTTGTCACAGCTAACAATTTCCATTTATTAAAATCAAGGCATTGTACACTTTATACTAGTTACCATCAGTTATTAACAGTTGCCTGACTGTATCTTTTGTTTTCTTGATGTTAATAAGACAAAACAATGTAGCTTCAAGCATGGCACAATGCCCTCCCTCACAAATTCACAGAGTCTAAAAAAAAAAACCTGAAAGTTTAAGCTTTAGTTTGGTTTGTTACAAAGAACTGAGTGTTTATAAAAATGCTAAATAAAACCATCTTCACAAAAAAATTTATTAAGATATCAAAACTTTAGCTTATTAGCCATTACAGTTCTTTTTATAATATGTTTACAAGTTGGGGTGAATTGCTGTTGCTATAATACTGCTGTTATGAAAAACGATTTATCATCTTTTAACCAGTCACATTTGAGAATTCAGCAGCACTTAAGATTAAATCAATGCCTTGCACACTTTTTTTTACTTCCTGTATAATCCTGTGATCTCATCGTGCTTTCTCACAGCGAGACACTTAAAAGCCAGTCGTAATGCCAAATTTATCCTTGAGTAATAGCTGTAGTGCTGTGCTCATGAAATCCTGCACCACAGTAGGTCTTAAAGTCCTAAGGTGTGATGGCAATATTCATGGTGTGAAATTCCATGACTCAGGAAACACATGGAATCAGTGCCCATTGTGCCAGCCGGATGGCACATCCCAACACCCTCCCACAGCACGTCACCCCAATCCATGTCACACACAGAGGCCACTTTCCAAGAAAGCAATGGGGAGGAAGCAGCGTCGTGGAAACTGGCTTCTTCATGTCCCAGGAGGATGCTGATGGGTGACGTCAGATTTCAGATGACATCATTCTCCATGGTCTAATCAGTCTCTCTCTGTCTCCCCCTCCCTTTAGCAATCTCCCTTGCTATGTCTCAGCCATTGCCTCATCTCCCCTAGATCTTATGCCATTCACCATCCCAATACTGCGTTGCTAAGGAGGGGGCAGAACCTTGCTATTTTTAGCAGGTTCTATTTAAAGCCCAGCTCATAATGTAAGAGATCAATCAGTATCGGCAGGTGTCACTGCGAACAACTGAGTGCTGATTGAGCAAGGGTGTATGAACAGTGTCATTAAACCTCACTAATTATAAATATCAAACTGGTACAAACTGCTCAAAACAGGCTTGAACGTAATAAATTCATGCTTTTTTACTTTTGTCTCAGTTCAGTAATAAAATAAAATACCACCGATCATTTGAGAAGGAAGCAAAAAGCAAAGAGTACTTTGACTGACAGGCTCATCTTGTGAGTCATGGCAAGGTGGTAACACACTTTCATCTAATAATAATCCATCTCTTGCTAAGTGGGTATACAAGGAAAAACAAACTTCATGTCCTGTGTGTGTACATCAGGATATCACATTCAACTGCCTCACACCAAGATACAACATCAGCATGTACATTTACCAGTCTTTATTACTGTAAAATGCAGTACAATGGAACCAATTAGATTTCCTACATAGACAGCTCCTACCTAGAGATTTTTAATAGTGTATTCCTCATAAAAATTACAGGAAACAGAAATTCCACTCCAAGGCAAACATCACTGAAATCATTCACAGCAGTTTACATGGCCCATTGATGAATTCTTTACTGTTTGAGGAATTGACAATGGCAGCTCAAAAAAAGCAGTTTGTCTCCCTCTACAGGAAATATGTTTCTGTGTGGTGTAATGAATAGTGTTTTTTTTTTTTTTTTTTTTTTGTAAACACATTTTAAGAAGATGGTCATTTAATGTCCATTCAGCAAGCAAAAGACAATGTCTACATCTGTCTGTCACACTCAAAATAAAATAAAAAAATTAATCTTACCTGTAAAGGAGGCTTTGGGAAGAGGAGTTGGGTTACACATGGGAGCCCTCCTGTAAAATGACCATATAAGGAGAAAATAAAATAAGCCACTTTACTGTATATATAATAGAGTTGACTTTAACAGGGCTTTAAGACAAAATACGTCCAAATTAGTGCAATGGTTCTTATGCAAAGTTTTACTCATATACATACAACATACTTACCCACCATGGTGTAATAAGTATTAAAACATAGTGTTACAGTACAACTGCACTCACTTATTTGTGGTTCTTTCTTGCTGCAAGTTGGTTAATGCTGCAAAATTGTTCCGCACTGTTCTCAAACTGGCCAGTACCTAACGAAAAAGAAAAGAGGCAAAAGTAAAATGCAGTATTATGTGACCAGGTCTGTGTTTCAAGACGAGTCACAGGAATATTATTTATGTCAATAAGCATGAAAGACAGCTACAATCATGTAAAATATATCCATGGCATACCAGGATGCTTATTATGCCACTATTATTTAGGATTCTGATTGGTTAAACAGGTTTGATTTTTTTTTTCCTGAACAGCAGGTACACATAATCATAAATTTTTACAAAGTACAGTACCAAGTATCATTTATTAATACATGACTACATTAAATACTGCAGGAATGAGAGAAATAAAACACTTTGGGACATAGTGCTATAGGAAAATCATAAACTTTAGGGTGATATCAGTGACTTGGCTTCACTTGTGCTGTATCACATCACTCTGCAGTTGATTATTTCCCCATAAGACCACGTCACTTTTTTAAATGTATTTTTTATTCAGTCCTAGATTATTACTGCTGCTGCACCATTACATGAGCTGAGAGGCACTAACCTGGGCAAACGGTGTTACAATCAGGTCGTCCCCATGACTGCAAGAGAGCGGATACAAGAAATCAATTAACAGTCTGGTACACAGATACTGTCTCAGCTGTTCTACATTAACTCGAGGAGGTATTCATTTTTCTCGTGTGTGTGATATACACGTCTAAAATGCTGCATGCATTTTGTCGCCACAAAAGAACCATATCGTAAAGCAGAAAATACTTGTTTTCACATTATAGAAAAGAAAGTGCGATGTAAAGCGTAATCTAATATTTAACTTTTCGTTGACGATATGGTTTATCTGTGTGACAAGTCCAAGGCAGGAGAAATGGGTCGCTTGTCAGGCATTTCTGGATATGAATGTTTTTTGCAGGCGAATGTTAATAAGTACGATGTAGAGAGGAGGGAGATCGATGACTGAGGGACATAAACATTTATTCTCAAGGTGAAGTAAATACAGTGAATTATAGCTACCCTCCTTAAAAATGAGCAAAGAAATAAATATGCAAATGCAGTAAATGATACTTTAAGCTCAAACATATATTATCAATCACAAAAAGCACTTGCCCCTTAAGAATAACACTAGTTAAACAAGGTTGAAAGTACTTGTAAAAACATCTTAGACCACTATATACATTCTAAGAACCATTATATTCTTAGATTTGTGAATCTAGGCCTTTTTTAATTTACCACAGGACTGGATGCAAAGATGATCATTGAAACGTTTTATCTTTGGCTCATCATTAAGTTCGAATCTCCATCCATGGCATTGTCTAAACCTTTTGATAGAGGCAGCCAGGTTTTGAGAAACAATATTCTGAGACTTTGCATATCTAATTTATAATAATTCTTGTATGCAATCCTCTTTTGTCTCAGACATTTGAAATTTATTTAGAATACTGTTTTTTACCCCATAGTATTTTTTTTACCTGTATTTGTTGTGGAACCTGATCCAGGCAGATTAAAGAGATAGTTTAGTCATAAATCATAATTATGGTCCATGTAAGTACATTAAAATAGATCTTGTTTGTTATATATTTTCCTGCTCGGCACACCGACCGTGACTGCAAGTACAATGTAAGTAATGGGGGCCAAATCCATCAACCATTGCTCAGTGCAAAAATGCATTCCATGCTCTCTGTAGTCCCACTGGGATCAATCAAGTTATTTTTAAGTTACAGTGTATTTAGTATACTGTAAATGTAATTATTTTCTTTTACCATATGGCTAGTTCCATTTAGCCAAAGAGCTATGTTCGAGTAGCCATATGGCTACTTTCATTTAGCCATACAGCTCGTTCCAGGGAGAAAAAAAAAGATTTAAATTTGTTAAACAAGCGTTGTAACTTTTGCATTGGATAAATTTTACATCCGGAATGCAGAGCATTTAAGTTTATAAAGACCTGAAAAAAAGCTGTTTTATGTGTCAGGTTTTCCAATTGTCTGGTTTTCCAAAGAAATGGTGATGGAAGGGCCAAGTGAGTTTGTATTTGGGCATCTTTATATCTATATCTCATGGAAATGTGCATGGGGACTGAGAGGATATTAACAATAACAATAATTATTGATTTTTAAGTAGTTTGTATACGTAGTATTTTTAAGCACATTTGAAAAGGTTGATTGAAGCCTGAATGATTGAACCTTTCAATCATTATGTGTTAGGTTTCTTTAAGACGAGGATTCATGCTCATTTTTATAAAGGGTGCCAATAAAATTGGGAGGGCACTTTATGTATAATTAGTCTGCGGAAACGAAATAAAAGTGACAGTCATCATCCCTCCATCTCTAGGAATACAAATGTATTAGAGTGCTAATGACTGAAATATAGATATGCTACGTATTTAAAAGAAAACTTTACATTATTATTATTGAAGAGACTGTCTGGCTCAGTGAGGGTGTTTACAGGCGAGACGGATTGACACAGTGACCAAAAAGTGCACATAAAATGAATTTGTGGGTGGAACACTGTGCCATGTGTTTTTTACTGTGCCCGTCTGTCCTGGCATGGCTCAGAGTGTTCCTAACGCAGAGTCATGTTAGAGACGTTTACACTCAGAAAGGTCAGGGCTAAATCCATCCACTAACAAGTCAAGAAAGGAGAGTACTTTCCCTGCTGCTTTCTGCACCCCTCATGTTTTATACCATATAACCCTTCTCTTTTTACATTGCAGCTCTTTCCACTTCTCTCTTTTGATCTTATTTATAGTCTAATAGTCTATAGCTGTCCAAAAGAGTATGTGAATGCAACAACTGCTAGACATAGCACGCTCAGCATGTGTATGCGAAATTATATGCATTTGTAATATGCACATGTTTAATAAAGTGTGAGGCATGCGGGAAAAGTCATGAGGGAAATCTGAGCAATCGATCATTTCAAGTCCTTTCAGAAGTATGGTACTTTACTTAAATATCTCAATTACATATGAGCTTTTTGATTGTTTTTTTTTTTTTTTTTTTGGCTGATGCCACATCAAATGTTTGGCCACCCCTGACCAGAGTTCATATTTTGTGCTAAGAAGATCGTAAAACTAGAAGTTGAAGATTGAAAGAAAGATTCGAAATGTATTTTAAAAAAAGGAAAACTCCTAGCTGACCTCAAAAAGCGTTCGTAAGCTGCGATAGCTGCCAATAAATAGACTTTGTAGTGTGTAAAAAATTTTGCACATGGCACAACTGCTGTTTTATTAGTCAAATATAAAATAACTGCATAAATTAATTTTTCTGTCATTTTATTATTTTAATGTAATGTCTTGTGCCATTCGGCCAGGGGTGCCCAAACTTTTGCATACATCGCTCTTTTATTATAATGTGCTTAAAGAACACAGGGTGATAAATTGCTGTCAAAGTGCCATCATATTAAGTTGTAAGCATTAGGCTGTACTAATGATAATACGTTAAATGAAGCGAATGATCATAAACAAATATAATCTGACGAATTTGCATGTTGTTTTGAGCAAACACTTCCACGCTAATTTCATGTAAGATCTGTCTAATTTTGTAAATGGGAAATATTTATAACAAATAATTCATTTTCTATATTAACATTTATATCACATGACCCATAAGAGCTATCCTAAAATAATACAATGATACACAAGCAAGACGTCATTTAGCAAAAGTATCTCTTCTCATGCAGTTTCTGAGGTTTACTTGAAGCCGATCGCACCTTACGTAACAGATCAGGCAGCATGCACCGTCTTAGTGGCGTGTGGGACAGAACAAAAGAGGAGAGCAGGAAAGAGAGAAGGAGGAGCACAGTGTTGGGTACAAAGCAGGAGATATCCACATCTGGAACAGCAGCAAAACATACCGGCGTCTGTCATTGGGCTCGCTGAAGAAACGGCATATGACCCGCATGGCTGGAGTCGCTTGCTTGGAGGTTACTACATCTATCCCTGTTATTCGACCTACCGCGGCAGACACGTGCATGTGTGTGGACTTGCGCATATGTGTTTCTTGAGTAGCTCACTCAGCACGATATCTTCATGCACTGGTGAAGTGAAAGGTCGCTGGAAGCGACTGGAAGTGTGAAGTGTGTCACATGCCCTCAGACAGTATGATACTCTGACAGTATGGGGATGTAGTGTTCTAAACATAGTTCAAGACCACAGCTTAATATTGTGTGAACAATCCAGAGTCGGTTAACAACAAATGCAAAAGAAACGCATCTTAATTTATCCTAAGTAGCTAAATAAACCAAATCCTACCCACATACATTGTCATGTAAAAATAGTAGCAGAAGTAATAATAATAATAATAATAATAATAATAATAATAAACAGTACTAGGAAGTAACAGGAAATAGCACAGCAAGAAGACTGTTATTTCCTGTTTCCTCACAAGTGGCAGATGTGATTAAAAAAAAAGCATTCATTAGTTTTTTCTTCTGAAGCCTTCTGAATTATTTATAAAGGGGAGCAGTGTTACATGCAGGGCCTGCAGTGGCAGGCGAACCAGGAGAGAAAGAAAACTGAGGCATGAATGCAATCCATCAGTACACATCAGATTCAGATCAGAACACTTGTCAGAGCTTGAACCACATCAGGTTTATTTCAGGTTACTCATAACTAACATGCATCTGTAATAGCAATGAGGATTCACTTTTCAATAATTTGTTCTCTGTCAGTGGTTTTTATGTGTTATAAGACTCCATCTAGTGTTACAAAAGTGGCAGTGGCAATAAAGTGGGAATCCTAATCCAGAGAGCGATATAAGCACAAATTTACACAGCGTCTGTATTCATCAGCCTTTCTCTAAAGGTTGGATATTTAGTAATATTTATGTTACTGAATAATGTTTAACAACCTTATCTGTGGCTGTTGCAATTATCTTTATAATAACAGTCTAGATTTCTTTTATTTTACCTTCTCTTGATTTTCTACTGGATGTGTTCACTATTCTGGCATTTTGAAGCCAGTGTTACAATGTACAACAGGTTTGATAAAATAAGATCATCAATTCTAATAATTCCTCATTATTCTCATTTTAATTAAATCGACACTGAAATTTATTTTCACCAAATCCTTCATGTTTTTCTTTTAAATACCATCTCTAAAGTGCTCAACGCCGCTGTTGTTTACTACTGTACATACCCTACATTAAAAAAGGTCATTGCTTTGCTTCAACACGTACGCATCTACTGCAAGACGAAGAACATTCATGTTGCTTTGGAAATTTTTAGAGGAATTTGTTACCAGTACATCTGTGATGTTACATGCAGAGCAGGGAAAATGCAAAATCAATCAATCAATCAATCAAGAAAAATGCAGACTGTCGCATGTACATACACAGAGAAAATCATCCATCCAAACAGACACACACATACACAGACAAACTTTCATGCCATGAGTGAGAATCCAAGGCTTGAGCTCAAATCATACTGTCTCCTCCATGCAATTCCCCTCTCAACCTGTGCATCTAATGCATTTAATGCTCAGAACACCTCTGTATGATAGCAAGAGCCTTATCTGTGATTTAGTAGCCATTCTGTGCATTAAAGGTGAGGGAGGGAGAGAGGACAGGGGTTCTCGGTGCATGTGAGACCATGATGCTCGTGTCTAAGAGTGAAGCAAGCCGATGCAGTTCGTAGGCGAGCATTCATTTTGGGAGCGCCAGCACTTACGTTCCACTAATAACCGGCTCAGAGCGCCGAGACACCAGGCCTGGCCTCTGCAGATGGTTATTCCTATCGATAAGGACACAGGTCGTGAATCACACACACATTCGGACGCACCCAACACACAGTAACCCACAGACAAACACACAGATATGCACACCAGACAGACTTTGTATAGCTTTGTGATTTTGCTTGTGGTGTGTAAGACTGACTATGACAGACATTGCTTAAGTGACATGATGAACACTTGTGGAATCATACAGAAACACATACTGTATTAAATGTCATTTACAATGGGATTTATAATCCGAGCTGAGAAGGAACAAATTACTATCGCATTCTTATCTTACTTATGTATGCTTAATGTTTTATATAATGCTTTTTTCCTTTTAAAAAAAATAACTTGATTATTTTTAGACATTGTCACACTAAGGGTGTTCAAGTCAAGCCGGGACTTTTGATTGTGCAGTATGACAAAACAGATATGACTGTAGAACCTCCTTTATTTCTCTTAATAATCCCCTGCTACACTAATGCACTTATCCCAGGATTTCATTAGTGCTTGGATACCATCAAGGTAGAAAGTTTTCTGAGACTCTACTTCTGAAGCCCTGACCTCTGAGGAACTTCTTTAATGGCTCAAACATGTGGCCATTAAAGGCTTGGAGCGTGGTCAGAACTATGCGGGGGATGTGGCAATAACTTCCAGCTGTGTTACAGGAGTAGTCTGTGAATGTTTGTGTTTACAAATCCCACAGACAGATGCGTCTCTGCTGTGGGTTGCTGACAAGTTATCTGTCGATGATGGAACAACTGCAGTGTGGGATATTGGGCCTGGATTGGACCATGATTCACCTGTGGCATATGGTCCATCAGAGGCACACACACACACACATATACATAAATATATATATATATATATATATATATAATCATTTTTTTATTATTTAAATTTTTATTTAAATGTTTTGCTGGGATTAGGAGTCTCATCACTGTATTGTGCTTTAAGTCTTCTGTCAATCAGTTTTCTGAAAAATTTCACAAGTTCTGGTTTAACTTGAACGCCCCTAGTATTTTTCACAGTTTTATGTTTTTATCAAGAAGTTGACCTGTACACTGTATCATAATCTCTATTGACGATGTGATACATTTTGCTATGCTAGAAATTATATAGATAGATAGATAGATAGATAGATAGATAGATAGATAGATAGATACTTTATTGTTCGGAACATCTGAGACAGGTTCATATTACATTATTGATCATATATTCACCCAAGATCCAATGATTAGGGGTAACATCATTGAAAACTATTTCCACACAAAAATTGCTCAAATGGCTAAACCTCACAATAAACTATATGCGAGCACTTGCACATTACGGGAACTTGGCCTGTAGTTATTGGCCACATAATGGCCACATTATCTCACTAAGGTCCCAATATTATCTTGAAGTAAGGTTGATCATTCATCTCTAATGGCTGTGGCAGTAGTAATGCAAGAGATACTGTATACACCAATAGATGTATAGGCAATGGTTAAGTGACCTCCCTTCCGTTTGCTTATGTGTGTTGTGTGTGTATATGTGAGTGTAGCATAGACACACAACAGAGAGACATAGTCATGTGATCTGTCATGCATTACACTTTGAGTTGTGGCACACAGCTTACACGTTCTCACAAGTAAACACATAAGGGTGCGCGCACACACACACCACACACACTGTATGGTCTGAATCATTCTAATAGAGATGGTCATTTTAAGCTATGGTCATATTTTCATTTCAATCCTTTAATCGTCACTTACTCTGATTAGAAGCACAAGTGTTACTGAAATTAGTCTACATTTCAGGTAAATAACATAAGGCATTTATATTCTGTATACAATCTAAAGATGACTCTTCTAATTAATTTTTCATGACTGTCATACAAATGGTGAAAACCTCAAACATAAACAAGTGAGATTTTAGAAATAGAAAAGATTAAAACTGAATTTCTTAATGCCTTAAAATGCTGTTCACATGTACCATGGGGGAGACATGTGAATGAATCCAAATTCCTCTTTCATACTTCCATTTTGTCTGTGCATGAATGATGCAAGAGCTAAACATTAAAGACGCATACTAATCTTCTCAAGGAAGCATTTACAGTAACTTTAGGAAATACCTAGTTCTCATGATGCGAACAAAGCAATTGCTTTAGGTGATATGTTGCACTCACTAACTGGAAGTGTGTGTTAGCCCCCCCGTGCCTGAGTACTCACATATCGCTGGCAATGGATGAGTTGCGGGACATGGACTTGGGCGACAGGTCATAGTCGCTGTCTGAGCGGTAGAGGAAGGACTCCCTCCTCTGGCTGTGTGGAAAGTTGGCCTGAAGGATGAGGCCTGAACCTGGACTGGTCATGGGATCCAGGGGACTTCTTCCTGACGACGTGCCATTGTCCACGTCAAAGCTGCAGATAAAGCGACAGGGAAAAAACAGATAATTACAAACAGAATATCAGAATCAAACATATACAGGGAGTCACCAGCATTGTAGTTGATCCCTCTGACCTCTCATACTTCTACTGCCTGTTTTACATGAAAATACTGTACACTAGACTTGTTTTCTGATGTAAACATTTTGATTAGAATTAATAACAGAGTTTTGGTTTTATCATAACCAGTGATGGCTAAATGTATACTGTGTATATTTAAATAACAGTAAATTAGAGTCAGTGTCACACTTCCTGTGGTGGCGAACACTGTGCAGTAGATTTTGTCTTCTATTACAGTCTCCATCCTTGACCCGCTCTCGGGTTTGTTTGTTCCATCGTGTTCACCTGTTTTGTGTTCACCCTTGAACCTTGACACTATTGTCATTTGCTTTTTGTTAAGTATTGCTTTTTTAAGTTATTCTTTTATACATGCAATGGCAATGTCTGTTGTTGCTATGGGCAAAGATTTGCAGAGGGAAATTCCAACCTGAATTCATTGTTATTACAGTATCTTACAAATTATTTAGTTACCTGATAGAGGTGTCTTGACACACTAGGAAAGCTAAGTTATCTAATCTTAAATGTGAAAAAATGAACAAATAAAATAATTTCTAGTTGAAATTATTTGTTCCAGGGTCTCTCCCTCATAGTTAGGGATAGACTGGTATCATTCAGTTCTATTTAATCATCATATGCTTCCCCTTCCTGCTTTCTTTTCTCATGTCATTTTGCTTCAGTGGCCTGCATTGTCAAACAGAATCATGCTAAGGATACGCAAAGGCAGTCAGGTGGGGCCCCCTTAGGGAGGTCAGGTCTTCTATCATTGCTGCAAACTTTGTACATTTCTATTGCTATAGTTTAAAGTTTGTCAGCCTTTGGGAGCCCTCTACTGGCCTGGGGCCCTGAAGAGCAGTTTCCTGCCTTGCCTGTTGACAAGCTGCGCCTCCGAATGTAACCCAATGCTCAGGGAAATATCATGCCTCCAGTGCTGAAGACATCCCGTTCTTTTAAGACTGATAACCAGACACACACACACACACACACACACACACACACACACACACACACACACACTTTCTGTCTGAGGACATTTTCCAGAAGAACACGTAGAGCCAAAAAAGATGTATGTGGTGCTCTGGATAAAGTATTCAGACACTGACAAGTCATAATCTCTTAGCGTAAAAAACATGCTTGTAGATTCCTCTCCTAAAAAGGCTAAAGCAATTCACCTTGGTACAAATGCGTAATTCAGCTAGAAATTTTGCACCGCTGCTATTTTAAGTATAATTAGGTATATAAGCTGTAGACCAATTACCAATTGTCTGTAGCTATGCCACAATACCTCAATGTTCTTTATATTCTTTAAAACGTTTCCTGGAGTATATGAGTTCAGTCATTTTATACCAGCGCACTGTTAAATTCTTCATTTTGATTGGCCAGAAGGAATAATGATATATACATGGGCTTCTATGGGGGAGGAACAGTGTTTAGTATTTGCAAATTGCTGTGTATAATAAGAGTAAGAAGAAAACACTTTGTATCTGTATCTAAATTCCAGTGGCTTTTAAAGCCAGGTACAACGTTGAACTCTGGTCCTTCTCTTCTCTCTGCCAGCTATAGACCACTCATCTGTTTCAAGTGCAGGCCCGAGATATGTCGAATAGCTCTCTCCTGACATACTCTCTTGTGAGGCCTTCGACACAAATGCTCAGCTATAGAGTTACAACCCCATAGGTCAGCCAAAAACAAAGCCATTGGTATCCAGTTCAATTCAGACTCCTGTTCAATGCAGTGCGTCTTCCCTAATCCCTAATCATTGGAGACCGTCTACTCTGCGTCTGTTTTAGTAAGGATTATGTTACGGACAGTTGAGATGAAAGTAAGCTACATTATGTACTGAGGAATAAAATGTAAATATGCATTTCTATAAATTTAAAAGACATGGCGCAGGTCAATATGAAATATAATGCTAAGCAGTAAAGAGAACAGCAAGGTTAAGCATTAATACTGATTGTAGTATTAAAAGTATTCAAGCATGTATTTAGCAACAAAAATGCTGCTGGAGATCATTAGCACAGAATGTCATTATATATATTTCATTGCTGAATTCATCACTGAAAATGACAGATTCAATCTGGCTCCCAGTTGCTTGCTAGTGATTGCATAAGTTTTGCATAAGTGTTTGAACCCCTGACTGTGCATGTCATCTGAGCCCTGCACAATACTGTGTGGCGTGGTGTATTACGATACCTTCTGCAGGGCAGATATATGGAGAAGAAGGAAGCAGAGCAAACGTATTGTTTCACAGCAAACCATTCAACAGCAAGAGGCTGAACCTGTTTCATGTGTCTTACACTTGAATAATTATATTAATCCGGAAAAGTCATGTAGTCTATACTGATGCATTTTCTAACCAAAAAGTGTACCGCATTCAGTAAATGCAACCCCTGCTGTGATGATAAACACTTTCAGGACTGTGGCAGAAAGAGTAATGAATTATATTTCAATATATAGATTTTCACCCATAAGACATCTGTCCTCTCAGGGTTCCTCGTATAGTTCCCCCCTTGATTCTGTCCCCTCTAGCTTGCACATTATGGATCTAAATTTACAATCTAGATTTCTGTGAAGCTGCTTTTATTGCTAAACACAACTTGCAAATACAATCAAATTGAAAATGGACGGAAATTCTATTCCCTTGACATTTAATATACCTCATCACACATCATTCCCAAACCTTAACATCACATGTGACCCACATCACGAAGCATCCGTGCTGTTTCCTCTCGGGTGTATAGAGCGTGCTAAGTTTGGAAGCTTAGCATAGTAGGAAGGGGCCCAGGCGAGTGACTGACGCACTGCAGGGGCCTCTCGCTCCTACTGGGGGTTCGCTAATTGGGCTGCAAGTGGCCCTGGCTCTCAGACAGACACTTAGGTGCCAATGATGAGAAGAGTTAGAGAGGAAAAGACAGAAGAGAAAGAAGGGTGCCCTTGGCCCATTTTGGCAGAGGTCGTCCCCAGATAGATCTCTGGCAAGAGGGGAGGTTGAGCTTCCCGGGAGCTGAAAGAGAAGCTGGCAGGGGAAAGAAAACAGAGGGAGGTTGTTTCGGTGATGACGTGTTTGACTCTGACGCCCCACACTTACATGTATCCAGGTCAAAGCTGTGAGCTGATTGCATACCAACAGTGCAGAATGAGAACGCACTGAAGCGCGAAACAGCATCTGCTTTAGAATCTGCTCTCCATAAGAGTGCATTCATGGTGAGGGCGAAGCGGCTGATAAGAGACTTCACACCTTCATCCCTACCAGCCTTCCCTTTTTTAGTCATGATATAAATGGTAAATACTGACATAATTTGGGTTTAACAGTTCCAGAAACTGCAGGCTACCAAATTAAGCATAATAAAGCATTATGACATGTACTGTATTATTCTACTTATACCATGGTGGTTTGACAAAGACAACGGTCTCTATTGATTAAACATGTAAACAACATGTAGTGTGCTTTATCTGTTTATTGTTATGGCTCATGCTGTGAAGCATTCACAAGACAATGTCAGTTCCTGTTAACACTTGTGTTCTAACAGCTTTCAACTGTCACCAGCCTCTCTTTTTATTCTCTCGGTCTCTGCGAGTTAAAGACAACAAACACAACTTGTTACTGAGATACCACAAAAGACAAAGTCCTCCTCCATCCTTTAATGCAAGTTCCTCTGAGTTAGCCGTTACTACATGAAGGATAATAAGTGCATTAATATCACCCTGTGATCTCCTCGAACTACTGTCATGCCATTATATCCCAATTGGATTCAGTACTTCAGCTGTGTATTTGCACAACATAAAACAAACACGAAAACTGAATCCAAACCCCATCACATTGTGATCAAGCAGTCAATAATCTTATTATCACTTATATTGAACAATCTTGATTGTGCAATTCTGTGTTCCTGCAGTGTACATACACCACACACAATGAGATATTGTAAACAGTCAGTGTGTGCTGCCTCCTGGCTTACAGCAGGAAACTCGACTCCAGGCTCTGCACAGGATTATCCTGAATGAGAGACAAGCCAAGGCCAACTTTGGAAAAGAGACTCACTTCTTGAAATGATGAAAGATACGGACAAATACACAACAGCGCAGCTAAAGCAGGAAACAGAATCAGACACTTATAGTCTTGTTAAACCAGTGTAAAACCTACCCGCAAGCATTTTACACACATTATCAACTGTGAGAAGCTGGCATTCATAAAAAGTAAGTCAGAAAAGAAAGAGAAAAACAGGAACTTTACCATATGCCGTCTGAGTGCCTGAGAGAGCTGGTGGATCGGGAGCGTGGTTTCATCACAATGCTCATTGTTGAAAACACTTTTTTCTCTTCGCCACTTTTCCGTTTCACAACTCCTTAAGTGTATTCTACTCGCTCGGCATGCTCCCAGGAGCATGTGCTTATTCCCTCGTTTGCGTACAAACCCACACGTGTGCGCTGTCGCACTCTGTCTGCTTGAGTTCTTCCTCCCTGTATCTTTCTCTGACTCTCTCGCTCACTGACTGCAGGTCGTGTAAGCACTGGCTTGTGTTTCCAGTCTCTCCTCTCTTCTTCTCTTTTCTTCTCTGGGTAAAGTGGCCTAGGAAAGAGGAGGGACAGGCAGGGGAGGTGCTGTCCTGTGGGCAGTGTTTGTGTGTGTGTGTGCACTGTATCCCAGAAAGGGAGCCAGAGTGGCTTTAGGGAATGGAGAATGTTTAGCATCATTGGCGAGTAAGGACGTCAACCGGTGACCGTCTCCGGGTTGAATGTAAGGCAAACGCACGCAACACCACAGAGGAAGAGAGCGCCAGAAAAGAAGTAAAAAAATGGGAACCAAGCAGCAGAACCTGAAGTCTGTGTAGAACAGCGGGAAGCTCAACAGAATATTACATTTACTGTTAAAATGTCTGATAAAACATACAGTAGGAGGAACAGTGTAAAAAAAAAAAAAAAAAAAAAAAAATATATATATATATATATATATATATATATATAAGAAAAGCATTACACAATTTCTTTATTGTCTCAAATTCAGGTCAGTGTGTGTGTGTGTGTGTGTGTGTGTGCAGAGCTGTCCAGCAGACCGTAACTGATCTAATAAAAAGAAGCACAGTATGATTGAAGTACCCAGTAATGTCAGAGGCTCTTCTTCCACTTCTAAACTTTTCAAGTCTTATCTAAGTGCTAAATGACCTCAGGCTAAACTAGTGACAGCAACCCCCTACACACACACACACGCAAACACAAAAACACACGCATTGCATTTAAACGTGCCTTTCATTGGTTTTTCTAGAACAAATATGATGCCATGGGTGCATCTTAATATACACTGCATGCGGTTTTATACATAGAAGACAAATAATAAAAGGTTGAGAAAGGTATAAAATAAAAGCAATTGAGGTTTAAATGGTTTTACTTACTAAAGCCTAATGGCTCTCCTGTATGTATTGCTAGCTGACTTTGTACAATAAACAATTAAATTCAAGCTACATTAAGTGGAAAAATAAAAATAGTGTTATAAGAAAATAAAGCCTTCCTGTGTCATCTCTGAATGATACTAAACACCAACACTGGAGAATCCATAAATCAATTCTAACCTTATAGAAAACCTGATCACATCAACAATTACACGTGCTTTTTAAGCAGTATGCAGAACATCTGCTATAAAATTCAAAAAGTAAATAACATGCATGATTAGGGTAGACATGTCGAGAGCCATCACAGAGAATCGCTGCATAGAAAGAAGCATGTGGAGTAAACGGCTGGAACTGTTGAGACACACATTCATCATGGCTGCCATGTTGGCGCTTGTTCTGTCTATTGATAGCAGGGCACTTCCAAAACATAGCGGAAAGTCACAGCAGCTGTTTTGCTGGTGCATATGTGGATGGCATAGTAAAGATTCTTAATTCGATTTGCCATGATTAAATTAGTGTGCCGGGATTTTAGGTCGGAGATATCGCGCACCACCAAGCATTAGTATACTAAAAAGCAGTGTTTACACAGCAAGGCAAGGAAAAAGGGTTGACAAACACACCAAAGCTTGCAAACACAAGAGATCATCTGGACAAGTATCATGTCGGTCAACATGATAATCAGACCGAGATCTACACACAATGAAGACTACAATTTTCCTCAGCAATCCCAAACAGAGCTGATTTCCAGATTATACCTCAGAAATTCTGAAGCGTAGATCATTTCTCTCTATTCTTGTCGACTGGGTGAAGGATTTAAAAAGAAAAGCAGTGTTTTTGTCACATGACCAGACGGCACATGTTTATCCGTAGTGCACGTACTGCGTGTGCCATAGCTTTAGGACATGTGATCGCTGACACTCAGAGTTCACTCCCACACACCAGGGTCCCAGCTGGGTCGCACTGAATATGAAGTGTAGCTGCTGGAGGTTTCTAAATATATTTCACCTTGTAGTCAACGAGTGCTGCATGCTAAATCTCAGAGTGAACATACTCAAGAAAACACTTTACCAACCTTTAGAAACAAAAACCTCACAGTATGGTCTTTAAAAAGGAAAAAAAGAAAAGAATACTAATATTTATTTAGCCTGTCTTTAGGATCGATTATGGCAGCAAGTCCAATTTCATACAATTTAAATTGAATGAAAATGAATTTGTCATTCTCAGAGAACCACTCTTTCACAACTTGAGTCCTGGATAGAAAAAAATGCAATGATGGCATACTTGGTTATTTAGTACATTCTGGTAATCAGCTGACTTCATTTTATTGCAACATAACATTGCCGAGTCTAGACCGTACCAAATCTGACTCCTCAGTCATGACCTTTGTGACAGCAATTCTTTAAAAAAAAAAAAACTTATTAAAGAGAAACAGAACATACTTAACACCTTATGATTATATTTAATGTTGTAGAACATGCATGCTACAAGTTAGTTCCTGTTATCTCTTGCAATAGGGCAATCCTCTCCTCCTCTCTCTTTGCTTAGTTCACATGGTTAATTTTCACCATTAGATTATGTAGATAACCTGCTATGTAGATAACAAACTGGTGGACTGAAAAACATCTTACACCAAAGATGGCTCCAACTTGTTCTTTAAACAAACTGCACAATTGAGACACTACCAGAAAAAATCCTCACTCTTATGTAAAGAGTAATTTTGACAAATCAAATAAATCTTATGCAGTA
Source organism: Clarias gariepinus (assembly GCF_024256425.1). Taxonomy (NCBI): domain Eukaryota; kingdom Metazoa; phylum Chordata; class Actinopteri; order Siluriformes; family Clariidae; genus Clarias; species Clarias gariepinus. The sequence continues at coordinate 8,722,464 of NC_071116.1, read as the reverse complement.
TGATTTACATTCATGCAAAACAGCATGCTTATGAGTTGATCACATACAACTCTAATATGTCGTGAGAACTGGGGTTTACAGTAGTTGTCAAATGTGCTTCTAGCCAAGCTGTACCCATAGTGACCCACACGCAACATCCTCTTTCAAAATGAACATTACATTTCAACATTTCCGAAGCAGCATTGCAGTCAAGGCAGTGCTAAATATTTGTTTTATGTATATTTGGCAACATAATTAACAACTTTTTTTTTTGGATTAGTTGTGCTCTCTCAAACATCACATGTGCTCTTTCTGCACAAATACTACTGGACTGTGATATATATATATATATATATATATATATATATATATATATATATATATATATATAATATAAGGTACTACAATAAGAATAATGTGTACACTGCAACTGTATATAAGAGCTGTTATAATTACAGGCAAGTGGAAGAAGAGGGATAAACTGAGAGACTTATTTACCTCTTAGCTAACCTCTTTAAGCTACTGAGAGCTTAGAGACGTGGAACTGGACACTAAATCTGACAACATTACCTCCCTGTAACTGGAAAGTTTGTTAATGTCAGATATGTACATATTATCTTCTTAAACATTGTAAAATACAACAATAAAAGCGATAAAAAGTAGTACAAAACAGCACAGTACCTATAGGATCGAAGCAGGTGTTTTCTCTTCATGCCTTTGTACACACTGAAGCTGCAGGCAATAAATTTGCCCATAGGCTCCCTGTGCCAGTCCATTCTCACCACAATGAGCGTAAGCTCCAATCAGCGGCGCCTGATTTTGCGTCTCGTGCCAGCTGCTTCCTTTTCTCTTCCTCTCCCTACCCCGTTCTCCTCAGCTAAAACTCACTCCCTTTCAGCCTTCGTTCAACCCAGCGTCTCTTTTCTCACCCTAATCTCATTAAGTATTGGACACACTAAATGCAGCCTTGGGCTGTTGCTTTTCGGGTCTGCCTCAGCCTCCCTCCCCTTTAGCCACAAACTCAGTCACTGACTCAACACTTCCTCAGATCAGCAAATCAACTTTCATTTTTGCTCCCCTTAGCTGACAATGCTCCTTCACTGGTTTTCAATGAAGAGAAACTCATAGATACATGAGGTGAGATGTGTGTGTATGTGTGTATGCATGTGTGTGAGTGGACAGAGCTTTAAGTCTGAAAAGCTGATGCTTGTTATCATTTAAACCCAGAGCCGCTGAGGTGACATAGTTGTTGTTTTAAAAAAAATTCTGGTTGTGAATAAATGTATTGAGGCCGTGAGATAATATTATGAGGCCATACGCTTGGATTGTGTTGACAAATTATTACCTTAAGTCGAGGACATGAATTGTGCAGTTTGAGGTCAGGACTTAATACGTTGTAGAAATGTAACACGTGGCCTCTAGTTTTATAGCAGGAATGAGTGAGAAATCCTATTCTGAGAAACATAACTTGTGATCTTAATAAATGAATTCGTGGCCATTAGAAACATTTATGGCATTGAATTGATTAATTTCTTACCTTAAGGAACATCATACCTTATTAAAAATTTCTCATCACCTCTCTGGTTCTGTTAAAAAGCATATAAAAGAAGGAAGACATTTTCTTCTTGTTAACCCTGACTGAAGATGGTTCAACAGATACTTATTATATTCTGATTGCTGAGTTCTAATCGCAGCATTTGCTCATACTTTTGATTTCTTTTTATACTTATTTTGGTATACTTAAACTAATCAAAATCTCCAGCTCTGTCCTTTGGTGCAATATAGCAGCTTTAATTTACAGAAAAAATATTCTCACAAGCGAAAATACACAGAATGTTTAGTTCCCTTGTTGCACTTGGGTCGATTCCGAATCAATCTGCTTTCTCGCTGCAATCGAAGCATGGTGTAAGACAAGTTTACCTCAGGAAATACACAGGCTAAGATGTTATACACTTGTGTAAAACCATCATTTCCTAACAACATGTAAAAGCACACAGTAATAATATAGTACTCTCAGGTCTTTCCTAAGACATTACATTGATGCACAATAGACCCCAGTGTGGTGTAGAGATAAAAAGGTTAAGCCCTCAAACAGCTCAACCGGATTAAAGGTTTTTACCTACAGTACATCCATAGCCAGTGACTAAGTGCACTCCTGAACGGCTAGTGCGGTGTTAGACTATAATGAGTAACCAGCACAAGAATATAAATAGACATATCCAGGAAATAATCCCCCAAACTAAATGTTACATGACTCTTTTTTGGATGTGAAAGTTCTGGCTAAATGGTTGCATATGCAGCTCTGGAGGAAACTGACAAGGCAATCGCGCCAGTTCTAAACTGCTTTGTTCTTAATAGTAAAGCACTATGCTGTTTACAAGCAACACTTTGCTGACAGATGTTTTCCAGTTTATTTGGATTGCTAGGGAGAGTATTTTTTGTGTGTCAAAGTTATTTAAGGTACACTAACAACAACTTCATAGTCATAAAAATATGGCTAGGTGTGAGGTGCATATTCGTACAGTAACATACCATTTCGAACTGGCCTTACTGTTTGTTATGCTTTAACTTGTGCTGGTGATTTTATCCTCACATCCTAAATAACAGACAGTACAGCACTGACGACTGATCTTGATCTTGTAGCAGAAAATTAAAAAATCAATTCAGTGATATGGATTTTGTACGTGTTTGAAAAGTCAGATGAAGTATATTTAAAAAGGACCATTTTATAAAAATAAAAGAACCATTTTTTGCACTGTTAGCCACCATAGATAGTGCAGTTACAATTGTGCAAACAGATATCTAAATGTAGATATGTGTCTTTAGAAGCAATGATATGTGCCATATTGTGTCTGTTCAGAAAATAAGGGCCTGTTTGCAAAGTTATCCAACTTATATTGATTAAAAAAAAACTATTTAATTTTTTTTATTCTACTGTACCAAAAATATACTGAACCATGACTTCAAAAGCAAAGTGCATACCAACCTACTTTTGGGTAGCCATGTTTTACACCCCATACTAACATGTAGCCCTAATGTGATGAAGGATAAGCTGTTCTGTGCTCATGAGAGTTTAGTAGTCATTGGTATGCACTGAAATGGTCATAAACGTAGACCTCTGCAGTGTTTGCAACACATCATACAGGTTACCATTTCCCCTTTTTGGTAAAATAGTTTGGTCTGCTGCAATTTCTCAGTAAGAGCTTCTGAACCTACTGAAACCTATGCGAATGTGACATTTTCTCATAAGGCATTGGTTTAATATGTCAGTATTAGTATTTAAATTTTACCTTTGCATTTATCTATTCTTTCAATTAATTCAACTGTGGCCAATCTGTCCATACAAGAGTTTCTCAAATTCTTAGTCCTAAACACTATATGCTTGTCGTGATAGGTAGAGTTACTGAATACACTGATAAACTTCATAAAAAAAGTATAGGTTGCCTGTATGGTCATGTTCTCCTACCTTGGCTTCTACAGAGCATACAAAGATATACAAAGATCACCCATAAGTGTAAACCATCAACATTAAAACCACCAAGGTGTTAGCATCCCTCATCCCACTAGGGCCTCTAGGTATGTGCTGTGGTGTCTGGCTCCAGGATCCTTTGAGTGCTGTGGGTTGCAGGGTGGGGGCTCTGTAGATCATCACCGTGGATCTTCAGTTGAATTGGGATCTGGGGAATTTGGAGGCTGGGTCAACAACCTTGAACATTGCCTGCCAGGCCCTGTGCATAGCAGGCTGTGATGAACTGGGTGTTCTGATACCCTTCTCGCGTGGCCAGTTTTGACTTTTTTCAGCAATTTGTGCTGCACTGGCTTTTCTGTTGGATCAGGCCAGGTGGGATAGCCTTTGTGGGTGTAGATGGGCCTTGGGTGCCTATGATCCTGTCACCAGTTTACTAGTCTATAATCAATGTTGTTTAATTTAATGTTGTTGATGTTATAGATGGTCGGTGTATAAAACCAAAGACTTATAATAAAAACTCAGCAAACAATAAGAACATAAGAATGGTGTCATGGAATACAATCTATTTTATGTGTAACCACTATTTATGTTCATAAAGGCAATGTAATTGGTATTAGGGGAAGATTATGAAACAGGACATTTTGAACATGATGGACATTTTGAACATCCCATTTCAGATTTATTTTCCTTTTTATTTTCCGTTTTTTTACTTTATATTACTTTATTAAAAAAAAGAAAAAAAAAGTTATGACTGAACAAAAAGCTATGTTTTTTATCTTGTTTTGTGCTACTCAAAGATAAAAATGATGAGCTGGCAAAAATTGCACTTAAATTAAACATTATAAATGTTCACACAAGTAAACTTCTTGAATTTGCATTACATAAAGCAAAATTGTAGTAGATTTGACACAAGGAAGTACAGTCTCCATTTTTGATATACTAGTTTAACATGGAGAGGTGGGGTATCTTGTAAGCTATGTCTGTATATAATTTTAGTCCCATCTGGATCTGTTATGTTGGTGGTTTTTACTGACTTCTCTGATTGACTACTATACACAAAGCTGTAGAAATACCCCTCGTTGATGTATTTTTGTCTTAATAGATATTGGGGAAGTGGTACGGTTGTGCTTTGCTATTTGTTCAACAATCAAAATAACTGAAACAATAAATGGGAAGTGATCTTCCCTAATTTGCAATTCTAATCTGCAAAAACACATTATGTCCAGTGTCATTATTTTATATACAGTATAAACTAAAACATTAAGAATGGGCACTGGTGGCTCAGTGGTAGGTTTCTCGCCTGCCATGCAGAAGGCCCGGGTTCGATTCCCAGCCAATGACCGAACCCCAGTCACTGGATGCAGTGCCGGTCCCAAGCCTGGATAAAATGGGAGGGATTCTTTAGGAAGGGCATCTGGTGTAAAACCTGTGCCAAGCTTGTGTGCAGCAAAAAGACCAACAACAACCAACTAAGGCATTAGGACATAAATATATATATATATATATATATATATAATATATCTATAGTATCTATTACTAACCTCGTATATATAGCTTATATCTACTGGTGCTTTACAAATAATTGCAACTTAAATCTTTTAGTGAATGTTGTTCTCTTTTCTTCCACAAGAGGACAGTAGGCGCTCATTTCCCTAAATTAGTATTTTGAAGGACAACCAGCGCAATTCCTTTGAATACTGTATCTGCAGAAATTACAAAACATGCCTAACAAAAGCATGCTTTCAGTCATTTGTACCTCATATTTTACAATTAGCTATTTAAATTAATTTATTAATAAATTTAAAAAATCTATTTTAAATGATCATCTAATTTCTATAAACATTGCAGAAGGAGTGCATAAAAAGGCTTGAATGATAATGAATATGCGTGTGTTAGCGAGGGGGGGTTCATGACGCACTTGGCAAGACAACCAGACATGTGACATGCCACAGCTATTTTATTTGCATTAGCAGAAAAAATGATTTGCTAGGTGTAAAATGGTATCTGCCCTGGCCATCAAAATGTTTTAGAAACTTGCTAGGTTGATTCATTCATTTCATGTCAACACATTAGCTTCTCTTTATAAAAGGTCTACTTGCAATGTAGATGTGCATGGCTTCAAATGTTTGTTTGTTTTTTTGAGCTATGTGCCTGGAAAGAACCATAATAAGTTCTAATCATGCTCTGACAATTTAACCATTTCATTATTGTGGTGTTTGGGTTGCTTGTAATTACTGTAGCTCTACATAACTATTATTATATAAATAAGCCTGGGACAAATGCTATTACAAGAGCAATATTTTAAGGAACAAGAACAAAAAAAAAAAAAAAATTTAAGGATATTTTTGGAAACTGTAACTTTAAAGCTCCCAGGCACAAAGAATGGCCTTTCCCAGGACATGTCTCTCTGACTTTTCCATACCGTACTGTATCATGTAATACTGTGTGATAAGATAATATAATTCAATATCGTCATGATGTGCTTTTTTGAGTAGAATGAGTAGAATAAATTAAATTATACATTTCTGTTTATCCAAGAACCAGACCAACCACCTATTTCTTAGCTGTATTAACACACTGTGAAGGGTAAATAAGAACTGACCAAGTGGAAAAAAAGATTCAGAGTTTTTTGAGGACTGTCTCTCATCCATAAAAATTCCTCTTTCTCCTCACATAACACCCTTCCTACACTCCAGGTCAGAGACAAAAAAAGAATGAATGTTATGGAGCTACCATGTCACCCGGTCTATTGATTACTTTAATTTGATGGCCGAGGGCCAATTGCCTCTCCTGCCACCTTTTATTTAGCCCAATGTGCCATGCCACCTGTGCCCCATCAGGTTGCCATGGCGCTCACATTCTTCTGCCCGCGCTGCTTGATGGCTCATCCCAGACAGTGGAAAGGAAAATGGGTTTCCATGGTCATTGATAAAAAAGTAAAAAGAAAAAAAAAGAAAGAAAAAAGTGGTGTGCTTTGGTGAGTCCCCTCTTTAAAGCAGACAATTGGGATGATGTCAGAATCTAATTAGCTTCAGTAAGAGGCCACTGTAAAAATGTGATTTCCTGCTATTCAAATTATTGTTCCTGAGACTTATTGTCAATCCAGAGTCAGGTTATAAATGCCATAAAATCATCACAATGTAAGTTACAGTAGAGTCAGACCAACATACCGATCTTTACAAGGATCTCATTAAGACAATGTGACAAATATTTAAATGAAAATCTGCCCTTTTTTTCAAGGTTGATTAGTTTGAGAGAGCTACTGTAGATATATGATGTTTGTAAATCTTTTTGCACATAGTTCACCCATGTCATACAGATAGCCTTTCATTTCAATTTACTCAGTTGAATCTATTTGGACCATTTAAAGAAAAAAAGATTTTGGGTTTCAATACCATTAGAAAGTCATTACTGTATTCATATGCTACATATATACCACTTATATGTGATTCATGGGGTGTTGTAACCCCATGCAATAAAAAAAACAGCCAGCACAACATTCCCAAAATTATATATTATATCATTATGATTAATCAAAATTACTGTTATAAAACATAAACTGGCTGGCTTTCTCAATCCAATATAATTGGCAAACAAAGAATAACATCCCCCTGCCCCTTTGTAAGACTTGATGGCATCCAACCCATCCTCCATACGCAACAGTAACTGCATACACAATGAAAAGAGGAAGAGTAAAAGACCAACAATTTTAAATTGTTGTTTTGTTAACAGAAAAAAAGAGAAAACTCTCTTTCTCTTTCTATAGGATGCATGCTACTTACAAATTTACACAACTTTTTTGCTTTTATACAAAATGAATGAATTTATCCTATTCAGTTGCACTAGTTGGCATATATAGAGCATGTTGGTTTTGGTATGTATCTTGTTCTTAAAATTACTGTGTAACAGGCTATTTCCATTAAGTCCTGGGGCATGGGGTAAAGATGCCTCGCTCTATGTCCTCTAACACCCCTACATGGATAGGGGTCTGATCCCCCTCCTTTTGTTGAGCCCAATGTTTGCCCTTGGTACTCTCTTATTATGTATGATTGCTCATTCCTTTTAGTATGTTACATGAAAGTTTGTTGTATTTGTAACACCATATTGGTGAAAAAATGTAAAAATATAAAAAACAGCAAGCAGAAGCATGAGCAGAAAACATTTATCCAGGAGCCTAAACAGAATGTGAGAACTAACCATGTATTGCTCAGTTTTCTACCAAACATTAAATAGAGTTTAACCTCGCCTTTCCGATAGCCATCAATACCTACTTCCTTTAAGGAAAAAACAATCAAGTCTCTCTAAGAGACTCAGGCTTATAAAATGTAACTATTTTACACAAGCACTTAGTAAGAAGTGCAAACATATGGGAAAAGATCAACAACAATGGTAGATTATTATAAAATAAAAAGAAAAGACCTTTAAAAAGCCCCACTTCTCAGTTATATAAATGTATAAATACTGATTTAAAAAACTGGGGGAAAACCTGAAGGCAGGGCTTGGATTAAAATGTGGATACTTGTCTTTATTTAACCTGGTTAAAATGACTGCTTTTTGTAACACTGTGCTTTAGTGACTGCATTTTGGATGCCAAATTCTAAAATTACCATCAGCACTTTAACTAGATCCTTAGTAGAGTCCTTGCTAAATTTAAATATAAATGGAACTTGGTCCACATCAAGATCTGGATATGTGCTACACATTTCTTCACAGTTGTGTCGTACCCAAACCATTGCAGTGCTCCACGCGTCTTTATTCACAATGCTTCTAGGCTAGTCAATATATTATCCAGTTATAATTGTCTAAATCTATTTTAAAGCACCTGTATTAGTCTTTCTTGTCACCATGTTAACTTTAATCTGTAGAAGCAGCTGCTCAATACATTCTCACTCAAGCTGGCTCATTAATATTCAAGCTTTATTCGCACAACTTGACGTGAACAGTTTCTACTTATCACTTGATATATGGCTTCATACCAGTTCAGCCTTAGTCACTATCTAGATATAATCCAGTGGTAATACTGAATGTCAGATTTTTTTTTCTTTTGCTTTATGCATATTTGGCATTTTGTTCTTTTATAGATTCATAGAACTTCCTCATGATCGTATGAACCAAATCCCCCAGGGTTCAGGTATGAACGCGTTAATTGTCCTAATTACTCGTAAAAAGTAGAAAGTTAGTACTAATCAGCAGGATTTGAGTAAAATTAACAGGAAATATTTAATTAAAATTTACAAGTATGCTTCCAAAGATAACTCATCTCCAACCTGTTAAAGTTTGTAAATGCTAATTTATACAGATGAGCTTTCAATTCCACTTCAGTTCTACTTGCCTTTAGATACACACCAAAACAATCACATTTATTATTTTTTTTTACAAAAAAGAAATAAAAAGAGAGTGCACATTTTAGATCGCATAGGGGCGTTCCAATAAGGACTTGCGTCAGGGAATTCTCCAGGCGTGACGATTCTCTGTGCCACTGGATCCTTACTTTTCTGAGGAAAAGAGTTGAACGTGCAAAGTCTTTTCACTATACACACAGGTCGCATTGTGTGCGTCATTGTCTAACTTAAGATTTTGCGCATGAATTAAAAGAAGGGTCACCAAAACATAAGAGATATATAATCTCTAAAAAAAAAAAAATACATGCAGCTGACAAAACTGAAGATGATCTCTGACAATGCCTCTGATTCACATGTGACCACAGAAACAGCGCTTGTATAAGCAATTTACAATCAAGAATAAAATCAGGTGAACTGTAAAAAGGTGTTTGCTCTCGCCATAGTGGAGCCGCAGCACGCACACTATATTTGCACAATTGCAGATACAGTTTTTTTATTTTTTATTTTACAAAATGATCTTTGTCCTGTTTACTGTAAGCTTGTATATCTTAGAGAAGGATAAAATATGTCCAATTAAATTCTTTAACCTATTTTAAATGACTGCCAGTCTGATGATGGTCTCCAATCTCACTGGTTGCCCTATATCAAAAAGCTGCCAGCAGTTTACCCCCTCAACTGCAATCTGCTATTCAACAAAGTCACCACACGAGTAAGAGAACCACCACAAGTTCACCAACTGCAGCCACCTATTTTCTCCTCTTTACGTACCAAAAATCTCTCTCTGTTTGTTTTTTGTTCATGCTACACATTTGGGTCACATAATAACTCTATATCATCCATAAATGATTACCAAAGTTAATTCAATCAAAAAGAAATAAACTAGCAAAAATATTTTTTTGAATTGGCAGTCTGAACATGCCCCAAATACCAGAAGACTGTTTAAAAAAAACTTACATGCCTAAGGCATGGTGACCTAAGCTGCTTTGGAGGAACTCTGGAATGTTTTTCTTAAGATCACGTTTAATGCTGGAATGTGTACTCTCTTCTCAAGTCTCTGCAGTCTATACCTCCATATAAGGAAACTTGCTCTTCAATTATGCAGTGTCTGTAATGAGCACACGTAGTCCAAAAAAACCAAAGTGTACTCAGGTGGGTATATTTACATCCTCAGGACATGCTTCCAGTGAGCACTGCACCACCAAATTCATACATCAAATGATGTACAGTATGCTTTAATCTGAATAAGCTAACTAACCTTTCTTTTTTTTCATCTGGTAGAGCTTTGGAGCAATACAGTTCTGCATCTACTTGTAATTCTCTCAAAAATGAGAATAGATTAACAATACAAAGTAAATAAGCAGAACAGTGTATCTAATATTTACAATAAAGCTGTACCTGTCAATTTATTATTAAAAGACATAAAAAAAGAAAACATCTGGTCTTGGGAGTACTTAATCCATTACACTGTGTTATAAACAACTAATGTGTGTGGAATGTAAGGCCCCAGATCAGATGATCCTTGTTTCCTGCTTTGATACCTTTGTACATTCAAAGTTCAATCAAATTCAATATTTAACCTAAGTACATGTAATTCATTACAGTGCTGTGCCAAAGTATTCATACCCCTTGAACTTTTCCACATTTTCTCACATTAAAGCCACAAACGTGAATGTATTTTATTGGGATTTTATATGATAGACCAAAACAAAGTGGCACATAATTGTGGAAATAAAAAAAAGTGGAATTAATTTTAAAAAGTGGAATTAATTTAATAAATGTTTTTTTTTAAATATAAAAAATAAAAATATAAAAAAGTGTGGTGTGTGTTTGTATTCAGCCCCCTTGAGTCAATATTTTGTAGAACCACCTTTCGCTGCAATCACAGCTGCATTTCTTTTGGGGTACGTTGCTACCAGCTTTGCAGATCTAGAGAATTAAAATTGTTTCTTTGCAAAAAAGAGAGCAATGTGTGTGAACAGATTTTCAATTGGATTTAGTTCTGGACTTGATTTGACTGGCCCATTCTAACACATGAATATGATTTGATCTAAACCATTCAGTTGTAGCTCTGGCTATATGTTAATGGTTTTTGCCCTGCTGGAAGGTGAACCTCTGTCCCAGTATTAAAGGTCCTACACATTATTTTTTTCATTAAATTTTAATATGATCTTTAGGGTCCTAATGAAAAGTTTGTATTATACGTTAATTAAAAATTCAAAAGGATTGTGTAAAAAAAACACTACTTTTACCTGGTAAAAACTAGCTCTGTTCTCAGCAACCTGTTTCAGTACATGCTAATTTAAATGCTCATGACCTCTGCTGAGCCCGCCCCCCCTCCGTTCTGTGGGGCGTGACACGTCGGGTATAGCGACGGAAGTGTAGTCCAGTGCGGGCAATGCTTTGGACTGCATTACCCACAAAGCATTGCCACAACGCAGTGCTTTGTGGGTAATGCAGTCCAAACTGGAAAACTATGGATTATAGAGCCCGAGCCTGTTTTCTTCAGTTGTTTTTGGTTTGATTTAAGTACGGAACCTACGCGGAAGTTTGTAATATCACCTGACAACGTAGAAATTAAACGAATGGACATGCGATGTGTTTACTGATGTGTTTACATGACTTCTTAATCTTCGACAGACATCGTTATAAACCATCTAACGTAACAAAGGTAAGCATAATATAGTTTTCCGACTACGTACACAGTTTGCAACTAGACAATCACCTTAATGCATTGTTTATTATAAACGGGCGATAAGGGATTATATAGAGACGGATGTACATAGAGAAGAAGCCATAACCATGTTCTATGAGAGTGTAAGTTAACTTACACTCCGCATTCATCGTGATTATTAGAAAAGGCGATCTGCAAAGAGTCATAGTAAAATAAATCACACTCACCGAGCCTGGTGAAGATAAAGCAGGAACACGAAGCGTTAGTACAGATCCGATTTTTAGGAGCAGCTTCCTAGTAAAGCCTGCTTTATATTGACCCGCGTTTATAAAGCAGTCTGGTGAAAAATGATTATCGCAAACATGAACGCATTTAGGTAAATCAGCGGGGACGTTAGCTTTAAAAACTAAATTCAGCCACTGCGTCCTCAGTGGCTCAGATACCTAACCCTAGGTAGGTACCCTAGGTCACTAACCCTAGGTAGTGAATGACGACTGCTGTGTTCGCTATTACACCCAACAACTGTACACAACACTCGCTTAGGCGTCATTTTGCTCCAGCGGCGAAAAAACAATGGCCGACAGCTTCTTCTCACTCGGGGCGGGTCTTTGCTAAAACACCAGTGTCAATCAACTTGTGTAGGAGCGGCCTCTGTCGGTTTGGCGTCACATCGACAGGCTTTTGCGATTGGCCTGATTTCAGAAGGGGGATGTTACTGTAATAAACGAAAAGAAAACCACTGGGCGGCTCTTTATCATCGTAGAGTGGTTGTGTACGCACTCTCCTAACACACAGTTCAGTCCAAACAGCTTAAAATAGTGCATGTAGTGCTGTATGACCCCTTTAAGTGTTTTTCCGACTCTAACAGGCTTTCTTCTAAGACTCTCCTGTTGGCTCCATCCATCTTACTATCAACTCTGACCAGCTTCCCTCCCCCTGCTAAAAAAAAGCCTCCCCAATCATGATGCTGCCACCACTATGCACAGTGTTAGTTTTCCACCACACATAAGAGAATTTCATGTCTGCCTAAACCACATTTCCTCAATACCCCTAACCAGTTAGGACACCTCTGGAGCTCTGCTACATTTTGGAGGAGATAAGAGTGTTTTCATATTTTAATTGATAAATAAAGTAGCTCTTCTTCCTAAATACTTTAAATACTTGATAAATAGCTCTTCTTTTTTCTCCTAAAGGAATTACCAAAATTCCATCATTCTGAGAACTTTTGCCCACTTAGGAGTGATTTCCTACTCTGAGACACTCAGTAAATACGGACTCAGAGCAACTTCTTGCACATGTTTACTGTGTCACTTGCACATGTTTGCGGTGTGCTTGCTGCAAACTGCCACTTGAGCTGTGGATCTCTAAAGCTCCTTCAGAGTTACCATGGTCCTCTTGGCTACTTCTGTGATTAATGCTCCTTTAGGTGGACGGTCATGTCTTGGTAAGTTTGCAGTTGTGCAATACTCTTTTCATTTTCGGATGATGGATTGAATAGTGCTCCCTGAGATGTTCAAAGCTAAAAGGACATTTTATTTATAAACTACTAGCATTAGTACCCATCAATGACAGAAAAAGAGTTTGAAAAGTTCAAGCTAAAAAATAAACTTATCAGTTTTAATGTAATTAGTGATATTATTATATTTTATTTATTTATTTATTTTATTTATTTTATTAAGTTGTACTTCTTTCATCATCAGCCAAATAAACTTTCTTTTAGGTAATTGGAGAGTAAATCGCAGATCAGAAGTCGGAAAAGTAGGCTCTATTAAGATTAAGTTTTGTTTCAAGATGACTCTGAAAATTCACGTACACAACTTCAGCACTGTTATTTCAGCAGTGAAAATATTAAGTACTCCCCATAAAAGTAGTTAGTTTAGCTTTTCTAATTAATATCTATTAATGCAGGTGTTTGTTTACATTGAGCAAGGGGCGTATTAGTATCTTAGTTTAAAGTAGATTAATGAATCCGGCACATACCTGTTCATAACATGGCTTTTACTCAGCATTTTGATTTGAGCACATAACGCTGCGCATTAGAAAGGGTATTTTACTGCTGCGGTTATGTTTGCTCCAAAAACTTCCAAAACTTCTTTTATCTCATAGTGCCGCTTCACATTACTGAGGAGCCATTTCCACATGTTTCCGACACTAGAGGAGTTCCCGAGTTGCCAGCGTTTCAAATGTGAAGCAGGCAGTCCGATCACGGTAGTTTTTATTATCATAATTGTGTTCTGTTATTCTGTACAGTCAGAAGTCCCAGTTTGACTTGAACTTGTGATATCAACAATGTGCCTAAATTCACAGTTAGAGGACACAAAAAGCTGTTCGTCTATAGGCAACCTAAATCAGAGGTGCTGAGGTAGTGAACTGAACTATGGGAAATTGCTAAGTGTTCCATTTATGTTCTGTTTGTTTGTTTAGTTTAGAACACTAATAATTATGTTATGAAAGTGAAGTTATGTCATATGAAGTCATATGAAGTTATGAAAATGCTGTGGAAAATGTCCAGCAATTTTTACATTTCAAAAATACAAGGATGAAAGTCACATAATTAATCCATCATTAAAGGAAAAACAACAAATTAAAGAATAAAAACAAAAAAGTATTTTATAGTAAGATGTTATTTCACCATCAGCACCTTTCTTTCACGAAATATTGTCCCATTTGGTGTTTGGATAATGATTATGATATTAAAAACTAATATGTTGCACTCAGATCTCTAGGTGAATTCGGTTCCGATCTGTTGAATGTGAAGGTCAACCCAATCGATTTACATCATTTTTATATCCTTGGTTAAGGGACAAAAAGGTTATAAATGTTTTTATTATAGAATTAGAAATAACTAGTAAAAACAACTTTAGAGATTTCTTGATATGTTCTGACTCTTAAATATTACAGGACAAGTGAACCCACAGCACGTCTACAAAATGTTTCCAAAGCATAACAGAGCCACTGGTTCTGACTTTGTCACCCAGTGTATTTACATACATTTAAGATGCTTATTGGTAAACAGAGGATCTCTTATGGTATATTGTTGTGGTCAAAGCAGAAGGATACCACTACTGTCAACTCACACATGCGGGAAGTTTTCCCATCCAGTTGCAGGTTTAATTAATCTATGCCATGCGGACGATCACCTGATGTGGTAGCTTCTGTGCAATCGACTGCAGTAATAATCACCACCACGGGCGACTGTAAGATCTTCCAAGCCTGCCTACTGAGCAATGCTCAAAGCCTGCACCATATCCACTGCAGACTACACATAAGGAAAGTTGTGTGTCTGATGAAAGGTCACTGAAAACTTTCCTGGAAAATATTGTTCAAGCCTGCTTTTGGTGATATTCAAGGTGAATCTTCTTATAGGAGTGCTTTCTTCTTTAGGAGCTTAGCTAAATTAAATAATTCAGTTAGTACGTCAGTTTAATAATTGTTAGGCTTTATTTATATTTAACCTAAAATTATTGCAGCTCTACAGGGGTACCAAATCTAGTGCAGCATAGAGCAGTGGGTATTTAATCTACCACCATCATTTCCTGTAGCCCAAGCTGCATCTGGGAATATGTATTCTTAAAACAACTTTCCCAGATGGAAACATTTGTGGAGTTTCCCAAGGGCTTGGTCTTCTTCAGCAAACAGAGACACAATGGCCCCCATTCTGGGAAGAAAAAGAGGTAACAATGGGCTAAAGGGAATTTTGATCAAATATAAACAGACTCTGTGTCTCATTAAGAGACAAGAGACAACAAATTTCCCCCTGTAATAAGAGTGAATTAGGGAGCTATACTAGGATTCTCTGGTCTTTGCTTACATTGACAGCATTTATTAAGGAGTTTAATAAGTAGTTGTATCCTTCTCCCTGACAAAATTAAATGCATATAACCATTGATATGGTGAGTAATGAAACATGGTAAGTTCATTCCTTAAAATCCCCAAAGAGTTGGTGACGATATCGTGAAATATTTATTTTGACACAGCTATGCATTTCTATGGCATTGATAATTTGAGCATGGGTTGAAAGCATGCAGGCGTTCAGCAGGGTGTTCCCGTCAGCATTATAGTGACTAATCGGGAGTGGCCCAATTAGAAAAGCCCCTGCACGTGCCTGAGGTAATGGCTTTAGACTTTTTTCTGATGCTGTTGAAGGGAAAGTGCATCAACGTGATGCTAAATCTAATTCCCTGTGGCATCACTGATCCAAGACTGGGTGAATTACTGGGACAGCCTCGTGTACGTACACAAGGATCCCACTGGTGATGTCATAGGAAGTTCCCTGACTGAGTGGCAAGTCTACGAGCATGGCAGATGTCATTAAGCCTTGTGGTTACCTTTATATGCAACAGAAAGACTATTGTGGAGTAAAAGTGTTTTTCTTTCAACTTCATGTGCACATTCTTTCCAGAATGTACAATGTTCAAACAGTGAATCACAGGGAAATTTTGGATTTAAAAATGTAGGCTACACCAAAAGTGATATTAACTTTAATGATTCATTCAGGACTTGTGCCATTCATACCCTTCTCCGCACTTCAAACCAAGCAAGCGTTCTGCCTTTTTACACATTTCTAGTTCATAAATTCAAGTTCATAAATGAAAAATTATTACATTTAATTATTTCAGACATGTACACCTGGGATCTGGGATTTCTTTAGGATTCACAGAGAAATAAACGTCATCGTCCATATGTTGTACGGAATAAGAAGCAAACATTCCTGCCTGTAACACATTAACAAGTAACGGTCTAGCAGACATGAAAGCACTGCTAAACTCATTAGCTACGATGTTTTGGCGAGACCTTTGTGAATTTAACACAGTAATGGTTTATTCCATTACCTGGGGCTGGAAACAATGCTTACGTCATAAGGAAATCGGGGCTGCGAAATTCTCCACAATTTGACGTTATGCTTCATGGGGGGAAAAAAAACTGAGCACTGCTGACAAAAGCTGTCCTTCAAGAGAAGGGCATGTGCAATTTAAGTCTTCTGTGAAATGAACTGAATGCATTCCTCAGAAAAAGCTTGGCATTGCAAAAAAAGAACAAGATCCTCCTCACTGGGCTGTAATGCAGGCACACTGAGGACATTTCAGCCTGGCTGAACAGTCAATGTCAGGGTGTCGGGTGCAAACATCAGTCCAACAGGACCACAGCATGACAATTTTCATTCTTTTTGCACTGATTTAAAGCCTAAGGCCTTAATAGTTATACAGCTGGTAAGTTAGGATCAGGGTTGTTAAATAGCTGTGAGGGCCTGAAGAACTACATGGCTATATTGATTATACCTGTATAGTAAACAAATTTAGCAATGAGTGCTAGCAATTATACACTTTTATACAATATTTATTATTATACAATATTATATATAGTAAGTAATGCAAAATGGGCATAACTTTTCTATTAACTGATATAATTCGCTCAAATTGCACATGTTGGTGAAGAAACTCTTCCTTTATACAAAGCTTACCACAGTCCCCATTACAAGCGATGCATTTGCACCATGGTTGAACCAACTCTTAAATCTTTTTTGAAAATCCATTTTGGTGATGTAGATCTCCCACTGTGCTACAGAATGTTTATTGAGATTTCATCATTGATAAGGGCCATGTGCATAAATGGATGAAGAAGTTTAAAGAAGGGGATCCAGCATTAAAGACAAACCACCTGCGACAAAGGGGACTTTTATATAGAATTTAAAAGTTGGGGTCAATAATGGCGCAAATTGGTCGCTTGTGATGGAGACCATGCTGAGACAATTTTAATGACCTGTGTCAGGCAAATAAAAAGTTATGCCCACTTTTGCGTTGCCCACTTCAGTATAGCCCTTGTATTTAGTACATGTAATTTAGAGTGGTGTACGATATCTGTTATTACTAGAGGGTAAACTTAATTGCAACAAGTAACCTGGGTAAAAGATGAATATCTTATTTAAAAAGAAATAAATTAATAAACTTGCCAAATTAAACTTGACATTTATTTTAGTTGTTATTTATGATCCACACAGACAACTTTGTGGCTAAGAGTACAAGAGAGAGTATTCTCTCTTTAAGTAAGTTGCAATGAAATGCACTTCAAGCTTCATACACAGCCCCGAACACTTGCTGATTTAAGTTGTGTCTGCCGTTTAAGCGAAATGAAATAATAGTCTTTTGAAAACCTTTCCTACATGCTTCAGCCTAATTCTAAAGTGCAGCACGTGAGACAGGCAGCATTCAGGAGGGCAAGGAGCCACCGCAGTGATGTGGCACTGCTACCCAACCACAACACCCTCCTGTCCCCTCCACTTCCACCCAAAACCCAAGCTATTAAACTATCCAAAGGCCAACACTGACGCACACACAAGCCACAGGACAACGTGCTTAAAGACCGCCAACCAACCTTGGATAAAAACAACTTATAGCTTTTTTTAATATAAATAACAGTTTTGTGTTTTTCAGTGGCTTTGCAGATTGGAGGGTGTACATGTTTGGAAAAGGCAGCTTCCTAGCTTTAGTGTCTCAACCAAATTTAACACATTTACAGATCTAAGCAGTATCACCAAATGAAATTCAGAAATTGTAATTCCGACTGACTTAACACAACACTATCTAATCAAACACGTCAAATTCTCAAATCTGATTTGCCTTATCGGGTTCTATAAAAGCAAAGTTTATATTAATGCCCTCATCACCACACTCCAACAACAACTGGACTACAAATGTATTATTTAACAAGGAAAAGCTTGTAGTAAAGCTGGAGCTTTCAGTAAGGCTACATTTATTTGACATTTATGAAAAGGCATCTTAAGTGTCAGCACTTTGTAAAAACCAATATGTTTTCCATTATGGAAAAGTCTACAGCAACAATATTTAGGTACTTTCTCTAATACTGTAAAAAGTTAATATATGGTAGTTAAACAGATCTGATATAAATTTTACTTTGATTGAATTTATCTCCAAAGACAATAATATTATATGGTCCAATCCTGTCAGCAAACAACAGACAAGAGACAGTCACCATTACTAGGAAATCTGCTTTGTCGATCACAGAGAAATGATGGGATCAACTAACAGAAATTTTATACTCTTCCTTTCCTCAGCATTCTTTTAGGTGACTGACCACGAGAGACAATCCATCAAATTCATACTATTCATTACATGAATATTTTAAAAATAATAACCACATGATAGAGTATTGAAATATGGTTAAATAAGTCTTTCCCGTCTGATGTCATATTGGCCACATTAATTGGCCAAACTTTTGGTTAATAAACTGGGGAAATTAGGGGTTATGAGTTTAACAAGAGCACGGTGTTGGCATTTGCACATCATACATGTGAGGTAGAACATATAGACAAGTGACACATTATGCTTTGTGGGCATTACATGAGTATTTTTTTTTGCACTCTCTTGTCGGTTAGAAGAAAGATTAGCAGTAGGTTATCTGAATGAAACATTTCTACCCTGATGGGACAGGTCTCTGTCAGGATGATTCCACCTTTAAATAAACTATCAACTACTCACTAAATAGTTTGATAAAAATGAAAAACACCCATGGGATATTATGTTTATTCCATCAGTACGGTTTCAGAGACTTCAATCAGTATCTAGATGCACAAATGCTGTTCTGATGAATCATTGAATCCCACCACAAGCCATTTTTCCAGGCAGCTGCAGATCCTGCACTAATTTAGCATGGTATGCGGGATATAAGTGTTCGAAGTGTGTTCAAAGCACTGCTTTGCTGTAGACAGTGTTCATATCATTCACGCAGATTCTCAACACTGATTCCCAAAACAAATGTTGCTGCTGCAGACTCCTGCAAAAGGAGACGATTTGTTTGCGTAATGCAGGCACAGTTCTTGTCGGATCTTCACAGTTGAACAGACTCCTTTAACATTCCCTACAAGTAACCATCAGCCGATGTAAGATCGGGGGAATGGGACAGATATGGGAAGGAGCTATTCTGCCACCTTTTGTAAACTTGGTCCATATTCATGACCACTTCCATATGAGAGGAAATAATACTCAAATATGAATACTTTTTCCTCCATCGAGAGACCCATTTCCAACAACTAATGCACAACACAACTTCTTTTCACTACTGGGAACAAGTGTGTCGGGAGCTATTCCCCGTTGACAAAGGCAAATGCACGTCCGAGATGTATGAGTTTTAGTACTGTATATTTTGCCGTATACCTTATCTACTGTGTGCAAGTCTAAACACTAAAACTAACTGGTTTATTTAAGACAGACCTGGTGTCATAATCCTAATGATAAAATCCCCAGAAAGTTTGTCTGTTTTACCATTACCTTAATTTAGCATTCGCCTTAGGGCTTTGTACTTTTGCTGTTCAGTTCGTCTGGTCCTCACTGTTTAATATTAAATGTGCATTAAGGTATTTGTAAGAATTAGTTTTCATAATTACTTAATTATTGTAAAACACATTTCATACACACTGTACCTTTTTAATATGAAGGAGTGGAAGTGCAAAGAAAAAACCCAGGCAGAATTGATGCCTGGACTTGCACACAGCCTTGATGATGGGAGGGAATACCAAAGCATACAGACCTCCGGCTATAGAATGACTCATTTTACTACACTGGAAAAAGAATGTGAGCAAAATTCTGAATAAAACAAACATAAGTAAGGACATGTCTGGTTCAGTTAGGGATGTGATCATAAAAATCCTGAAGGGCGACAAATATCAGAGCTATCGTTGATTTTAGAATAAAGAAAGACCCATTGTTCCTAAACTGGGGATATTCTGGCTGGGATACCAGCGCAACCTCATACTTTAACAGTCATAGTTATACACATACCCACACCCATCAACAACACACACACACACACACACACACACACACCTGTTTTGGCTACCTTTAGGCACTCAACACTAGTCTTTGCATGCTGTGTTTTATGTCACAGCCCGACAAAGGTTTGAGCAGAATGACGTTGCAGTGTAGTAAGAAATAACAGAGTCCATTCTTGTGTTGGGTGTTGCTTAATCCTTCATTATTGCCCAAAATCCTTACAGTATTTGATTAGGCCCATTAGAGCCAACAGATGGGATTTAGAGAATAAAAATGTTGCTAAAACTAGATACGCTGACATATTTATGTATTAAAGGACACGGTGAAACCGGATGCCTAAAATAATTCTAAATATTAGGGGATGAGCTAAAAAATGCTTGTCCTCTTAATTACCCTCTATTGATTTTTCATTATAGCAATTTACCTACCACACAAATCATAATAATGATTTTTTCTTCTGCTCCTTTTTCTGCAGCTCACCAGGAACTCACATAAAAAGTGTTCTTACTCATTTACACTCATTCATAGTCTATCTTAGAGTGGAGATGGTCTATCTGAATTGTAATTCAATATATATGTTGTTTTTGTATCTTTAGGCTGCTTCTAGCAAGGGGTCGCCAGAGTAGACCATCCGGTCCAAACATACAAGCTTGGCACAGGTTTTACGCCGGATGCCCTTCCTGACGCAACACTCCCATTTTATCTGGGTTTGGGATCGGCATTGCATCTAGTGGCTAGGGTTTGGGCACAAGCTGGGGATCGAACCCGGGCCTTCCGCATAGCAGGTGAAACAATAAATAACAATATTAAACATTGTCACAAAGCAGATTAAAAGTTTAACTGAATAGTGTGATTGAGTCACTGCTGATCCACAGCTCCATACTACAGACACACATTTATATTAATGATTTTATATTGATAATGTTCAATGATACAGTATATCCTATGAGATGAGGTTCCTGCTTCAGAAAGCTAAGAACCTTTATCCAAAAGAACTATGAAATGTAAACCACAAATGTAAATGGCATGTTTTTTTTTTAGGTTTTTGTCATGACAGATTAAGAACGTTTGGATTATTTCACCATATTTCTTTCTGTAATGTTAAAAGCTAAGAACTCTCGCACCATATTGCAAACACGTGCTCTCGATTGTTAAACAACTTAATTCTGTTAAAATTCTTTTTTAACCACTGTTTGACTAACTAAGTTTATGACAAAAAATTTGTTATCTAGGCTCTTGTTTAAACTTGCAGTACTTCACAGTGGTGCTACAACCTCATTTAAACAATACGGCATAAGCAAGAGTGGAGTATACTGTACGTCAGACTCATGTCTACAGGAAATCACAGCCTTGTAGATGTGTGTGCGATATTGCTTTTTTATACAACAGTAACGAATGCTGATATAGAGCATAACAGCACTGAGACATTTAACTATGTGTGTCACCCTATGTCCCCGATATTCAAACAAATGTTAATTACACTAACTGTTGGTCACCAGAATAGGTGAAAGTAGGTTGATACAGTCTGCAGTACTGCAAAGAGGGGAGAGCAGCTGCCTGAAAAAATCCACATTTAAAACTAGTCCCAGAATCACTTTCAGCAGAAAAACACATCTGATAACGTCTTTGATGTCCTTATTTCCAACACTTTGTATACTTTATAACTGCTTCTAAGTTGTTATGAATTGCATTTAACCCATCCATGTTGTTCAGTGCATGGATAATGTGAGCTACAAAGTCCTAACACAAGGCTGAATCTCAAAATTCCTCTGATCAAGGGTACTACTTGGTGTATGGAACAAGGGATGGTACACTCTACATAGCACACTAGCTTTCCATTTAACACTATTTAAAATTCAACTTCAGAACCTGTAAGTTAACATAGCTAATATTCTAAAGCGGAATAAGTGAAAATATAAAGTACATCTTGTAGGATTCTCAGAACTGTACAACACCGCTCCCCTTTTATGTGAAAATGCTTAAATATGACAGTTACATAAAAAAGAAGTGACATTTATGACAAAATATGGCCAAATGTTATATTTCTTTGATTTGCTACTGGAAATAGGTCCCACTCACTTTACAACTCATACTGTTTTTACGTAGATACTGTATAAAAAAATCCTAAGAAAGGTACATCCGGTAAAAATGGTGTCCCTTTTAGCTATATTTTAAGCCAAATGTTATATTCCTGAAAAATATATTGTCTGCCATGTCTGCTGACCATGCATGCTAAGACTACTGTAGATTTAAACAAAATATACATTTTTAATGGAATCATGAAACTTTCTGTACAGAAGTTTTTGTCCAAATATGCAATAAGCCACCACCTTTCATATGAAACCTCAGACTGAGCTTGACGCAATGGAGACATTTCATATAATCCTCCCAGCATGAAGAAACCAGGTAAAGACAAGGACTGTATCTGCTGGCTTTTGCTTATTACACCAAGCAGCAGGATGTGGATGCATCAAGTTTAACTCCACCCTGCAGTGTGTAAATAGTGTCTACACTAACAGCAGCTTCACACATGCCAGAAATCATTAATGACACATTTAATTCTCCTGCAATTAATTGGTTGTTCTTCATATCATAGATTTATTACTGTAAGGGTTTTGCAGACTCATAAACTCATGAAAGAAACGCTTCTAGTGACGACATCATGCTTTCCCAGCAACTCTTTGGAAAGTGCTTTAGGTATGGGTGGAAATGTATAGCTAATACGCTAAGTGCTTGGCTTTGTTGAAAGTCATGTGTCATGCGGCTGACTCTGGTTTGCCTCCCTTCTTTTGTTTGTCTAGTCTTAAAGAAGGCAAACACAACAGATCCTTCAACAAGTGTACAAGGTTACACTGTACTTCATGTACACCTGTCAAGCGCCATCAATGTACGTCACGGTCTTGGTGGTGGCAGGACGTAAGTCTTGTAACCTCAGCAAGCAACGCCTGTTGTCTTTGATTCATTGAGCTTTCTGTGTTTAACATAAACAGTCTATTTTCTTTCTATGGTGAAGTATTAAGAGTTTTGCCGCTCATACGAAGTCGCTGTGACTGAAGTCACTGAAATGTTAGAATGAGATCATGAGCAGAAGGTAGTGTATTTCTGAGAAAATTCTGAAAGCACAGACATTTTTTAATTAGGTTACGGAATGCTCGGTTTGACCAAACCTCCTAAAGTAAGTCCATTGTTGTCATAGTGCAGTTCATACCAGACAACACATTCCAGGCTAATGATGAATCAAGTAGGGTTGATTCCTCTTAATATTTAAACTGAATCTAGGCCTTTCAATATTCATTAGCATTACTAAAGCACAGTGAATTAACATTGTTTTAAAAGATGTGCCCCCCCGACAATGATTTGTATTACAAATCTCCAGGTAGACACCAGACAAATGTCCGTGTATGGTGTCTAGACAGGGTTGTGTGGGGTTATGATCTGCATTACATCTGCTGCTTGTACCCATGTTTGTTTTATTTTTCATAAGATATCAATACAGAGTCTAACACTCACCATATCCACGAATGCCTTCTGAGTGGGAAATTATTGACTTGCATCATTTTCTGATCCCGTCTTGTGTAACTACAGCCAGTCTTCATTTAAGCCAAAGTAAGATAATAGAAAAAAAATTACAAAATAAAAAATCCCTCAAACAGATCTAGAGAATGTCATTGTTCCCACTCCTTACATACTTTTTCTTAAATCCTTTTCAAAGACATAGTCCTAAATTAACTCCATAAGAAAGTTGTAAGGCAAAAGAAATAACCATGTCCACACATAAGAATGTAAATTCCAAAAAAAAAAAAAAAAAGATGCTAAAAGAAAACCAGCCAGGAGACCCACATAAAAGTGAGTCCAAACCAAAAGCAAAGCATGTTAAAGGAGTCATCACTTTCTTGCTTTTTTGCACAGAATTCGCAGAGAAAAAATGTCACTGTCATCCCATTGTGAAGTCTCAGCACTGCCCTTCAATATTCTCATATGCTGTTGTATTTCTGTCCAAATGAATTGTGTCATTTTCAACTGGAAGCTGCATGCCCGTGCATCCAGGAAGCCTCGGGAAGCACAAAGTTCCTTTGTCTATGCCGTCCTGCAATGCGCTGGGATGCCATAGAGCAAAACAACAGGGCAGGTCCCACTCACACAACCCTCAAGCAGTGAAAATGCATCAAGAGTAAACGGAGTCTGCCTGCTCCACTCATGTACAGCACAGCGTTAGCTATTGATCCTCTTAGCGCAGACAGCTCTGATTAATTCAGCCCTGTTTGCTAAAGGATGGGAGCCTTAGGGAAGACAGAGGAAAGCAGCAAGACCGAAGAAGAAAAGGGGAGGGGGATGTGTCATCTCAAGGCTGCGTGTGTTGTCTTGTCCTCTTGGAAGCCCATGTGTTCTGTCTCTCATGCCCGGTATGACTGCAGAGCTTGTGAGCTTTGTGTGCGCAGACACACAAAGCGCTTTCTTTCTCACCTCCTAGCACGTGTTAAACCAACATACTCTAACTCATCCTACGAGAAACCTCCCAGCACTCTGCCCTTCCTTCACGCCAAACCGGCCAATCCTAACTCCACTCACTCTGTTAGAGCTGTGCTGCAGAGCCGGCTCTAGGCTGCAGTGTGTTTAGGTTTATGTGTGTGAGTGTGTGCGTGTGTGTGTCTGGGAAAGACTGTGTGACTGGATGTCTGAGTGTAAACGTCAAGGGGCCCCATGAGGGAGGTTCTGGCAGGCCGACGTTACAGAGCAGCTAACAGCTTAACAGTTAGAAAAGGCTGTTTTTGTCAGGAAATCTGGTTAAAAAAAGAAGACAAAGGACATGGGTCATGAAAGGCAGACCTAACAAAAACAACGAATCCCCAGTTAAAGAATTCTCCTAACAAAGCAAAAACAAACCAGCACTGCTGACTATATAGAAATGGGATAATCCTTGAATCAGTCCACAATCCCACTGAACTACGGTATATTACTGTATAAATTATTAGTGAAAGATATTTATGTAAATCAGCAATCCCTCAGGGAGCACAGACATGCTTTTCTCATGCAATTAAGACATAAAAATTGTAACCAGGGCAGCAGACCATAGTGGTAAGCAAGGGTTCGATTCCAACCACTGGTCTGTGGGCATGGAGTTTGCATGTTCTCCCCACGCCTGGTGGGTTTCCACCTGGTGCTCCGGTTTTCTCCTAGAGTCCAAAGACATGCAGACTAGGCTATTAGGCATTCCCAAATCACCTCTTGTATGTGAATAAGTGTGTGCATGTGCACGTACGCGCACTCTGCGATGTATTGGCACCCTGTACAGGATGTACCCCGCCTCAAGCCCGAAGTGTACCGTGATAGGCTCTAGGCCTCCCGCAACCCTGTACAGGATAAAATGAAAATGAATGAAAATTTGACTTTGGTGTCATCAAAGAATTAGATTTCATGATGGCAGGGACCAACTATGAATATTTTCAAAGTATGTTTACTCATGTAAATACCTGAAATGATAGCTTGTTTACGCAGGTATGAACACACAACCACAGCTCTCAGACTGTCTGAGAAAAGTCTGACAAGATGCTCGGGCCAGTTTCCCAATGAACGAAAAAGTATCTCAAAGTCTCTTAAAGATAGTCTTTTTCTGACCAATAAATAAAAGTGGCTTCAAAATACGATTTCGTCCCTGTCCCTTCTACCATATCATGACGGTGTGCCCTTTGACATGGGGCATGTTGAGGCAATGGAAAGAGATTTAAAACTGGGCTATAAAAAAAATCCTTTGGCTTCAGACAAAGAACAACAGTTTTGCTTGACTACCAAATATATATCACATGATGACAGCATGGATTATGGATGTTATGTTGGCAAAGCAAACGTGATACAAGCAGACAATTCACGCTAGATGAATCATCAGTTGATTTATATAGTAATACGAGTACCAAGGCAGTCACTGCACTCAAGCATTTTAAATATCTCTCAACCTCCTGACTGACAACAAATACTGCGATGCCACAGGAGAAGAAGACAGGATGTCATCCCAGCCCTGTTTTCACACTTTATGAAAAGAAAGAAGTCATACTGTGTTTAGAGCAAAACAAAGTTAGATACTGTATCCTTGGTTCTGGTTAGATCTTTACCATTATAATGTGAGACCCCATTGTAAGTTGTGCTTGGCGTTACTGGCAGTAAAACAATAACAACATAAAAGCAAAATAAGTAATTTAAAAGCTTCTTGATGAATATAAATGGTACTGATAGGACGGAGTGGAGTACAGATAGTCAGGATACACACACCTAGCTTAACTATTTGTTGACATCATTTTCTATTAATTTAATAACCTCACATACTTTTTATTGCCTAAATGTTACATTTAATGTTTGCAGTTATTCCCTCACCAGCCTCTTTTAAAGGTCCCATATTATACTATTATTTCAACAAGTTAACACAGGTCTCAGAAATCTTTTAAAGCCTGTCTGTTAATTCTTCGGCTAAAATACAAACTGGGGGGTGGGATCTTCTTATGTGAGGTCACATAAACGACAGTATTGCATTACCGAATGACAGTGGTTCGTAGTATTTGAAGCGGGAATTTCGCCACCTGGTGACTATTATAAATAATTGTATACCTTGCCTTTTCTTCGAGACGCGTCTAATAACGTAACAGGTGTTTGAAATTAGAAGCAGAGCTGGTTGCAGACGGCAACGAAAAAACAGACCATAGCCCTACATTCACAGTCAGAAGCAGAGAGAGAGAGTAAGAGTGAGAATTTTTTTTAACTATAAAAAAGGCAACTGTGAATACAAGCACTAATTTTATCCTTGTCATCTTATGTAATTTATCCTTAGTCAATTTACATTAAATATTTGTTTTACTCAGGTACACAAGTAAATGGAGGACTTTTACTTACTGTAAATAACATTTGTTCTAAGGAATCTCGACTATCACTCGACACAAGATTTCTGTTCTTTGACTACCTCTGCACTAGCTTCAAGACGGAGACATGCTACATTCAATTCAGGAAGAAAAAAGAAAAAAAGCATTATTTCTATGATGTTTACTATCATCTATCATTTAAAACGTTTAAAATGTTCACTATTATGTTTACACACTTGTGAAAGTGTCGCCGTGTTGGAGGTCCTTATCTAATGTGTACCAATGATTCTGTGTTTCCTTATGAACATCTTTGTGCCCTTAGCCACCGGGCTTAAATGTCAGAGTGGCTTTCCTGCAGGCGACTGAGCGAGAAAGCAAAAAACTGATGCCCGGAGTCACCTAAGATCACAACGAACATAGTAATGATGCACTTAAAAGTCTTTACTCCATAGCATTACATCCAGCATCTTATGCTTAGCTGTCAAGATGTATTGTAAAACTAGAAAAAAGTTCATATTTGGTTAACAAGTCCAAGGAATTTCTACAAAGGGGTTTGTATAATTCCCAGTAATACCTAAAAAGACGTTACCGAGCACTTTTATGTGAGTTCAATTATCAATGAGGTCTTATTGTTCAATAGACACCATATTGAGGAGATCGAATTCTTATACATGTTATCAGGTTGCTTGTAGAAGTTAAATCACCTAACATGTTGTTAATATGTTAACATGTTGTGATAGGGTTACTGTATACAAGCAGAAATTTAGTTAGAGAAGAAGCTATCAGGCGTCCTGACTTTCACTTGTAGTCACTCTGGGGTGTAACGGAATAAGATAAGGTGGACAGCATTTCCTCCCAAAGGCCCACAGAGCTCTATCTCATCTTGCCCTGACGCCGAATGGCATGACCACGACTTCCCTATTACCACACTCTTGGCATCAAGTAACCTTGTTGATAACAAACTCCAAACATATACACAGCAAATGAATTCTACAACGCCTGCATATTGCCATTTTTTTGTTTGTTTGTTTTTTGCTTGTTTTTTGTTTTGGCAAGATCTATCCAAAAGCTTTTTAACATTACTTACGGTTATTGAGATGATCATTATGGCAACTCAGAGTGTTCTACTTAAGAATTTTCTCATAGTTTTAATCAGCAGTGTTTATAGAAAGTGCACAAAAACATTCCTTATTTTACCTAACCAGTGTTTAAGGCATTTTATTCTACATAGTGCAAGTATTTTTAAACTTATTTTGTGCAATTATTGTGTGTTGTTGAACACTTTAGGCCATGTCCCGAATGGTATCATAAGCCCTTCTTTAGCAGGCTGGTGAGCTCAACACAGTGTGAACACATGATAAACCCTTTAGGTTTTTAAATAGGGAATGGAATATTAGAAAAACTAATAGACAGAAGATAAATGACAATAAAAATTAAATATTTAATAGCACAAAAGTTGGTATGGTCATAAAAAACCTTCAAGAGAATTTAGTGATCATTGGTGGAAACAGAATAGACATTATGCATAATTAGTAGACGTGTTGCACTTTAGGTTAAAGGTGCTGATTCGTTAATTTATTTATTTATTTACTCTCCCAAGAGCATTTGTCGACCGTATAAATCTGAGAGCTAACTGCTGCAAAAGTAAACATGCATAGTTTTCTCACTATGAGAGAAGTATTATAAGAATAAAAACCTTTACTGTGCACTTTCACTGAGCTGCCACACTAGGTGAACATGAACGCTAATTTTCCACTTCTAATGAAATCATTGGAATAAAACAGAACAATGTATTATCTCAATCGGAACAGTCTGACCTGATCCGGTCTGCTCAGAATAAATTTTTAATTGAAACAGGGTGAGGGGTGTAAACCTGTGATAATCCATTTAGTAGGTAAATATTATACATGTAAACATTTAATCTGATTGTTTCTCGCTTATTAGAATAAATATATTCTTTCTGTGCATGTTCGCCCCCAAATGGCGGTAACATAAGATCACCTGGAGTTTCCAGGAAGGAAAATTTTGCTTCCATTCCTGATCGCTAAACTCCATGGGAACAACTCTCTCCCATCAGTCTTGGCTTCAGACTTTTAGCCACTGGGTCTCTGGCTGAGGAAGGGGCACTGATTGGTGCACCATTTCACACTTAGAAAAAGCATCTAACCAATCATAAATGAGACTAAATTCTTTGAACCAATTATAATGTAGAGGGTGGGAATTAACAGGAAAGATAAGAGGTCTAACCTGAACTCAAAGCTCGACAAAAACATTGCTTCTATTTCTTCAACTGTTATATATTCGGCAGATTACACGCTCCATGGCGGACAGAACCACTTTGTACATGTCAAAAAAAGGGTAGATTTTTATTAAATGCATTGAGCACATTAACACGCATCTTAATGGATCACGGTCCATGTAAACAGTTAATTTGGAATCTCTAATCAAAATGATTATAGTTGGACTGAAGAAAAATTGTCAGTGTACAAAGCTAATGAGGAACAGGAGATGAAAAATGAAAACAGTTGCTACACTGGTCTTGGCTCAAAGACCAGCTGAGCTGGTTTACACTAACTCCAACAATACCTGGCCACTTCCTGTGTTTTTTTTTTTCTTTTTTTTTTTTGTTATTGTTGTTGCCTGGTCTGTCTTTGTCATGTATTTAATAAATCAAATCTGTCCATATTGTTCTTGAGGTTGTCATGTGTCATGTTAGCCGTAAGCCTGAGACATGGACAGACATGAGCAGATGCACTGGATGACTCAACAGAGGGTGAAACAGAAAAATGCAGAACCATACAAACACCTTCTGTTAATCATTATCTATCTTTAGTTCTCTAGCTAAACATCATCAAATACAAACTTCTTTCACTTATTAGGTTTTTTTCACTTTGTTTACCCTCTACACTTTTCTCTGAGTGGCTGCAGATTCTTACAGTCCGCTTCTACCTGACCTTCTTGCAGATGACGCTGAATAAATCCGCCCTGGTGTATCACATACAATATATGTGATACACCCATGACACACTGCACTGACTGTCACTATTAAACAAAGAAGAAAACGGATTATAGAGTGTAATAAAAATATATTTTGTGCTGAGTCTTCAATGTAGCCTAAATGTTTTAGGTTTTAGAGTATGCAAGTGTACAACACAACTAGACCACCACGAATCCTGTTTAACCTGGCGATCTACTCAAAAGCAGCAGCAGAAGAGGTCATGTTGCTGTCAAGCCACTAGGTGTTAGTATGGAGCTCTAACAACACCGTTGCATCTGCTTTGTTATAATGCAAAGGAGATGCCAGGCAACACTATTTGTTCACACATGTATTATTGAATATTAAGAATAAACTTTTTATGGTAACATATAAATGGAATTGGGAAACATATGGTGTCATTACTATTTAGGTACACTGCTAAGTGTGTATTATGAAGCTTTGAAGACTGGTACTGTCATACAGTAAAACACACCTTTTTAATGTGACAGTTAATTTCTTTAAATTGCACAATTATCAACTAATTCATTACAAAGGATAAATATCAGTGAAACATTACTAGACACTTTTGTTACAGATTAACAAGAACAGTGTGTTATATAATATGGCCTTAAAGTAAATAAATACGGCAGCAGTCCAGAGTTACATAACAAGAGAGAAAGGATTGGAATGGACAACGGAGTGGTGTGTGTCTGTTGGCATGATTTAATATCATGGTGGGGACACCATGATAGAAATATCTAAAAGCTTTGCTGGTTTCCATAAGGAAATCTCTTCTTTTCTTCTTCTTTTGCCTATTTTCGTTTTTATTTACCAGCGAAACCCCTGAAGGTATTCTTTATGCTTTCGAAGTTAAGGTTAGAGTTTTTAAAGTGTACCTAGACACAACCTGTGTACGTGTGTGCGCGCGCGCATGTGTGGTGGGTGGTAAAGAGCTGTCCCCCACCATTCACGCTCACTGAAATGGGGAAATGTCAAGCGCTCCCAGTGCAGCTACACACTGGAGATGAAATAGAGGTCACATCTCAGCTCATACTGAGAGCTCGAATCCTGAGACCAGCCTCTCGCTGAGCTCACAAGTGATCACAATGCACTGCGACAGGCGCGTGAATACACCGCAGCATGCTCGAAACCAACATTAACACCAACAGCATGTTAAAGTAAAGGCAAATTATGTTCTTTTCGCTATTTAGCACTAACCTAGGGCAACATTCTTTTGGTTTTAAAGCCAAACAGATTTACAGTACATAAAGTTATGGCTTGCATTTTTCCATGCTGATGCTTATCACTTGTTAATATTAACTCTTTTATTGCATATTGCTAAAATCTGACCATTGATAATAGTGCTTATTAATTTTCAATACAGCTGCTATGACAGTAGCGGCAGCTGTATTAACTGCTTTTTATTATTTAGGTGATTGTTCGATCACATTACTTCTGTAGTAACAGATGGAACTGTTGCAATAATATTGGTGGTTTAGGAGCAATAAAATACCCTGTTTTGGTGTATAGATATTCTGAAACGAGATATAGGATAAGACACTACTGTTAAGATATAATCTGATGTTACATTGCTTGACCCATTTCTTCTGTGAAGTCATGCCACTGTGTCTATCTTTTGTCTCTTACACTCCCCCCACTTTCCCTCTGCATCTACACATAGACCCATATGACTAATTACAAAGTGTATGTATAAAATGTATTGATTAAAATACAGAGATGCCGAAACCAGATTTTTGGTCCACATCACCCCTCCCTCAAATACAGTGTAGAAATTACACTTACACCACAAAGAACACATGTGGCATCAGACATACTAACCACTAATGCATATTTAAGCATTTGGTATTGTTTATCCACTTCCTCAACTGCTCCTGTGTCCTGCTATGAATAATTAAATGCAGGCCAATAGAGCCACTTCACTTTGTTTTTTTGGCTATCATTGAATTAAAGGCAGATGGCAAAAGGGATGTTACTAGACATTCAAAATAACTGCTAGGGAATATACTGTTTCTATATATTACTGTGCAAAATTTCTGCTTTTCTTGTACAAACTTTGTTATTCGTGTTTATTTTATGATAGCACAAACAAATTCTGATTTCCAAACATACGTTTATCAGCAAAAAAATGTAATTAACAAAAATATCTTTATGCCAAAAAAGAATGCAGCAAATTATGTAAAAGACCACATTTCAGACAAAGGAAAAAAATGCTTCTGCATGCATGAAAAAGAAGCATGTGTGACAAAATCATCAGAAGGACTGTGTCTTGTTCTGCAGGATGTTCAGTAAAACTAAGCAGCTAATTTCCTTAGAAAACTGCACAAATTGTACCTAAGATTATATTTAAAATAAAGAGTTGTCATACCAACTATTGACATCTTTGCTCTACAGCAGGGTATGTAATTAACATTACAATAAAAACTCTGATTTGATAAACATACTATTATCATTTTTTAAGTATCCTAAATCCTTTTTTATCTTTACATCCCTACCATGTGTGTCAGGAATGTGTAAATTTCACTGAGGGCTGCATACCAGCACACTGACTGATGTGCACACACACTTCTTACCTGCTCATGCAGTCCTACCCTGACTACACACTCATAATAACACAATTCCCAAACCCAGCTTCATTAAGGACATTACCCTCCTAATGACGTTTTGCTTAAGGCTAACGACCCTATCAAGACCGTTTAAGACAAATCAGTGTCAGTGGGCCTCAGACATCAAAGATTGTTTAGTGAATACTACATCCCATGCATTTCTACTGCATTACATGCAATTTACAGCACAGCTCTACTGAATTCTCACTTCTAATTCATTAGAATTTCTGAAAGTGCTCTTAGTTACAGTTAGACGTAAGTTTGTTTGTTTGTTCCTGTAGGTATCATGGTATAAAATTAGTTAAAAAAGTTATTACATCAAGGTTTTCTTTATGTTTAACTTTCAGATAAAGTTGTGGGTCTCTGGATTTTAATAACCTTTATTTTAACTGTGAAATGAAAAAGTATGAATTTATTCTTCAATAAATGAAAATAAAATTCAAACAGTCAGGTTACAAACAACATCTCTTTAAAAATAATCTCACTGCACGCCATGTATTTAATTAAATAAACGAGACTGAAGTTTGAATTTATTTATAATGAACTGGAATCCATTATGAGTAAATTCAAACCAAATTCATAAATTTACAGATAACTTAAACTATTCTTCTTTTCTAATCATTTATTATTTAGTAATATTTTTCCAGGTCCATTGTGTAATTCTCTATGTTTGTCTATATACTGCTTTATTAGTCTGCTTGACTTTAAGTAAATAGTTTATAAGCTTTTTTCACACTAACAGTTTCACCCAAGACAGACCCTTTGCAGTTTAAAATCCTTGATCTATGTATACATAGCTGTGACTATAAAATATAAAATAATTCAAAATCGGAATGGAAGGTTTTCATCCAATAAAACACTGCAACCTTTGTTCTCTCCATATAAAATATAACTTTTTCGTTCCATAGCAATCAAAGATTATACTTTACTGCCTACAACACCGTTATTAAGCCTTGGTAATACTGTATCATTAGTCTTTAGCGAAAAGTGCTTCTTGAGCAATGCAATGAGCAGAGGATTGAGGCAGGTGTGTTCCTGCTTGTAGTATGGTCCTCTTGGTGTGGACCAATGTATAAAATTATAAATTACTTTTGGATTGCTATTATAATGTCCTGGGCCTGGTTTCCTGATAACCCACACTTTTAGCCCGCTAAGAAGACTCTTAAGATATATCCAACGTAAGTTGTTTACTTTTCTAAGTGTGTTAACTTGAACTTGACCCTTAGGAGTCTTCTTAAGTCGCTGTCTCTTACGTCTGACATTACAAGGCGCTGTCTACAGTGAAGGTACTGAATTATCTGAAATCGCTTGCTCAGGAATCGATTTTGCACTCCTTTTGCATGACAGCGTTAAGAAAGACGGCACTTTTTATGCAAATTAAACATTGCACAAAATTCTTCCAATAACGTTTATTTCGACATGGGTTAACTTATAAATAGCATGCCATAATAGACAAATATATAAATTAAATCACCAAACTGTCGCTAATATTTTCGTGTAACCTGTAGTGGCAGTGAAACAAACTGGGTATACAATCATAGTTAATTGACAAACAGCTGCGGTTACTTATGTGCAATGCACTCTTGATTGCCATTGGTTGAAACCTTCAATAAAAGCAACCACGCACAGCCAAGTTATGGAGCATGGCTGTTGCCACCGTAACTGCGCAAAACCTGTGAGGCTTCATACGCAATCCTCCTGCGTACTTGTGCAGACAACGAAAGCGCAGCTTCCATTGTCCAATTTTACGCTCGACGATGTTGCGAGTGCAAATGTGACAACATTAAAGGCTCTTTCAGCCTGAGTCTGTGGGTTTGGATACTGGTGTGAAAAGGTATGTTCTGAGGGGGTATTCACTGTCTTCGAGGAACATGATATGAACAAATTCACCTCTTTCTGCTTGCTCACCCATTGCAGAATTGGCCCAGACAAAACTGTCATCGGTGCTGCCAGGCCACTTCGCCACCAGGTCATTGATTAGACCCCTGTGGTCCACCACTACCTAGATGTTTATTGCTGCATATCCCTTTTACTACATGTATGCCTGATCAAGCACAGGTGGAGTGGAGAGTGGGATTACCTTCACACAGAGGTTTTGCTGAGGCCGTAGCCTTCTCCCACAACCTCCATTAATCTCCCGGTGGCATAAAATCTTAGCGCTGCAAGCAGCTGGACAACGGGACATAGAGCGTTAGTACGACGCGTTGGCCTGGCAAGCGCAGGTCTGAGCAGGTCAAGAATCTCCATAAGCTGTTGCCTTGGAATGCGAAACTTTTTTAAAATAGCCACCTCAGGCAAAATAAGAAAAGGGCTGATGTTTTGCCTAATGAAAAAAACTACATAAACCACACGGCTCCACAGACAACACGCTGTAACGCTGCCATATCTGTTGCTTTCTGGACGCCACCATGATTACCCATTTAAACAATATTAGCCAATTAGAGCCAAACTGTTTGGCACTCTATTAGTTCTGATATCAAATCAAATAAAATTCTTAAACTGGCCTACAGTATATTCTATCATTAATACGACTTTGATAACGTGCCTGCATACACCGCTGATTTATAAAGACTGCCGCACAGTGGCGGTGACTAGCATCTTGAGCTAAAACAACGCAAAGTGTGAGTAAAGGTTGGTCCAGACCAACCTTACGAACATGTGACTTACCTAAGATATACTTAGAATACGAATGTTTAGGGGATCGCACCATAACGTTAAGAGAGAGGTTAAAGTAAAACATTTTTAAAAATCCTTAGCGATAAGAAGCTTTTTGGAAAAACCCAACCATGGATCCAGATTTTGACCAAAACTGCTAATGGGCCTAATTTTTTATTTTGTGACTAGCTTTTATCCAGTGACTTCCTGTCCCCCACAAATCTAATTTAGACCCAAATGAAATGACAAATTACAGACCGATGTCAAACCTTCCATTTATATCAAAAATTTTAGAAAAGGTAGTATCAGCTCAAATATGCACATTCTTGCAGGAAAACAACATCCTTGAAGAATTTCAGTCAGGTTTCAGGCCCCATCATAGTACAGAAACTGCACTAGTTAAGATTGCAAATGACTTGTTTTTAGCTTCAGACCAAGGCTGCATCTGAATACTAGTCTTACTTGATCTTAGTGCTGCATTCAACACTATATATCATAATATTCTCATACTGTAGATCGCTTACAAAATCACATAGGTATTCAGGGACTAGCATTAAAATGGTTTAGATCATACCTGTCTGATCGATACCATTTTGTAAATCTAAATGGAGAACCGTCTGGTGTAATGCCAGTGGAGTATGGGGTCCCACAAGGGTCAGTTTTTTGGACCTCTGCTGTTCTCAATATTCATGCTTCCCTTGGGTAAAATCATTAGAAGACATGGGATTAGTTTCCATTGTTATGCTGATGATACCCAATTATATATCTCAATTAAACCAGAGTTAACACAGAGTGTGTCCAGGACATAAAAGATTGGATGACCAATAACTTTCTTTTACTAAATTCAGATAAGACAGAGATATTACCTATTGGCCCAAAAACCAGTACACAACAGCTTTCACAATTCAGCCTGCGTTTAGAAGGAGGTATTCTTACTACCAGCTTGACAGTAAAAGACCTGGGTGTAATATTAGACAGTAACCTGTCATATTTCCAATATCACAAAAACAGCCTTTTTCCATCTTAGAAATATTGCCAAGCTTAGGAGCATCTTATCCGTATCTGATGCAGAAAAGCTAATTAGATAGCTAGTTCAGAAAACTAGAAAATATGATCACATAACCCTAATATTATCATCCCTGCACTGGCTACCTGTTCAGTTTAGAAATAATTACAAAATAGTATTACTTACATACAAGGCTTTAAATGGTTTAGCTCCCATACTTAAATATCTAACCAGTCTTCTGATACGCTACAATCCACCACGCTCCTTAAGATCACAAAACTCCGGACTTCTGGTAGTTCCCAAAAGGGGGTAGGGCATTTTCATATTTAGCTCCAAAGCTTTGGAATAGCCTTCCAGACAGTGTTCGGGGCTCAGACACAGTTTCTCAGTTTAAAAGAAGACTCAAGACGCATCTCTTTAATCTGGCATACAAATAATTCATCCCATAACCTCATACTCCAGTACATCTATCCTGAATGGCAACTACGCAAATTTTTTCTATCTCTTCTTTATTTTTCTACCCATCCTGAGGCATCTAAGATTGTGCCAGCTTCAGTAAACAAAGGCCAACCCTGCAAGGTTCCTGAGACATCCAGAGAAGGACCAACTCCAGCTGGATTCTGCTTTATCATGGCTGGAGCTACACATGCTGCTCCTGTGCTTCTAGTGATCCAGACCCCATCTGCCCTTTGCACCTGCTGACGCATTCCTATCATGAACTGGACATCATGTTAATTTAAAGAACTTCTGTTATATTGACGTTCAGCTGCGTAACACACATGATGATATATGATTGCTATCTGTTATCACCCAATTGAATCTGGGTTCCCTGATTGAGTCTGGTTTCTCTCAAGGTTTCTTCCTATTGCCATCTCAGGGAGATTTTCCTTGCCACCATCACCCTTGGCTTGCTCATCAGAGACATTTCATTCATCATTCATTCTTTCATCTCATTATTATGTATTTTTCTTACACATACACACTTCCATAGATTTTTTTTTTTTCATTTCTTTCATTTTTGTGAAGCTGCTTTGAGACAATGACCATTGTTAAAAGTGCTATATAAATAAAACTGAATTTGATGATAATTTGATAGTCTCTCCTCACTCATTTCTGCCAACTTAATGTCCTGGTAACTAACATAGCTTGGACCTTTTCTCACTACCTCCCTGTCCTCTACACATGGTAAACCCTAATGCTCAAAGTAATTAAACATATTGAGTACTGTTAACTTAAATAATTACAATTAATTTAAATTAATAGACCATGAACTTTTTGGTATTTATGAGTTTGTAGAAATTACACTTTTCAAGTAAGCTGAACAAATTTGATATTTTAAGTATCTGTTATTCCTTAAGTAACAGTAACTGTCACCTTAAAGTTCCACCAACTTAAAATCTTTCAGACTAGCGATTTTGTATCTGCCGTCATTAGGGCAACAGGGTGGGTTAGCGGTAGGTGTTTCGCCAGCCATGCGAATGGCCCGGCTTTGATTCCCAACAACTGGATAAAATGGGAGGGTTGGGTCAAGAAGGGCGTCTGGCGTAAAAACCTGTGCCAAGCTTGTGTGCGGACCGGATTGTCTGCTGTAGCGACCCATTGCCGGGAGTAGCCGAAAGACTAACAACAATTTATTTGATTTGCAACAACTAAAAAAAAATTATAATTGCTATTAAATAGTATGAGTTAGGCTACTATTAAAGAAGTAAAGTATAGAACAATTAATATGAATGAGTACAACAAACTCAAAAACTCATAGTTCCATTTACTTAAAACTAAAAACATCATTACTTAAAAAAAAAATTATATAACTGATTACCTAAAATTTTTTGAGACCAGTGAAGCTTCTCAGGTACAGTGATCATTATTAGATAATGACAAAACAGACTTGGTTAGTTTACATATCTTTGGCGTTTACATTTTATTCGAACGAGAGTTTGTTTCAGGGCGGACCAAGACTCGCCTCGCTTCGTGAGCACCAAGGGTTAAATGGCTTGTTTAAACTTAATGACCCGCATTGACAAAACAACTGCTGCACAGATCATTTCAATCAAACCAAACATGTCAAATGTGAACACACCCTAAATGAGCTAACAGGTCATGTAACTTATCAGGTGACGAGCCCTGTTGCAGAGGAAATATAAACAGGGGTTGTATGAACATACCCTATTTATACAAGATAAAGCAAGTCATGACTTTTAGATGAGCAGCTTCCCTGTTTTTGTGTCTGTTACACCAGCCATTTCGTCACAAAAAAAATCTTTTAGAACAAACCCACATTCCTAACAGTCACCAAGTCCAGTAATTGGTTTAGAAACTATAATGCACTTGATGGAAAAACCCAGTTGTGCATAATTCACATTCTCCAGCTTAATTAGTCTCAGTCATTCAGGCCATGTTCAGACATGAGCTATTGAAGCGGTTGTTTTGACATGCCGAATGCTGATCTGCATGAGTAGGTTTCTTATAAACATCAATGTTATCAACAATTTAGGCATTCTGAAAAAAAAAAAAAAAAGAAAAACAACTGGTGTTAGTAAACAGCTGTCACTGATGGGGGGGCGGGTCTGTCATAGTTTGAATCGTCTCATTCTTGCACCTTCTTTTTATACCTGTCCTGTTTCATTGCGTTGCACCACCTTGCTTTTTTGTGCACTGTATACAAGTGTATGGGTGGCATAACAAAAATATCTATTTGCCTGGAGAATATTACCTGGTAGTTTAAGTAAATGTTATCTAAAATGACTGATAGCAAGCAAATCCTTTAGATAAGTTTATGTTCAGTCAGACATGCACATGGTTTGAAGGAGAAGCTGACCGAACATTCATAACTGAAACCATTCATTTTCCCTGATTAATATGCTATTTTCTCTCATCTCCTCAAAGGACTTTACAATTCATTGATGATTCCATCAGATTTTCATGAACAACAGTCTCCAGAGTTAGAAAGAGAAACATTTGTTGAGAGGTCCCCCCCCCCCCCGATTTTCTCCCTAATTTAGTCGTGGCCAATACCTCACCGTCACTAGGGGGCTCCCACATTACTACTACCATCCAGCCGGGAGGGCCGAAGACTATCACGTGTTTTCTCCGAACCGTGTGATGCCAGACGACTGCATTTTTTGCGAACTGCTTGCTCACGCACTGTTAGGGGCGGAGTAACACACTCGGAGGAAAACGCTAGCCGCTCCTTCCGCGTGCGCGAGCTCACAGACGCCCGTGATTGGCTGTAGAGCCGTGATTAATGTGGGAGCGCAAACTACCTCTTATCCCTACCCTGTGAGAGAGCTCGGCCAATCAGCTCTCTCTAGACCCCCGGCTATGAGAGGTTACAGCATCCCCCGGGGATCGACCCAGCGATCTCCGGATGATAGGGCAAGCACTTTACCACTGCACCACTCGGAGGCCTATTTTGCTTTCTGTTTTGCTTTCTGTTTTGACATGCAGATGCTAGGGTCAGAATATTGTAGAGATGTGGGAAAAAATTTATTCGCTTACTTATTGTGTTACTTTTGTGTGGCCTTGTTAAACCTTAACCTCTCTTAATTGACACATTTTACCTAATGGCTACAATCAGCATGACAAAGCACCATGTCACAAAGCCCAAGTTAGATCAAACTAATTTCATAAACATGACAATGTGATCAGTGTGTTTCAATGTCCTACTTTTGTCACAAGATCCACATCCAGTAGAGCAGTGGTTCTCAAACTTTCAAGTCCGTGACCCCTAATTGAAGATCGACAAGATCTCGCGACCCCCACTATCAAAAACAAGCAATAAACATAACAAGCTGTTCACAGTATTTTGACTGCATTTACTATACATCAAAATAATTTTGGCTTATCTTTTAATGGGAAGGTCGTACTTGTTTTTTTTTTTTTTTTTTTTGCCTGTTGAGCAATCATGTGTTTTGCCGGGCTTCATACTTTCATGAGCAATCACTTCTGAACAGATTACACATTGAGGGAAATCTACGTTGTCAACAGTAGAGCAAGTGAATCCATACTTTATGAATTCTTCCTGATATTTTCGACATTTCCTACGTTGGTCTGACAGGGTCTTGTTCTTATGCTTGGTTGATGTACATGGTTCCGATGACTCAGGCAAACTGTCTACAATTTCCTGAACATTTTTAGATTTGCGAATAACAAATTTATCCATCTCGGCAGTTGTGCTTTTTAGTGCAGTTGTGCGCTGTAGCAATAACTAGTGAGCCAGTCGCTGCACAGTGACGTCATATCTTTAAGTAGCGATTTGTTTTTTTAAACACTCACACTCAATCAGTAATATCTTTACAAATCAGAAAAAAATTATTTATAGCATTTACTTGTAATACTGAAAAGTGTGTATTATAATCACAAAAAAAGACATAATTTTTTAATCCATCTCGCGACCCCATGAAACTGTTCCCCGACCCCCAAAGGCGTCGCGACCCCCAGTTTGGGAACCACTGCAGTAGAGCATCCTGGTGTTAGAGGAGATTTGCAGCAGTTGAGAAGGATCAAGACGTGGACTACAAAATCAGTGGAATGATAATAAAAAATAAATAGATAAATAAATAAATCCTGCAAAGTTTTTGCATTTTCACATGTTCAAAGATGAAAATGTAAGGAAAAACAAATCTTCCGCTTACAGTAGGCCCCTGCATGTTTATTTATGAACTGCTATAGTTTTGTCTATTTCATGGGAATGGTTTTGAACAGCGTTACAATACTGTATACTCCAGAAAGGGCCAACTTAAAATACAGCATGAAATAATATGGCTTTGACTTTTTGCCCTTATGCAAGTCAACTTAACAGCGTAGTATTCCATAAAGCTGAATTATAAAGCTCACAGCACATTAATAATGAGATACCTTATCTACCATCAACAGTAATCAGGTTCTGCTTGTTGTACAAGAATATGCAAATATAAAAAATGAATGGCTTCAGTAAGGACGTTGTTGAGAACTCAGTAAGTCTTAAACTGTCACAAAACAGAACATAGCGTTTGCTGGATTTATAGCCTCAAGACAAATATGAACAAATCAAGAGTACTGTCTCCCTGATGCATTGGCCTGCATTTACAACTCATTTTACAAATAGCTTTGGACTAAACCGCACCCCACAGCATTCAGTTTTACACAAAGAGCAGCGATTTATTGAATGACCTAAGATGCAGTTGATCTATAAACATTACCAGACAAACACGTGTTTCTTAAAAAATCCTTGCTGATATCTCTTACACAGAAAAAAAGAAACATATACAGGGGTGTATTTGCCACCTGACATTGTTTATCCAGGCTGTGCACTCATTAAGTTGAGCTTGCCAAAAGTTTATGAACACTGGACCGTGATATTCAGTTCCAGATTTGCTGTCATAAAAACATCCACTCTTTTGGTCAGGCTTTTCAGTAGATTTATGTAGTGTGGTTGTGTAGATTTTTTCAGGGTGAGAGTACTAGGAGGTCTCAAGACCCACATGTGTGTGTGATGGTCACATGTCCACAACCCCCCCTCCCTCCCATAGTTTGTTTTTCACAACAAAAAAAAATCTCAAAATGTAGTGCACCCTACTAAATGTCTATTCTTTCTTTTTAATGGACTGTTGCAAGGAAATTGTATTTTTCTCCATGTAGATAAATAAAAAAGACATATGTTCATGTGGGGTCTTAATCATCATAAACTGTGTCTAATGTTGCAACATATTGCAATAATAAACTGATTATCCATAACATTAATACCACATAACATTAACATTGTTAAAAAATTATATATTGCTAAACTGGTGAAAGAATCATGGGCACCTGAGGTACATCCATGACTGTGGGGACCAAAGGCCAGCCTGGCAGTCAATCAAATGCAGCACAAATCAGAATTGGCCTCAAACTCCCATCAAACACCCATAGTATGCATTAGACAACAAGTATGATCCACAAAGGCCCCACCCTGTAGCCCAAAACACCTAAACGATTTGTTGCCAGACACCATAGCACACCTCGGAGGGCTTGTGGAGTCATGCCTCGAGGGACAAGAGCTGAGGGGGCACAAGGGGAACCTACACAATACTGAGAGTACTGTTTTGCATGGTAATATTGTGGATGGTCTGTGTTAATTAAGCTATTTAGTAAAAGTTCTAGTAAGTTTTTACTAGTAAAAATTATACAATACATTACCAAGACAAATACAACAGCATACTCATTCACCACATCCATAACTTACCTAAAGGAGAAAAAAAGACAGAAAGATATCATGAAAAATATGTCATATAATTATAACGATAACAATAACAGTCACACCGGTTTATGCAAAGCTTTAAGCTATAAAGCCACTCCTAGTGGAAATGAAATAGCTTGATTTAATCTGCTGCATTAAAGTAAGAAGTGTTAAAACTCTACGCCCGCTCAGACTCTCTATGGTAAAGTGCTGAGTCATTGCGGACAGCTGAACCGTATTCAGGGAAACACATACACACACAGAGCAATCTTTTAAACTCTGCAGCACTGTCTATGTCTGCCTCCGCCCCCCCACAGTAAGGCCTATTTATAATGTGTTACTATCAGCACCGGCTCTTCATCTAAAACTCTCACACACAGAAAATCACACATATGCTAATGCAGAAATTGATGCAGTGTCCATGGGCTGACTTGTAGGTCCTATTTTCTCATGATGGAAACACCCTTACTCTAACAAACTCAAAAATGCTGTGGCTTGGTTGACTCTCGTAAAGTGGACAGTATCTCTGCCTGTCACGCAGAAGACCGGGGTTCGATTCCCCGACAGGGAGCCATTTACATGTACGTGCATGTTAATCACAAGTAAAAAGTTATGTGCTTACTGACTTAGCGGTTAGTGGTCTGAAGAAAAACCTAAAACATTAGGGCATGGCCTGTACATGGGTTTGTGGTGGATTTTGAACCCTGGTATCTCTAAAAATCTAATGAAGATGCAATAGTACAATCCATCTTGGAGCCCCTCCCTCACTCACTCATTCACACCAAAAGCCAATTTCAGATCGCCATCTCACTCACCGTGAATTGTTCTTAGAATTCAGAGAAAAGTAAATAAATCTAAACAAGAGCAACCGGAGCTCTGGATTTTTCCAGGGATCCTTGAACTTGTGAGGTGACTACGTTAGCCACCGAGCTGCCATTAAGCTTTAAGTTCAGCTACACTACCAAGATCTTTGCTATTCCTAAATGAAATCCACCTCGACACATGAAACTAACTTTAATGCCTACATATTCTCACTAGAGCGGTATTTCTTTTAGTAAAATCACCTCTTAAATAATTCATAGCAGGAGGGGCAGGGCACATTAAGGATGAATGCTCAGGCTGCTCACTAAGCTTTCAAAGCCTTTGCGCTGAAGCACTTTAGAATTCATTACATCTTTTAGAGAATTCAGGCTTTAAATTTAAATATCAATGAATTCTGGGCTGAGTGATTCTTATAACTGTGTTTGTGTGAATTACTTATTTTGTAAATGTGATTTGTTCTGAAGTAGATATTAGACCCCCAAAAAAATCCAGTTTCACAAACACATGCTGAATGTTTTCATCATATTTGGGGATTTGCGTCTGAAATGTGTCTTTCCAGGGAACAGTAACTGTGTTGTTACAGGCAGACAGGGACAGGCGTAAAACCTAAGGCGTGCTGACGTCAATGATCTGGCTTGCACTGCACCTTGGAATAACAGAAGAATTATATACTGTTCTCACTCATGGACAGACCCGTGTTCAACCCTTGCTGCTCCTTTCTTACTTATGCTGGGCATGTGAGACCAGAAATCTTTCAAATCACACAGGCTTTCAGTTACCAGATACTTTCCATAACTACCTGCTTCTTTTACAAGTATGCTGTTTTGTGCTTGAGGCTGTTTATGTCGCTCTGGAAGAAAACAGGAAATTTGTTTCCATTCATCTTAA
The DNA here is from genome assembly GCF_024256425.1 of Clarias gariepinus. Lineage (NCBI taxonomy): Eukaryota > Metazoa > Chordata > Actinopteri > Siluriformes > Clariidae > Clarias > Clarias gariepinus. The sequence continues at coordinate 8,678,204 of NC_071116.1, read as the reverse complement.
TTTGTAGTGGGCTTTTTTTTTGGTAGGGTTTGCAAATTCACACAATAACAGGCTCTGACGCCTTAATAAACAAGTTGAAAAAAGTCCCGATGTACATTTGTACATGTAAAACTCTTAGGCACTCCTAAGAGGACAAAAAAATAATATTGCTTGTAGTGTTTAATATGATTACAGGAATGTAAAGAAACCTGGTGGTGTGTTAATGTTAAGCCACAAAAAAATAAAAAGAAGCATGACATCAGCAGATAATGCAAATCCTTTGAATAATGCATGCAGAATACTAACCAGTTATGGTTTTTATTTTTTATAAGTTCATTTTATTTGAGACTTCTGTTACCATCCTTGATAATAAATTAATAATCATCTATAGCTCATTCTCTCATACTGTGCTAAATGTTACATTTGTTAAAATAAACATACAATGCCCACATAAACATAGGTGTCAGCACACACAAGCACACACGCACACACACCCACATGCAATGCCACCTGAATCTGCCAGTCACACAACAACGCTTCTGTCATGTGTAATACTGATGACTCCTCATGGAATTCCTTTGTGAACTTCTGTCACTTTTTTTTTTTCATTAACGACTATAAAAAAAGACTTTCTGCTGAGTTAAAAAACTACCAAGCTGAGCAAATCTGTAAAGCTTAGTGACAGCAAATTTATAAAGCTCTGACAACCAACTGGTACTTCTACTGCTATTATACAAAAAAAAAACATGCTAATGAATTCTAGAATTATCATACATTAAATGCTGCATAAGTCTCAACCCCTCCAGAGCTACTTAGCATCTTAGTGAAATGATTCTTTAATGCAGCAAGTGGTGTCTAAGCAGCATTTACATACAGATCCTTAGCTTTTCTCCCCACGTCATCACTCCCTAACAGCCCCTCCTCTTTTTATCCCTCTTCCAGACTGCGGTGTTTAACCTAGCCCTCTTCACGATACCCTCCATGATAAGGGAAACAAAGAACTGCAGCATTCATTATAAGTCCTTTCATGCTCTGCTAGGGGTAATTAAGAAATCACACTAAGCACGCATTAATGTGTGCACAGACAGCTGTGAATACTGCAACTGACTGAAACGATGAGCTGTAAGGAAAGTGCCGAGCGCAGCAGAATATTTCTTTTCTCACAGCGACCTAATCGGCCAAGCCGTGCTGATATAGCAGGCTGTAAAAACAGCCATCAGATAACAGCAGCTTTTCCAAAACTAACACTAGGCTTGTTGTAAAACTCAAGCTTATTCTCCATCTGTGGAAAAAAGTACAAGATGTCACATGACATGTGGGTATAATGTGTACCCTATATGTGTGTACAGTAAATAGAGCATATGAGGTAACGAAATTTCCATTTAGCATAAATGTGTATTCATGTGCTGCTGTATTTCAGCACATTAAACAACCATTGCAACATTGTGTATTACAGTTCAATATACGTAGTCACCCAGCTGATGGAAAATGAAAAATTAACTAGCAAAACCTGCAAACACAGAGGACTTTACTGAAACCCACTGCTGTGACTTTACTGGAATAAAGTTGAATGTTCTGCTAGTGGTAATTAAGTATCCTTAAGTTTAGGCACCAAATCAAGCGTCTGGCTATTATATACATACTACCTGCAGCACTATCTTCGCCATTCTGTGTGCGCTGTCTCTACCTGCCCCCTCACCTGCTCGGCTCGCCACTTCGCGACCCAGAGGATGCTGTCTACACTAAGCTATGCTCTGTGGACCTGTGCCACTGACCTAGGCGCCACCAAAACCAATGTTCAGCTGCAGACCGTAATGTTACTAAGACTGCATACTGTACGTTAAACCTGGCTAAATAAAGACTGTTTTCACTTGTGGATTCTGCTTCCTGTGTTTTCTCTCCCTTACACAATAGAGTCCACCAAACTGTCCCAAATTGAAATTCTTTGTCACTTGACTCTGTGATATTGCATACTGTACTGTACCTTAAATCACCTGTGAACTGACTTTGCATTATCTATGACATGGTATAATGTACTGTATGTGCCTTGTAAAAGTATTCATACCCCTTGAACCTTTCTACTTTTTGCCAAGTTACAACCACAAATGAAAAGCATCTGTGAACAGCAATTTTCACGCCTTCCCTCAGATTTTCAATTGGATTTTGGTCTGGACTTTTGCAGACTCTAAGAGGATTTCTTTTAAGATTGTTGTGTATTTGGCTCCATCCATCTTCCCATCAACTCTGACAAGCTTCCCTGTCCCTGCTAAAGAAAAGCATCCCCAGAACATGATGCTGCCACCACCATGTTTCACGGTGTGGATGGCGTGTTCATGGTGATGTGCAGTGAAACTTGAATTTAGGCCAAAAAGTAAAATTTTGGTAATATCTGACCAGAGCACCTTCTTCCACACGTTTGCTTTGTCCCCCACATGGCTTGTTGCAAACTACAAACGGGACTTCTTACAGTATTGATTTCTTTAAACAATGTCTTTCTTCTTGACACTCTTCCATATAGGCCAGATTTGTGGAGTGCACAACTAATAGGTTTCCTGTGGACAAATTCTCCCACCTGAGCTGTGGATTTCTGAACTTCTCCAGAGTTACTATGGGCCATCTTGGCTACTTCACACCATTGAAACTTATAAACAATTATCTTCCGGGGCTGCCTTTAAACGAGGTCAGCTGACCCCACTGCGTCACTGGGATTCCTCTCGCAATTTGGAGGCACAGTCTCGTGAGAATATAATGCTGACTCAAAACATCAAACCTGTGTGTTTGTATGTTTATTTTCATTGTATATTTGTGTACATAAATATGAGGACTATCAAAAGAAAAAGGTTTAATTTTTCTCGTTGAAAGATTGGAAACATAATCACTATGCCAAAACTGCAAAAACTAGCTGTAAATTGCGTAAACTGTCTTTACGGCCACCAGGCAAAACCGTGCTGATAGGGCTGTAAAACTCCCTGTCGAACTTCCAAACGAATCCGACTTACGAATATGCTCCCGGTATGGAACTCGTTCGCAAGTCGGGGACTTACTGTATTATTAGAAGGAAACAAACCACCTACAAACTGCTACAATCCACAATGTTTTTTTTTCTGAAAAACTTCCAGACAAAGACCCCATGATGTTCTACCATCTTAAGATTGTAATGATATAGAATCGAAATCAAGAATGAGGGAAAAGCGTTCTCAAGGTTTAGCACACAGTGCTCTCTCTACAGCATATTTACATACATAAGTTTGTTTTAATCATTCATTTTAGCCTTATGAATTATTTTGCTTTGATAAAAACATTCCTTACTTTTTTTTCTTTTTTCAGGGTTTTTAACTTTGGTAATTTATTTGTGTATGTATATGTATATCTATACAGTTTTGTGTCATATTTAAAGCACAGGACAATGTATTACTAGTGCAATCAAACATTACAGTAAATATTAACAAATGCTGAAAGAGGTGTATTGTTTATTTCTGGTATCTTAGTAAGCCCTGTCGCAGAATGGCACAAATGTAAAAAGGAATTTGGTGAGATTGGATGGAGTATGTGTGGTTAGGCATGCTGCTGGGATATTTAATTAAATCTGCTCATCTTACTTTGGAGAAAGGGAGCGCACACATGATGACATTTTCAGATTTAAGATGCTTTCGGATGGGTGTCGAAGTAAAGTGGAAGTAATTAGAGCAAATGTGCATTCTGTCTTTTTAATCACGAGGTAACAGGGTTATGCGTATCAAAAGGCACAAAAGTAAAGGTGTCAAGGAGGAATATAGAGAATACACACAACAAAAGAAACTCTCCAGCAAACTGATTTGGATTTGGATGGAGTTTACTTTTATGAGTTTACCTGATGCGAGTTATGTCCTTGTCACATGCCGCTGGTGTAGATTCAGTTTAGTTAAAATGGTTATAACCCCTTCCCACTGACAGAGGTCTTAATGACTGGAGTTCCTTCATGACCTTTGACCCCACTTTCCATATAAGGCCACCGTTTTTAGTATTCTTCTGTGAAGTCAAAAATGGGTTTTGGACTAACTGCATTGTACCTGCAATTTACACATTTCTAGGCTGATTACATCATCGTTTCAAAGATTTGTTCGTGTCATCTAATGGAACCTATATATGAGATCATTTTAATTTAGATTCTCTCCATCTAATAATTTTTTATTACCGCTCTTTAACCAGAGAATGAGCCCACGCATGACTTCATCTCTACTGATGCATATAAATTCTTTACATGTCCCAATAACTTTGTTCTCAGAAGGTACAGCACTGAAAGGGAAAATGCATAAAAATACTGTAACTTGTGGTTAAATACAATAATAAAGACACATCTGTAACAGACATGTAAAACAGACATTAGGTTAAGGATAGTGATGAATGTTGCCTTTTATCTTTAAGACCAGATTGGCTCTCTAAACACAAGTCACTAAAGGTTCATTACTTCAGATAATTTTGTTAGTTTGATGACAATTTAATTATTGTGTAAATAATATTTCTTGTAAGTAACTCATTGTAAAATGAACCACCATGAGAATGTAAACTGAGTAAATATCAGGCTGCTCTGATCTGTTGTCATGCATCGAGTCCCTCTAGTGGTCACAAGTTAACAAGGGAAAAAAAAGCAGAAATGAAAAAAGAGGAAAAGAGAAAACACAGCTAAGCTAAACTAAGCCTGCCTCATGTATATTTAATTCTTTGTTGGTCGTTGCTATTTACAGAGTAGACCACAGTGCTTTATGGTTGTATGTGTGTGCATGCACAAAAACAGTAATAAGAAGATTAACAGATTACATCTATAGATTAATTTATAGTGTGGATATCTTTCCAGTATTCAAAGCCATTACTTTTCTGTTGTAGGCCTCATGGTTACACAACACACCCACATAGTAATATTGAATTTCAGAATTAAGTGAAAATATTGCTGTTTGAGAGATGCTGTCTAAAAACTTTAATAGGATTTGTTGATGTTTACATAAAAAACATAGGAACAAGTAGTTTGATTCTAGATTAAGTATTAACTAGTTTCAGTAAATGATCAGAACCCCCCATTTATGTCTGATCAACCGTTCAACCATTCAAATAAAACCAGGACTAAGTGTTCCCTTCATTTTATAATTTTTTTTTTTGCAGTATACTGTACGCGAAGAAGAGATTTCACTTAGAAATAAACAAGGATCCCTTTCAGGAGAACTGAGAAGCTTCTATTCAAACATTCTGAATCACAATGTGTCCACTTCCAGCAGCTGATCAATTTTACAGTGAACATTTACGAACGCCTCCCCACCAAGCCGGGGTTTGTGCCATTAAACTGCACAGAATGGACCACCTTGAGCAAAATACCAAGGTTTTTCAAGAAAACTAGGTTACTTGGGGGATAAATGTCCCCAAGATGCAGGGGTAGTAGCATGTTTTTAGTGAGAGAACACATGCACAAGCAGTTTATTAGCTGCGACTCGGATTGCCTCTATAGGCCTGTAATACACCACAATCCTGATTAGTAATTAATAAAAAATTAGCTTCTTGGCAACAAATGAAGACTGAACATTAAATTAATACTTGTTTTCAGAAACGAAACTGATTATTGTCTCCTTCACCTTTTTTTACTTTTCTCCCTGAATTTCTCCCTAATTTAGTAGCTAATTTCGAACATTTTTTAAACTGCTGTTCAAACCACGCTAGAGGCAGCAAAACACGCTCAAAGGAAAGCACTATCCACCATCTTCTGCTTGCATGGGCTCACAGACACCCATGACTGGCTCCCTCTGGAACATGTTTTGCCCCTGGTCTCTCAACCTAGGACAGCTGTGGCGTGTATGACATCTGAAGTTCTGATCTACAGATATTAGAGCAACCATTTATCTGTTGTGACACATGGCATTCAGAAAGTATAACGACTGGCGAATTTACAGAAATGCATTTTTTTACTCTATTCAACTTTCTTTGTACTTTTTTATTTATACTTTATACTCCTCAATCAGGCATCCTGTGGAAAGCTTTCTTTCTTTTCAAGAAATAGCTATTTAGGCTATACTTGACAGCAATTACCAGCTATTTATTCATTTATTTATTAATCTTCTATACCCATCTATTTGTGCACATTCTTTTCAAGATCCTACAACAGCATACTAGTGAATCTGAGGTCTGGGCTTTGACTTTGCCCCTCCAACTCTATTTTTTTTTCTTCATACTTTGTGGATTGATGAACAGCATAGTTTGCTTTTCTGAGGTCATAATTGATATAATTTCTTATTATTATGATATACTGTAGAAACACCTGAGTGCGCGAGAACACCAAACTACCAAAACTTTAGCTTATGTTGAGATTCTTGATGATCAACCTTATGGATCATGGGTTAAGGCTCTGGTGTAATGATAAAGATGGCTGGAGGTTCAAACACTAGCACTATAAAGTTGCTACAGCTGGGCCTGAGCATGGCCCTTATTATTATTATATTATTAAAATTATTATTCTTTGTCAAGCCACTGATGGTTATTGCATTTGAACCATCCTATCTAATATCCGCTCTAGCTATAAATACCTTTATTGGCATATTAAAATCTATCTATTCATGTGCATGTTGGCCTACATACATATTTATTTACCAGCCTATAGATAAACAACACAAAGTAAAAAAGTATTGTGTTCCACAAAGGAGAACTACAGCACTCTTAGCAACCCCATTCCCTTGCCACAAAAAATAAAATAATAAAAAAGTGACAAAATGAAGACTAAAGTGAGAACAAATAAACCGGGGCAGTAAGCAGTGAGATTCAGAATGCAGAATGTTAATGAGGCACACCACTGAGAAAGCACCTGAGACATGGATGAATGAGGCAATGCGCTGTGAAAGGAATGGCACCATTCAAGCTGGCTGTGAGATGGGAGATGGAATATTTCACTGGCTGCAGCTGGCCACTTTCATATTGAAATCAGCTTGTCTGAAGTGTGATTCGACAAAGAGGAGAGCCATTCACACTCTCTCCTGGAAATTTAAAACAAACATGAGCCCCGTCTTGGCATGCTCTGTTCTCTCTCATAGTCTACTTTTACAACAGCTTGTTCATTAATTCCCAAAGTTTCATTATCATGATGCCAGTGCAAGTTAAAAGGTTTATTAGTTTTGTGTTTTGAGTAGATTTTTTTGGACATGAATAGTAAAATAGCGCAATTTTAAAAGTATTTTGGACTAAAATATCCTTAAACATCAAACCACTGTTCCATATACACCAGTTCAACAATGTTTTAAACTTCCTTGCCCGAGTTCTAACACTCTAACCATGGAGAGAAACAATACATCCTGGTCTGTCTATCACACGGATTACACGGGTCTCTGTGTCCACAAATAGCTCAGCAAATATTCTAGTGCACAAAGAGCATCGGCCAATTCAGGAAGACCTGTCAGCGTGATTTATTAGCAATTTCGGGCAGCTGATGAATACACGCAGGTATTAAAACTGAAGATCAACAACGATGGCTTTTCCTACACAAACAACACAGCCAGCTTCTGAAACTCTTGGCTTGCCTCAGCTGTGGAAGAACCTGTCCATCTTGAAGTATCTTCTGACATGTTGGTTTGTTTGTATAAAGTCAAGTTTATAAAATGAAACGTGATTTACAAATCAGTAGCGTTTGTTCGATAAAGCATGTTTTGGAGAGCAATTTCACAGAAAGCTGCCAGCACCAGATGCCTTGTGCGATGACTACAAGCCATGTGTCAGGTCTGTCTCTATCCAAGCTTGAGTCAGGCACACTAAGCAGACCAAATGTCTTACCCAAATACATACTCATTTTTTTTTTACTATATGTGTGCAAAATGTGCTATAATCTTAATCTAAATGTAATGCACTTTCAGAGAGTATGAATGTGCAGGATGGGGCAAGGGATTTTATGACAGAACAGGAGAATTAAAACAAGGGGACGGTTGTCAAACAGTAGTGTTGAACCTCTCCCTCCAGCTGGCAGCACTGCTTTTTATTACTGCTCTGTTTACTTAGGCTGACTAAAGCGGCAACCTTCATTTTCTACCGTCTACAAGTGTATTGCACTGGTAGCAGCAAAATAGCAGAAAATATCTGTATTGTTATCTTTACTTTAACTGGAGCATATCCCATAACAATCAGAAACATCTTTGGTTGTGTTGAGCGAATCTGAAACACTAATTCGCAGACATCTATGACGTTAGCATTTTATAAAGCAGGAGGTCAGTAAACAGTAGTTCTGTGAAACATGTGCTTTACCCTCAAGTACTCCTTTGTACCATGCTGTCTTTAGAGCTTAATACCCTGCAAGCACCTAAAAAAAAGCAGCATGTAAATGAAAGAGAAAATATGATTGTGAACTGCCTCTCTGTACAAATATTGTCAACATCATTCTGGGTTTAACCTGATTGTTCGCAAAATAAATTGTGTACTATCAAACAACTTTATACAGTAAGTGCAAAGAAAAGAAGGACAAACTTATTTCTAGTCACGCTGTCTGCTCTTGAGGGCAAAATTCAAGTTAGGAGCCACTCTAGGGCAGCCTAATAACATTTACCTGGCTCATTATGAGACTACACTCATTTCCACATTAAACAGTACAAATAATAAATAATCCAGTAAATGTCAAATGTTCGGTTAAATGTGATTTCTTTATAATTTAGGGGATCTACATTAGGCAATCTGGGAAGAGCTGCTTTGTTCACCTTTCAAATCCGATGCCGCTATTAGATCTATTTTAAAATACATATTCATTTTTGAAGAATGATTAAAAATGTAATTTCATTAAGGATATACAGCTGACGAATATCCTGCCAAATTGGCAACATTGATTTTAAACCTGCAATGTATGTAGTTGGATGAAACTTAAACAGGATGTCAGTACTGATCCAATATGTAAGTAAGTAAACTGCGGCAGAATCAAAACCAAATACAGTATACATTTGTTCTGAATTTAAAATCATCCAAGAGCACATTTATAGGTATCTCAATATCCACTATGATAAGTCATGATCTGTGACAGGTCGTAAGGAATAACCATGGTGATGATGATTTAAACATAGATTACTTGCTCAAAGAACAGTGGAACACAAAGGTAAACAATGTGAACAGGTATAAATACAACAGTAATCAGATCATAAATTGAGCACTCCATCAGAAAAAATTTTTGAAGCTGGTATTATCAGAGTATTAACATTTCTAATACTTTACCATGTATGGGCAACGGTGAAGCGCCGTTGTTTGTGGGTGTTATTGTTTATTAACATGCGGCGCAGCAGTCGAGGAGAGTTCCGCGGGGACAACGTAGTTGGGGATAGCCGTGGAGACGCTGAAGATGGGGACTTCCGTCCCCGTGGACGCCGAGGTCGCTCCTGTTGAAGCAGGTTTTCCCTTAGTATCCTCACTAAATCCTCATTAAGTCCTGCCTGGTCACCTTGGTGAAGCTGCTTTACAGGCACAGCCAGGGTGTCCTGACTGCCTCCTTGTTGAGCCATCACAAAGTTGGATGATGATAACCAAGACAACACAACAAGACTTAATACAAGAAATAGTCCTTGGTACGGTCCCGGAAACAAAAAGAAGTCTGGAGTCCAATGCTGTCTTATCCAGTCAGCCTCGCATATTTTCCTTCTTTTGTCAGCATCCTTGCGAAATACTCTTTTCAAGGACTACACAGCCAAAGCTCTAGCACCAACGCATGAACTGAAGGGCTAGTCAGAGTATCCACGCTGTGCAAGTGGAGAGAGCAAGGGAGGAGGCTGTTCGAGAGGAGAGGAAAGGAGAGGAGAGGAGAGGAGAGGAGAGGAGGGGGCTGGAGGAAATCACTTGTCAGCTGTACCGACAATAAACAAAGCCAAAGCCATATTATGCTGGTTATTCAATAAACCAGCCTCTCCCAGCAGCAGTGGAAAGCTTCCTCTTGTAAATACATCATTGGCTACGGACCAACATTGGAGAAGGTAACTTTCATCGCTGTTCCTTATTTATCCGTTCCGTCTAACTCTCTATGAGCTACAGCAAACAGAAACCTGAGCTGCTGAAAAAAGAATTAACAGCCAACTAATTTTGGTGAGAGCTGCTGTCCACAGTCGTTTGTCACGTTAAATGAAAGCCATAATAGATAAGGTTATTTACACAGCGAATAGCATTTCAGCGTTGATCAAACAAAAGTAACTGACACTACAGGACAGCTGTGTCGAACTAGTCCCTAACTACGAATGAACAAAAAACTTATTTTTAAATTTCATCACCTTAATCACACATCACAGGGTTAAAAAAAAACTAGCAGTCTAACAGATCCACTAAGTCCTGGTATGGTAAAGTAAATTACCCCTATTTATTAAATTCATGACTCACTATTTTAGGAGGCAGATGAGGCATTAACGTCTTTACTTATTAATATAGCATTTGCCTGATTAGGACCAACGACACATTATCTAAACTGAATTCGGTTAGACATGTTGAAGAGCAGATGGTGCTACAAGACAGGATATGTCATTATAGAAGAGCAGTTTGTTGCTGTGCAAATGTTGCTCCAAGCGTACCTTAGAAGACGATTTAGTGATAATATGAGCTTTTGATGAGCTCAATTTTGCTATTCTGCAACACACCCAGAGAATTCCTTGATTAAATTTTTACTACTTTCACTCGTTTTTTTTTTTACATTTATTTTTATTTATCACCAAAGTTGTTTATATGTTTTTTTTTTTTCTAAAAAAAAGTTTTAAAGTCAGTGATTTCATTGGTTAGTAGAACTTGTTTGTGCTCAGTGGTTAGAAAGCCAGTATACAGTACAACTCATATAATCCTCATTTACTTCAGATGTTTCTTTAAATGAGGGCTGTACCAAAAGTAGTGCAAAAGTGGGCAAAACTTTTTTTATTCTAATCGACATACAGTAGATCACTCAAATTATACATGTCGATAGACAAACTCTGACAATGTTTACGGAGATGACACAAGAGCAATGTACCCAAATGGATGAATAAAAAAAAAAACGAGCATCCAGCACTGAGGACAACTGCCTGTCTTCAAATGAGATTTTATAAAAAGAAATTCATAAAGCCTTCAGGTCATCAGTATTGTCCCTATTCCGTATAAGCTGCAGATGCTTATATATCATTTGTCTGATTAAAGCTTTGATTATGGAGGGGCTGGTTGATATGTGATGGAAAATGATTCCTCATGCTCCCAAAGTCACTCTTTCACAAGTTTTCAAATCCTGGAATATGCCGGTGCCATCAAGGAACAAAAACTCCTTTGATGGAATAATCTGGTCATCCAGTACATTCAGGTCATCAGCTGATTAATCACAAACTAAGTGATTTTCTTATGGCCACACAGCTGTTTCGTCCCAGTCCTGTGAGTTTTTATCATATTTTGCTGTTAAATCATTGCTCTCACTTCCACTAGTTAACATAGCTGTGATTTCTACCGATGAGGTTTTTTTTAACCGCAACTGCAACTTCACCGAGCGTCTATTCTTGATTTTTCTTTTTACTGAAGTTGATGGTACAACACTACTGTATGCTTTCAGATTTTAATAAGAGGGTTAGAGGGTTTTAAACCCAATTTCAGTCATTATCAAATCTCCCTATTTTTTTTTTCTTCATGCGCCACTCATTTGACCCTTCTGAGGTAATGCTATGAGCTGCAATGCTCACTGAGGGGAAAATACTTGACATTCACTCTGCATTTTCCATCCCTGAATTTTGTCATTCTTAAAGCAGCAAGTGTCTGGTGTTATAATTACTTTTTAAAAACTCTGTATCAGAATCTCCTCCATCTCAGAGATAGAGAGATGTCCATTCTTTTCTTTTGGACTTTGCATATGGCCTTTAGTATTTGTAATGGTTTAGTTTTTTTGTTGTTATAGAGTATGTTTGCGCATTCATTAAAATGGCGTATGTGATTACCATTAGCCTATTCAACTACCTCGCCACAATTAAGTATGAAAGTGTTAGGTTTTGATATACTGTGCTGCTTTAATCCATCAGTAACAGGTAACAATTCAACAGGCGATTACCTGGGTATGTGACTTGATGCAGAATTATATGTCAGAATTATCATATATTTTAAAACCCTTATGCTGCTCTATTAAAAACTATCATGTCACACTTTTTTATTAAGTTGACCACCTCATGTGGAATTTTCTGACACCCATTAACTGGTGACTCAGGAGTAAGCATCCAGACACTGAGGGAAAAAATGCAGCACTGTTCGTAAGCTCATTAGTGCAACATGTGTGGTCTTTAACAAACCTGATATGGGCGGCATTGTTAGAGAGCACTGCTTTCTTTCATGGCAACCATTCACTGAAAACTACTCATGTCTATACAGTTTTTATAACCCTGGAGATTAAGCAAATTTATTTAATATTTATTTTAAGCAGCAGGTGCTTGCGAACATGGATTTTGTTGAAAGAGGATGTCATTAATAGCGAAATAGCCTCAAACAAATTTAAGTTGCTAAACCTGATTTTATCCAATTAGTGATCCTGCAATAGACAGCTGAGAGACAACATAAGGACATACCAGCAAAGTCTATCTGGTGGGTTTGTACAGTATAGTTCCTGAAATCATTAACTGGGGTTTGCAGGTTTTAAGGAAAAAAAATCCATCTCAAAATGAGAAGAAAAAAACTCCACAAAAGTCCTAAAACTAGTCCTAGTGAAAGCTAGTGTAAGCAATTAATATTGTTTAGTTTGTTGAACATAAGGTTTTTCGGAAGCAAGTAGGATCCGTGATGATACTGCATTGAGAATTCTCATGACATTTTAAAAGCTGGTTGCCATTCAATTTCACCAACGCAACAGTTCAACTACAACATTCATTTTTTGACAATTAGCCAAAACAATTAGGGATTTTTCAAATATTTCCCCTGAAGTTATACCTCATCATTACACATTGTCACCATTACAAGATGTACAATTACTGTAAGTCTAAAGAATTTATTTTACTGGTCAAATTTAAAACATATCTGTCGCATTTCTGTAACACTGTATGCTAAACATAAAACACGCTACTGTCTCCCCAGTCACTGCTGTTCAGGTGTGAACGTGCTACGTCAGTTCATTTGTAACTGTGGTGCGAGCAAAAATGGATGCTCCATTTGCAGAATTGAGTAGTAACATGTTACATTTACTTTGTTACATTTACTTGAGTAACTTTTTGAATAAAAACACTTTTATGAGTAGTTTTATGGCATCATACTTTTTACTTTTACTTGAGTAGATCTGTGAAGAAGAAACACTACTCTTACTCCGCTATATTTGGCTACACTCTACTCGTTACTTTCCTAAGCTTTTATTCTACACATTGGATATTCTTTATTTTTGACAGACAAATTAAGCCGGTGGATCTACCACGTGACTGTGCTTTACCAATCAGACGTAGAACATGGAACAGCATAAACAAAAGCATTTGGATAACTGCAATACAATTTGGATACTCCATAATCGATATTCCAAGGTGAAAGTTTCTTAGAGAGAATCATTACTGGTGAGGACAAATAGATACATCACTACAAGCCTTAGAGTAAACAGCAGAGTATGGAACAGAAACACCCTCTATACAAGAAAAAAAAGTGATGAAAATTGATGCTTACTGTTTTCTGAGACTCTCAAATGTCAGTATTAGAATATTATCAGGAAAAAGATTCAACTATCACCAGTGCTCATTACAATTAAACAATTAAACAGCTGAAGCCTAAATTTCAGATTAAACACAGGGCATTCACTGCTATCCAAGGGCATTGTGATCTTGCATGGCATTACAAACATGTGTAACATCTGTAACATCTGTAGCCTTTTATACAAACTATATCCATATATTGCATCAAATGTAGTTGATATGCTACCAAAAAACATTTTATTTACTTTAGGGCTGACTTCTAATAGTCGAGGATTCGACGATTCGATTCGTAGACGTCTGATTCGACTATGAACCTCATAGTCGAATAGTAGGAAAGTGTTATGTAACCAATGAGAAGCAGCACACTACAGGCCTGTAACGTCCGGACCGCATTTGTTAGCATTTACGGATTTATTGCCTCACAATGGCTTCTAAAAAATCATCAAAAGTGTGGGAGTATTTCGAGAAGGTTAAAGATGACCCAAAGAAAGTTAAGTGCAATTTGTGTCAGCAGCTTCTTTCATATCACACGACGACAACCAACATGGCTTATTATTTGAAACGGTTACACCCGCAGTTTCATGACGACAGCTCAGGCAGCACGTCTGCATCAGCGGCGGCCCCGAGGTTAACGCAAAAAAAAAATTTATTTGAGACCACCACATTCAGAGAAGAGAAAAAAAGGAAATTACTGAAAAGATTGCGGAGTTTGTGGCACTTGATATGAGGCCCGTGCGCATTGTTGAGGGTGAGGGATTTAACGAACTCTTGCGCACACTTGAGCCAGGCTACACCGTCCCTACAAGAGCTACAGTGATGGATGTCGTGCACACAAAATATCTATCGATACGGTCAGATATTTACATGGCTATACAGGACTGTGAAGCTGTCAGTTTCACAACTGATATCTGGACCTCACTTCAGATGGAGGCTTATCTCACAGTCACGTCACATTTCATCACCGGAGACTGGCGACTGGAGAGTTTCGTTTTAGAAACAAAAAAAATTTAGGACAGTCACACAGCTGATCACATTGCACGAGAACTGACGGAGATCATTTGTGAGTGGGACATTCCAAGTAGCAAGATCGTTTCTGTGGTTCATGATAACGCAGCAAACATGGTTGCGTGCACCAACCAGTTGGTCCAGCAGCCCCGCTGGGGAAAGATGAAAGGAGTGCGCTGCGCGGGCCACACATTACAACTCTGCATAAACAGCGCTCTGAAGCAGGACCCCATCTGGCTTTAAATGAATAAAAGGTATTTGTTACACACCATGTTTTTCTTTTAGTTTTTTTTTAACTCTTTTGTTTGAAATGGAAAAAATCTAGCTGCTATCAAAAAAAAAAAAAAAAAAGGTTCGACTATCAGTCGACTACGGCAAAATCAAACGAATCAGATTCGACTATGAAAATCCTTAGTCGAAAACAGCCCTAAAAATAAAAGTAAATTTTACTTATTTTACAATGTTCTCTGCTTTTTTGATATGAAACATAAAATGTGCCTTTGTACAGTACTGTAGTTTGGACTATGCATAAGGTGTGGCCCTGACCCTCTCTTCTATTCTGCATACCTTTCCATCTGAATTCACATGTGGCAAAGGGGCACACACAGGCAGTTTTAGCCAGTGTATCATAGTTGGGGTACCACATGTAGAAACTCATAATAAGTACTTTGCAAGCTGTTGCACAACTTAAACCTGAATAACCCTGGAAGGGCGTTATAACTGCCACTCCATCTCATTGTGCGCGCTTTGCATCAGCGAGAGGTGCAGCTGCTGATTCAGTCATCACTTCATTGCGAAAGTGGGCAGTGATGGTTTAAATAGCACCTTGGACATGTTCCTGAAACTAGTAGTAATAGGGCTGTTTTTAAAAAAAAAAGTAAAATCCAGTTTGGGGATAGCTTTTATTAACAGTCATAATACAGTCGATTGGGAAATTAGTCCACTGTAGAACACCAAGCACACACAAATCCGTAAGGGTAAAAAAAGGGTCTTGTGTCATCATGCCCTAAAAGCACAATTGACCCAAGGGAAACCTACTCAATATTGGGCATAATGTATAGAGATTATATAATATTATAGAGAAGTGATTAGGAACAATGATTCCAGACAACCAACATCACCGTGTTTTTGTTTCAGCCCAATCAAACATGTTAATTAGACATTTGCTGCTGCTGCTGATTAGTGGGATTATACAGTAAGTGTTACACTTTGACCGAAGCTCTAGTGTTAAAAATAGAACAGGAAAACAATGAAATGCAAATCTACCAATCCTAGCAGTCCTATCTACTGTACAATTTTCACTACAGCTAGAAAACAAAATAAAAACAAATGACTGGTTTAGTTAATAAATGTTAATATTTACATGTAACGTAACTGTGCTTTCTTATGTCAGCTTAACCTATCAGCCCCAGCTACTGTATATTATTCACAACCTATAATGAATTGTACAGAAATACACTAATTTGACACTAATAAGAAAGACATGTAGTTATGAAAACAAGATCATGAATCATTGTATTAATGAATCATTGTATTAATTACAGTATAGATTCTAAATATTAAAAGAATTAATATTAAAATTAAATATAAATGAAAAAACTAAAAAACTATTTTGAATTTTTAAAAAGGATACAAGGCGAAATATAAAAAAAATTAAATGCTGATAACAAGCTTACGGACATCAAGGCATGACAAGGCAAGGGTTGTATAGATAAAATGTGAGCAGTAGATACCAAATATCTAAAAATTAGCAATATCTACACCCATTGCAGTGTGAAGAGAAAGTAGTGATGAAGAAATTATACACTATTGCAGTAAAATCCTATTACTTTAAAATTCCATCTAAACTTTTACCATTAAAGGTAAAAAGGAATAAAAAAATAAAGCCTATTCGTTTTTTTTTTCTGACATCACACATTACATAACTATGAAAATGCTGATGTTTCAACCAATAAAGTTGTTCAGAGACCAAATAAAGCAGGCTTGCTTATGCGAGCAATAGAGAGAGAACATTTATGGATGTAATTTCAATTCATAGGTATATTGTGCATACAGATAAATCAAGTTATGACAAGCCTGCAAAGGATCCTGGGAGAGAGACCAATAAACAGAAGGACATCACAATTGACCTAAAGTTTTAAAGAGATACGCACATCCAGAGACATTGTTTATACACATCACAAACGGAAAATAATTTATTTAATAGAGGGAATGCTTCATCTACTGTATCACTGTAAATAAAAGACATGTTTATAATATAATGCAATTTTCTATTTACTCTACAAATTCTGCAATAAAAAAAATGCTTCATCCTAAAGAAGGTCTGTGTCTCCACCTAGTGTCTGAACTGTACAGTCATTTTTAAAGACTTGAGGAACAGTCCAAATCTGCACATTTCTCAAAGATAAAATAATTATAAGAATAGTCCTATATAATCATATGTGATGCTTTTATTCTTCATGAAAAACATCATGTTCATTTACACAAGAAATGTACTAAGCTGCAGTTCCTTTCATAGCCAACAGGGAACAGAAAATGGACAGAACTGTTTCTCCTACTCATACACTTTGTTCACTGGTGAAACACACACTACCTGGTTGAAAGAGCTACAGTAACTGTTTCCCAGTGGTGGGTGGTGTGGGTGAAGTGTGGTGAAGCTGTTTAATATAAGTGCGAGGAGTCGGCTTCAGGGGGGTCGGTACACTCAAAACGTTTTGCTCGGTTCATTACAATTCAAGCAAAATGTTAACATCAGATATAATAAAAACAAAAGTAGATAGATAGATAGATAGATAGATAGATAGATAGATAGATAGATAGATAGATAGATAGATAGATAGATAGATAGATAGATAGATAGATAGATAGATAGATAGCGACTATACAAATCAATAAAGCCACTGTTTAATTTTGTGACCAAGTCTACTTCTCAGTAAAGAGAGACCAATGTGGATGACTCACATCCCAGATTCCAGAAATTGCTGCGCGCTTCAAAGCAGGGCGTCGTTTTATTTGAAAAGAGACTGATTGAATCTCAGAAGACATAAAAGCCTTGGCAGTTTGTTCATAATTATTAAGTACTATTCTGCAAGAAAGCTTTGTGGCTCAGTTATACACAGAGTGTGCAATTAGACTGCGTCATGGCAAAGCCCTTTCCCATTTATTTCGGTCATTTTTTTAAGGAACATTACTGTAAATGTTGAGTAGAACAGTTCATAAAGTTCATTTTTATAACCACGTTTCATAAAGCTGTCATCATGTACAGTAAATAATACTCATTGTAAAACAAGGCTTCTCATTAATAGTTTCAATAATAGTTCGGCTTCAGATTTCTTGCAACATAAACAAGCATCAGTATTAACAAATTTAAGTTTTCTTACATCAAAGGCTAAATCTGACATTATTATTTATGCACAGAATGTTGTTATTTATATAGACTGAAGTGCTGTGTTCAAAATCAAAATATGAATACGTGCATTCCCAATAAAGGTATTAACTGATCGTGCAGGTACAAAAAATCTTAATCTACTCTATTCACAAATCATATTTTTTACATTTGGGATGTATTCTAATGTTCGGATAGGCAAGAAACGTAGTCACTCATTTGTTGGAGGAAGATGCACAGACATGTCCTTGGTGATGGAAATAAATATGAAGCATTGCGGGCTTGGAGATATTTTGCTCCTCAAGAGAGATGTAATAAAAAACAATGTAATAGCTTTGTCATCTCAGGTGTTAGAGATCATATTTGTCAGCAGGAAGCTTAGTGTAGTGCAATGAAGCTATATGGCATTGAACTTAATTGAAACGAATACAGTAGACCAGTTACAAAGATAAGGCTTTGAAACCATGTTGTTTGCAAATGTTTTCAGATGTTGCAGCAATACATTCTGTGTGGGGGGGAAATGCATAGCACCCTTCACACCATTAATAGATAAGCATTTAAAGCAAAATCATACAAAAAGTGGGATGTCTATACTGGAAAAATGTTGGGGGTTTACACAATTTTGCATTTCAATAATGACCAATTATAGACGGGGCATTACGACGGAGTGAATACCTCTGTGGCCTCAACAACCATGATGAAGTTTGTCACAGTCCAAACACATGTAGATTAGCTTATGTGTGCATACCACATTCCGAGTATGCCCCGCCTCGAGCCCCGAGTCCCCTAGGACATCCTCCAGGTTTCCCATGACTCCCGTGGGATAAGAGGTATAGAGAATGGATGGATGGCTCCATTATATACTAAGCTACCTCTGTTGGAGACTCTCTGTATCGGGTCTGTGTATTAAATATGCACCAAACAAATTAGCCCAATAAACAGGACCCCAACCCACAGCATACAAAGGACCCACCAGTGCACAGCACACACCCAGAGGTCCCATAAAACCGTGCTTTATCTAATTCTCTTTATTCACTGTGTGATAGGTTATGTGCTTTCATTCTATTGCAAATTACATCAGTCACTTGACCCCCTTCTTCACTGCAGTGTATACAGAGGTTATAAAACACTAGCTGGCCAAAAAAGGACTACGAAAGCATGTTGTAATCATAGCCAATCTTCTTCTTTTCTTTCTGAAAGGCATTTGTCTTTATTGTTTAAACACAGTTTGCCCTCTTAATCAGACATCTTTTATTCATGTGTAATTTTTAGCCCATACTAGAGCTTGACTGCTATGTCTTTTTTTTTTTATGTTTTTTAATGTTGCCTGTTAGGTATGATGCGTTTTTCACAAAGATCTGGCAACCACGCCAGTGCAGGGCATATGTCAAGCACCCATACATCAGTTCTTAGTCAAAGGGGGACCACCCACGGTAGAGTCATTTGTAGAGTCATTCTAAATCAAAGTGACAAGAAGCTTTTTATTTAAAAAGCAGCTTAAAACTGTTGATGTAAGGGAACATTGATGTACACTTTGTTTCAGATTATTTCCACTGTTTTAAAATGGAATAAAATAACAGCCTTGCAATGTATTGGCACCCTGTCCAAGGCCCCCGCGACCCTGTATAGATGATGAGTGAGTAAAATAACAGCTACAAACTTAACTGTATATTATAAACATATAATGGACATTCCATTTAGTATTATTAAACTGTAAGTCAAATGAATAAAACAGATGGATGCATGGTGTTGTTATTTTTGTTGTTTTTGTAGCACTTCAGCTCAGCTAGAAGCTCTTTGCTCTTAGCCTAATTGTTTGCCTCTGCAAATTTACAAAATATAGGTGCATCTCAATAAATTGGATCAGTAAGTCAATTCGAAATTTTGAATATTGTAAAAAAGTTTTACATTTAACACTCATGGTATCACACTACAATTACCTGATTACCTCAAAACACCTGCAAAGGTTGAGCCTGTCAATGGTCTCTCAGTCTGGTTCAATAGGCTGCACAAACATGGGGAAAACTGCTGACTTGACAGTTGTCCAGAAGATAATCATTGGCACCCTGTGGACTGCAGCTGGAGTCAGTGTTTCTGCTGGTCCACTGTGTTTTATCTGAGCGTTACACGGTCAGAGCAGCCGAATACCAGGGGGTGTTTTAGAGCGCTTCTCTTTGCTGACTAGCTTTATGGAGATGCTAATTTCATTTTCCAGCAGGACTTGGCACCTGCACACAATACTATTAGCTAGTTTAAGGACCATAGTATACCTGTGCTCGATTGGCCAGAAAACGTGGCATACCTAAACCCCATGGAGAATCCATGAGAGAAAGAGAAAGATTGGAGACACCAGATCCAACAACGAAAAATAGCTGAAGACAGCTATCAGAGCAACCTGGTCTTTCAAAACACCTTAGCAGTGCCGTCGCCTTCATGCCACTCCCCATTGCTGAAGTAATGAATGTAAAAGTAGATACTATACAGAAGCATGCACTGTTGGATAGTTTTACTTTTATTTCAGACCAACACCTTAACTTACTAGTGGAATATTCCAGTTTACTAATTTCCTTATACAGTACATTATACCAAGCTGTCACACCTCATGACTGTGATCCTATATGGGGATCTTACTACATGCCCTCCATCATGCCACAGTAATTGTCTTACTCATTCTCCTCATGTTGGGGAGTTGAAGAAGTGAATTTTAAAGACACTGCATCTATTCTGCTAATCCTTTGTTTTAATCCTTTGCTAATAAGCATACTATTTTCATCAAGGTTGAAACCAGCTTATTGTTTGAGCACTGAACACAATGTAATGATTCTTATTACCTCTATGTCCGTAAATTCTTAGCTTGTGTATAACTTTGGCATTTTTCCCAATATCCTGTATTTTCAGGGCGAGCAGTTTGTTGCTGTTAAGCCCTGAAGCAGAATGGACAATAGACATGATCCCTGGCTAAATTGTTTAAGACAGAAGCATCTTGGACAAGCACTCACAGATCCCTGGCCTAATTGACTACAGTGCCATGTGAAGCATGCCTCGGAGGCAACATGAATACTACTGTCTATTCATCACATTCCTTTGGGAATAAAGTAAGGGGCAGAAATGTCTACAGAGGACTGCAGTGTTAGGAATAGAAACAAATGAGTGCCTTTACTGAGTTGGAATACAGAGCAGAGTTGCTCACAGCAGAAATGGGCCAAATACGGGAGCTTTTGGTTGCACTCCAATAACGTAGGAAAGTGCACAGCTCAGGGGAGACTGCTACAGCTACCTCAAACAGAGAGACAGAGAGTGGCTGCATCTCATTCTTTAAACTTAAGGCCTCTTTAGCAGAAAGTGCTGATAGCCCACCATGTAAGTGTCTGAAGATCAGAGGAATTTGGTTCAGCAGCAGTAGGGACTACACTAAAGTCTGGTATCAATCCTGCCCACAGTAGATCTTTCACACAAGCCCAGGATATCTCACATTGTATCGACTGCATAAAGACACTCTTTGGCATTTAATGATTTGTAAAACACCTTTGTCCAAAGAAATTTGTAACTGAACTGATTAGATAGGATTACTGGCCACCACAAGTTAATCAGATTGTAGTGCAGAGCCTAAAACACTGAGCAATGCCCTATACGCATTCGAAAGCATGCTGAAGCAGTGACCTGAAAACAGTGTACTGCAAATTGACTGCAGTGGCAGATGCAGTAGCAAGGTTCGGAAAGTTAAGATTAACCTTAAAAAAAAACAGCAGCATTTTAAGGTTAAGATTGATGCCTCTGCTATAGACATTGATAGTCTCAGTGGTGGTCCATGCTGATAAAGTCTTGCAGTAGAATGTAAAGAAGCCGTAGATCACTAGGACTCTAAAACAAATGCATGTAAAAACACTGTGCTCCCACAGCCTTACTATTGCCTGGAATTGGTAGGTCTCTGGCACAAAGGCATAGCAGGTGCTAGATTGTCACCTCTTTCTGTCTGAACCATGAACATTTTTAGATGCCCTTGTCTGCCATAAATTTCAAATGCTTTTAGTCTGCCTAGTGAATCGAATCGATGAATCGAATGAAGCTAAACAGATCTTACTGGACAATGCAAGCACAGGGAAGTAGCCGATACTAATTTGTTCATTTTGCTGACTGGCTCAAAAAGATCAAATCTTTAACAAATGCAACATATCCAGCCAACAGACTGTGCACTTGAGGTTGGTTGAGAAACTGCAGCAAGCCAGACTATAAAAAAAAAATGCTTGCTTTAAGCCAGACATGTCCAATGAAGAAATTCAACACACCGTCTTAAAATTACTATTTTTGCGAATGTTCTTGAAACCTCATAATGTAGGATAATTGCACATTTTCATAATTAGTAGCTTGGCACACAGCATCCTTTTCATTAAAATCAACAACATTAGAAAATTAGAGCAAACACATGCCACTTCAGCCATATTATCACCATCCTTATTTAGACACGAGAAACATTATATAATACGAACCTGAATTTATTAAGACTGCCACATATTTTTAATACAAGACTTGCATTTTCTCCTTAGTCCTGAGCTTTCTATCAGCTTGCCCTGCCCACCAATGCACAGCATCTTTTAAACTGTAATTTACACCTCACCCCTCACAGTTTGCTCAAACTGCTACAGCCTTGAATGTTAATTTTAGATGCACTGGAAGCTTGCTTCTCTTCCCCTGGCTGCACCTTATGACATCTGTCTCATTATGTCAAAGAATAAAAACCATCAAAGTGACCTTTACCGATTTTGAATTGCGCTAAAGTGAAGGATTGTTTCTACTTAAAAAAATGGTTGTTACTGTGCTGCTTTTCTGTGGAGTACTAATATGAAGGCATGTCTATAGTCAAAGAAAAGCCATGTCATATAGGTCACTCATAGATGTGTAATTCACTTCAAAAGCATGCACTGTTGTGACCTTGACAAGTACAGTTTAGCAATAACAAGCACACTATTTCCACATAAAGTTTACATTTGCCGCAGAGTGACGATAAGCATCTGCCTATCTGCATAACTCTCTCTCGCCTCTCTCTCTCTCTCTTTCTCTCCAGTGAATGTGGTGGCTGACCTTCAGCACTGAGAAAAAGAGCACCTCAGGCCTTTATTAGGCAGTGCGGATAAAGGCTCTCCAGCTGGAGACATTGACTTCTTCCCAGCATGCCCTCTGCTTATAAGACCCTCCCACGAGAGTAAAACCTAATAGACTAAATAACACAGCCTATCTAGTCATTGTCTGCTTTTCCTGACTCAAATAACTGGATTTTCAACTCATGGCAGCACAAGCAAGCAGAGAAGCAGTGAGATTCAGTCTATATATAGGGTTCTATTCAGAATCAGAAGAAAGGTGTAGGATTTCTTTGTCTCATAAATACGATTATTCCTGGTTGCAGATTTAAGCATAATGTCACATTAAGGGTCTTCTTTATCTTCCTCTAGACTACATATCCAGTATAAGGTTGCGGGGGGCCTGAAGCCTTTCCCAGGAAACACATGGGCACACACACATAGATACACACTCTTTCAAACACTAGCGGGTAATGATGGCACCGGTGAGGTCGGCTGCCGTCACGGCTGCTCCGACCACCTTTTCTTTGTTTTCGTTTTTTAAGTTAGTTTTCAGCGTTTTTAAATCGGCAAAATCATCACCATTGAGTACATTAGTTATGATAGAGACACTCTTGTTTCTATTGGTATACAATGTACTTACAATTCGACGTTTTTAACTCTGGATCCGAGCTGGCCGAGTGAGATTCTGTTAAGCACTTTACTGCATATCGTACTGTGTATGACTGTGTAAGTGACAAATAAAATTTGAATTTGAATTTTGGGTAATTTGGGAGCATTAATTTAATGTAATAGGCATGTGGGAATCAGACCCTCTGCCCTGGAGGTGCATGCACACAGTGCTAACTACTATGCCACCGTGTCGTCCACTTTATGGGTAAACAACAGAAATGTTCAGACATAAAGAATAAAATACCGTACATTAAAGTAAAATGAGGGAAGAAACTGTTAAAGGGGTTAAATCTACACTGAATAAAATGAATCGTTTAAATTTAATGGGGTCATTATTTAAGATTCAATTGGCAAAGAAGCGATATTCAAACATATTTAATTCATTTCTAGGATTTACCAGTGTTTTCTTATCTTTGGCCTTCTCTTAGGTAAAAAGAAATGTTTATGAGTGGCTGAGAGCACTATTACCAAGTTAAAGAAAAAAAATCTTTTTTTACAGATTGCACAGATTTGACCAACAGGACAAAAGGATGCTGAGCTCTGAGCACATACAGTAAAACCTTGGATTGGATATAACTTTTACATTAGCATAACATTTTACATAGCATTTACAAGGCAAGCAAATTTTTGTTAGAAATTTTAGATTGATAAACGAGCGAGGTCTTGATGCGCCTGCGCTTTGTCTGCCGAGCGTCACATGATCACAACTGAGCCAATGGTTCTTTTATCTTTTGTGCGTGTGCATCATGTGTATAGTCAATATTTGTGTGCGCGTGTACTGTGACCACGCATGTGTGTGAAAGCATAAAAAAATTTTTAAATTTCGTGCCAAAGTGTAGTGACAGTTCTTAAGTAACTGCAAGTTAATTTGTTTTATGTTTACTTTATATAGTATTTTAATTAAATTATTTTTACATTAATATTTTTGGGCTGTGGAACGAATCACCTAAGTTTCTATTATTTCTTATGGAGAATTAATTTTGATATAGGAGTGCCTTGATATATACGCTTCCAGAACAAATTATGCTCACTATCCAGGGTTTAACTGTAATTATGAAAACCCAATCCAAATCAACATAAAAAATCCTAAACTTTATGAAACTCTTTGAAGTTCTTTAACTGTGTGCCCCTTGGCTGACACAACATTCACAGCACCACTAACCTTTTGCCGTTGTTACATTGTCTGGGTGACCATGTGTATTTTGTTCAAGTTGATTAGTACTTCCATTTCACTACTGGTGTAGTTGTTCTTCGTCTTACTATCTTTGGTGGCATCTCTCCAATTCTAGTGCACATGGCACAACATGCACCTGCCCTTTTATGGTGCTTAGGGGTGTTATCTATGTTAATTCAACGCTAATCATATGCTAATCCCATGAGCATCCGATTTAAAGTCAAACACGATTCATTATTCTGGTCACCTAGGTGAGAGTTTATTGGGATGGTTAAGAACCATCTGGTGTGCATCTGGTGTTTTCTTCTTATTTTTCTCTCTTAACAAATAATTAAGAGAAAATTTAGGACAAATTTAAGAGAATGATGCTACATGAGGCCCAATATATGTCATATATTTATACTCATTTGTTACAGTACAGTGATTATATTTTGCTAACAACATCAGTAAGCATTTTTCTGTTATATTTATGTATGTCATATCATGAATTTATATAGTACACTAAACCTTTACTACATACAGTAAATAGCCAATTTTCACTTTTTGCACTTTAAATTTTAAAAAGTAAAGGAGCTTATTTTCAGAAATGGTCTGGAGAAAATGTGCATAAAGCTTCTAGTGCAAGACTGGCAGAAACCATTTTATTTAATTAGCAATAAAATTGATAGGGATGCAGCAATACTGATTTTATATTTCGCACTTTTTTATATTAGTCCATGTTTTTTGGTACACGCCAAACCAAAATAATCAAGAATTATTGTGTTTATCCTTCTTTATGTTGGCTGTGAACTCCATGTGCAGAGTTAAAAATGTGAGATATTATCGCTCCCAAGCAATATCTTAATTAAAAGTGTGAGAGCAGCCAGCATTGGTGAGCAGTGTGCTAGGTGCCATGAACTGCACATTCACTCATGGCCAAAGTGTAGATGCAAGTAAGCAAGCAGAAAGTAAGCAAAACCTTGTGCACACATGGCACGTTCATGTCAACTTGAGCGTTATTTTTAACGACCATTACCTGTGGTGCTCACAATTTAAAATAACAAGACCTAAAGAACTTTAGATATTTTATAAGCCTTCTTTCCGGATGCAGTGTACATCACTTTTTCCATATTTTGTTATATCATAGCCTTATTCTAAAACTCATTCATCTCATTTTTTTCTCAGAACTCTACCCACAACACCGCATAATGACAACATGAAAAAAGTTTACTTAAAATTTCTGCAAATTTATTTAAAAAAAAATTGAGAAAGCACAAGTATTCACTGCGTTTGCAAAATTGAGCTCAGACGCATCCTGTTTCCCCTGATCATCCTTGAGATGTTTCTGCAGCTTAATTGAAGTCCACTTGTGGTAAATTCGGTTGATTGGACATGATTTGGAAAGCCACACACCTGTTTATATAAGGTCCCTCTTGGCAACGGCTGCTTTAAAAACTCTTATCGGTTGTGTTACCGGGCAGACCTGAATCTGTATGGCTCACATTGTACCTTTTTCCTACTGGTTTGTGGTGGTAATAGCTTAGTTTTATACATGAGTCTCAACAATGAGTTGTGCTGTTTACTGTTTATTGACTAGCAGTGAGATGATGTGTGCCCTTCACCACCAATATAAAGTACTGACCCATCTTCAGTAAGGCAGTCAGGTAGGAGTCTGTAGATAGCAAACAATTTTTGTTTTTGTTTATTAAGATGAAACACAGAGGTAGCAGAAATACACAAATCCAATACACAAGTAGAAGTACAAGTACTTGCCTAGAATTTACTCCAAAACAGGTTGAAGTACCACTTCACGTTTTTACTTAGTTAAAGTATTAAGTACATGCTCTAAAACGTACTGTACTTACTTACAAAAGTACAAGTACCCCACAAAGAACTTTTTCTAGATATCTATCTGACTGAGCTACTGATAAACCCCATTTTAAAGTATTTTAAACATAATTAAAGTTGATGCTGTTAATAATATGAACATGTAAGTCTAGTAGAGGGTGATAATGACAAAGAGTTGACATTAGTATTAATGTCATTAATAATGGCGGCTGGCCGCTGTCATTATTCCTGTAGCATAGCCAGCTAGTTGCTACCATTGCTACCCTGTATAATGCAAGTAGTCTATCCAACATGGACATTATAATTATACGTTTGTTATGAATTACATTGTTATTGACATGAAACACAAACCAAATGCTTAAGAATTCACATCTCTCTGTTGCTCAGTATGTTAGTTAGAGACCCTTGAAAACTGAGTCATAAAAGTCCACAGCCCAAAGGCCAACTGGGTAGGATCTGTTGCCCAGGTAACTGTCAATCACTTTAGTGCGCTAACCAATTTGTGCTTTCATAATGACCCGCCTGTCATTTCTGTAAACTTGGACTGGTGGAATGTTCTCTTCCCATGTGGGGTGTAGCTCAGTCATCCTCTGGTGTGAGTGATAGAGTGAGCCTGTCTTATGTTTAGAATAGAAAATCAGTGCACTTTTGTGTGATCGTCATCTGGAAAGTAACACCTCTCTGTTTAAAATGTAAAGAGTAAAAGTAAATTTTTTTTTTTGTTTTTTTTTACCAAAAATGAGTAGAAGAACTAAAATATGGAAAATACAGAAAATACTCAGGTACAGTAACTATGTAGTTGTACATGCCATCGCCAATGAAATAGCTGTTGTCACGATGTTAGGCTGAGACACTGACTAATTTTTCTTTGCCTTTTATTTATTTTTCATATCTGTTAGTCTGATTGTATATGATTGAAGTGATAACTCATATTTTGGAAGCTCCGTTGACCACTAAGCATTAATGTCATATGATGTTCCTATCCATCAGATGCTCTTGCAGTTCTTACTAGGCTAACAATTCATGTTTAGTTTTTATAGTAGTAACAGTATACTCTGAGATTTATTTATTTATTGTTTGTAAAGAGAGCACTTATACTTTTGGCCTTCAGCATTTGTTTGGCAGACCACTGTGCCCCCAGCACTTGTACTTTTCCGAAGCTGCCAGGGCTCTGATCCTTGATCCTCCAGAACATTCTTACACACTGCAGACTGCAAGTTTATGTGGGAGGTTTAAGTCGACAAAAGAAAGCAATGTCAATCAAAATCACTCAGTAAAACTTTTTCGACAATATCTCACATCTAGAGTTTACCAGTGTTGAAAGGTATAGCACAGCAGCAACACGGAGTAGTATATTATCAATATGAAATTATCATACTGTAATATATATAAACGGTAAATAAATTTTTCACATATTTACAGTACAGCTAGTCCCCGACCTACAAACATGTAAGTTATTAATTTCCGCAGATACGAATGGACTGTGGCTCTTCTTTCGGTTCAATCATAGAAATATCTCACATGTGTTGTACAGAAAATAGGCGCTGCAGTGCACAAGATACCAATATGTACAATTATATACAATATTTACAGTGTCTAAGTGAATGTATAAAATGTCTGCATCCGGTATATTGTATGTGTGTGCGTGAGGGGGAGCCGGAGAAATAAATCGGCCTCACTATTTTAAATGAATCCGTCCGGAAGCACAATGACAGAAAATGTTCTGTAAAGTTGCCCTGATGGTGAATAATCCTAATTTTTTTTTTAAATCATCAACAAAAAAAGAGTTCACAGTCCAATACAGTGGAAAACAGCTCTGAGATAAAATGGCCTCCAAGATTTCACCGTAAAGGCACAGAGCCAACATTTCACTGTAAGATTAATTTCCTCAGGCGCAGTTACAGTTTTTGGCCACATGATGGCATTGTGGGAAGAAGTGACAGATTAGTCAAGTGGACTGGTACAGTATGCTTTACATTGTAAAATTGTGTCAAAGACGTATAAGACACACTTTGTTGGACTTAAGAACAAATTAGACTTATGAACGTGCTCTCAGAACAGAACTCGTTCATAAGTCAGGGGCCTGTATTAAAATGACTTTAATTTCACATTACAAATTTGTCTATTTTTTCTCTTGAAATGGCATGTCATATTAAATTTACCCACTAAAACAATGAAAGGGTTGTTTAGTTAAAACTCCACAAGTATACCAAATAATCCCCGACTTATGAACGAGTTCTGTTTCCGAGAGCACGTTCGTACGTCCAACTTGTTCTTAAGTCCAACAAAGTGTGTCTTATACTGTACGTCTTTGACACAATTTTGCATATAAAGTGCATTATAAATAAATGTTATTATTGTTATTATTGTCATCAATTTAAAATAAATGAAAAAATGTTCCCAATTATTGTGATTGTTTAATATGCAGCTTACACACAAGTGAGTAGAATTTTTAAAAATACATCACTAGATAAGCATACAAGTATTATTAAAATCATCCACAATTTAATTAATTTATTTTTTAATACTGCAGGGTCATTTCCATAAAGGCATGGTTTGCCGATATTGGAGTAAAAGAAAGAGTGGCCTCAACATTTGGGATGAATTTGAACGCAGTCTGCATCCACATGCCTGACCTCACTAATTCTCTTGTCATGAACGAGCACAAATCCCTACAGCTACAATCCAAAATCTAATAGAAAACCTGCCCAGAATATTGAAGGAAAGCAAAGGAAGGACACAATTTGGTGTCCATAAACCTTTGACCATAGAGTGCATGTTTGACTAACTCTTACAAAACCTCTAACAAAACAACAATTGCATGTTAGTGCTGTCAGTTTAGAAACAAAGGATGTCTGAGAAGTCATTAATGATGACAGGCATTATCGCTAAGCAATGGCCTAGACACACATGGCTATAAACAGGTCTTAATATTACAAAGTGGAAAGCTATAGAATGATTATAGACCTGATATTTTTTTGTACTTCTGGTCCACTTCATCACGTCATTATTTTCCAATTTACATTTTCAAGCACTTGGGACCAAGCCAGTTAAGTTCCAGTAGTCTGTGTTTTAAATAATTATGCAGATCCTAAACTTTTATAATGAAACAAGTATACAGCTATTAAAATGTAGGTCAAATTCATTATAATAATAATTCCCTACGATTATATCCTGTTATAATTTCATGAACTCCAGAATAAAATTCGCCAGCTGAAAAGTCTGTGTAATTAGCACAGGGAGGACATTTTATCCAGAATTATATCAAGCCACAATGCAGTCAGGAACAAGCTTAAGTAAGTGAAGGTGAAAGATTAATATTTGTTAATTTCTTTAATTCACATATTATTTAAATAAGCTGCATTTTTAATTCACAGAATGAGCTAGTCATATTCCTAGTAACCTGTTGTTTTTTTCTAGTCATGGTTATGTGGTTTAATCTAGAGCCTAGATTAAACCTACCTTTTGGGGAGGTGGGGAGAAATCAGGGAACCTACAGGGAAACCACACAAGCACAGGGAGAACATGTGAAACTCTACATAGACAGTAACCTGAGCTTAAGATAAAACCGGGTGCTATGAAGAAGCAAAGCTACTCACCATTATTATTATAGTTTCTGTTGTTGCACTGTTTAATTTAGGAATATAGATATTTTTATAGCTAAGATTCTGTCATTAACCTTGTTTTACCCCTTTTGCAGGTTCCAAAAAGCAAGTACCACAGTTTTATGATATTAAATAAACTGTAAATAAACTTCATGTTGTTAAGAAAATACAACTTTCCATTACATTAAGTTTATACTTTTTAAATGAGTTGGTAAATCTTTATAAGGCCATGAGCTCCTAATGCAGAAAAAGCCTTTAATTGGTGTATTTTTTTTCTCCTCCTCATTTTCTAAATGCTTTTGCTGAAGCCTAATGTACTGTGGTTGAACAGAACTCAGTGGAGACCATGATAAAACAAACTCCTGTGCGGTAATGGTGAACATTAGAGCCACTCAAGCTGTGATATGAATGTCTGTGTGCAGAGCTAAATCTAAAGTATAGTGAAGCTCTGTGTGTATAGAGATCAATTTACATAAAGCCTATGGAGTTTTCCTGCTGAACAAGCTAAAATTACAGGATATGCCAGATTTAGCTGAAGTAATATAATTGTTAAAAAAAAAAAATCATCCACAAAACAATTGAAATATTTAATGGATAAGATTCCTGACTTTACACAAAGCTTGATTCTTCAAAAATACAAAGTGAGTGAGTTTGGTATTAAACTAAAGAATGATTGCTCACCAAGTGTAGATGAGCGATTTATGGTGATAAGATTGCCACGACATTTGGATGAGGTAACACCGCGTGCTGGCAACTGCACTTACTCAGAGATGAAAAAATGATATAGCCTACCCACACAATCTGTGCTGAGGGAGGAATATTGCTGGGGGATGTGGATTTCTGGACTGCACAGTGAAACATTGCATTCATAACACAGCATTGGGCTTAATCAATCTTCATTCCATAAAAAAAAAAAACTCCCAATTTTTCTGCCTTTGGTACAACCATTTATTCTAACCAGGATTTACAGTCACAGGCATGTTTAACAGTCATAGAAAACCTTCACAAGAACCACTTTATTTTACAGTTCCAAATTAGCATTGCATCAGTGTTAGGGACCGTAATCTCTCTGCTCAAAGTACTGTCTAATGCATGCATTAGACGAGACAAGCACCAGATTTTTCCATAGGATAGTTTATGGAATGCATAAAAAGGGGTAGCCTCAACGTAGCCTGAAATTAATTGAGGAAAAGGATATGGAGAAAAATGCACAATCCTGAGTGCTTTCCGAGAATGTTTATCAAAAGTATTCCTAATTCCATATGCTTTTTATTAAAGTTTTTCATGTTCTTCATTCACCAGTTTACTAGAAAATTTTACTAGTGATTTTACAAATACTGTATATACATAACATATACATAAAAAAAACATCTACACTCGACGACAAAGACGTGGAAATTGTACTAAATGCGCCATAGCATGTTTTCCCATTAACAATTATTTTCTTATAATTTTACAATAAATAAATATTAGAAATTATAATAATAATTTTTACCAATTAAATCATGACTTCAAGATCCAGTCCCAAAGTAATCTGGATCTGTAGAGAATTCA
Source organism: Clarias gariepinus (assembly GCF_024256425.1). Classification (NCBI taxonomy): domain Eukaryota; kingdom Metazoa; phylum Chordata; class Actinopteri; order Siluriformes; family Clariidae; genus Clarias; species Clarias gariepinus. The sequence continues at coordinate 8,646,312 of NC_071116.1, read as the reverse complement.
CACGTGTAGAATTTCTGGCAATTTAACCAAAATTTACAGAGGCTATGTACACAGAGGATCTGTGATTTTATTTTATTATGGAAATGAAAATTAATATATTAATTATTAGGGCCCAAGCACTATGTACAGATTTAGAGCTCATTAAGCTGAACAATTTTGCATTGCATGTCATGGGCTCTACTCAACAGGAAGTCAGTTATTTTTGGTCATTTGCAAAATACACCCAATGGAAGTTGATACACTCTTCCTACAATTGCCACCAAACCTGGCCTATCCTATCTTAGGACAACCGTGACGAAACTTATGAAAAAAAGTGGTAAATATATTTCTATGTGACATTATATTAAGAGACATCCCATTGAGTGACTTCACATTTAGTGACATCATAGTGTGATTGCTTTTTCCCACCACATCTGGAGGTTCTTGGAAAAATTACTTCTTTTCAAACGTTATGTCATAATGGTATTAGTATGTCCCCTTGCATGTGTCCACTGTGCACATTGTCTTTCTGGTGCACTTGGGTTGTGATGGCGCAGGGTGCCCGCTCATCGTTGCTTGCAACTATATTTCGTTTGATTTTTATTTTTTATTACATTTAAAATCCACAAGTAGGTGAGTTTGTAAAAAAATTCAGCAATAAACATTTTATGGGAATGATTAACTAATATTTCAAAAGTAATGAGCATTGTATTCTTCAAAACCTGAATCCGGCTGGGCATAGAGTCAAAAATATGTCTGCAGTCCTTTGGTGTCACTTGTTCAATCCATGCCTGCTGCTTACTGAAAATCATCCACGGAAGTTTGAAATCAACTTAAGAATTAGTTAATTTTAGCCATTTTTCTATGTTCTATGCACCTGGTCTTCAGTAGTAAAAGTCTGAAGCTGATTCTACAGTAATTAGCACAACAGCCAGATAGGCGAGAACTAATTAGTGACATTACCTGTTTTTTGCACAGAAGATTCTAATACATGACATATGCTGATTTAATACTTTTGTCCACCACTGCAGGTATGACTAAACTAAGACTTGCACATACATATGACAAACCTGACATTACGATGACATAATCACAAAGCAGATATGCTGCAATTGCACTAAAAAGGTTAATTAGTTAACTAGAAACTCCTTCAGAGATTCTGAGAAGTCAAAACGAAAACAAGAATAGTAAGGACAAACACAGTGATTTAAAATAGTACATTGAGCTTGGTATCAAAATCCTCAATGGCGTCTCTGAGACTGTACTGGCTGTACTGGCATTCCAGAGTGGCATTCCGGGAATCCCACAGGACTAGTATAAAGTGCAAACCAAAGAATCTGTGACCCCACAAATGTTCATGAGGATGTATGGAAGGCTGGAGGAAAAAGGCGCATTTAATAACATAATTTAAGCGCAATTCCAGCGTCTGATGTTTTGTCATCCTCTGTTCCCTTGTCTGTCTGATGGAAGGCTTGCATCGCTTAAATGGCTTCCCATCACTCTTCTGTCACCAAATTCAATTTAATGCAAAACCTTTCACCCACTTTTCATCTTCCACAGCCAGAGATTATGTGATGATAGTAAAATTTTACTTTACCATACCTGAAATCCATGCCCCTATCCATCTTAATCATCTGTGGCATTTATACAGAATTTTTTCCTCTAGATTCCCACTGGCATGCTCTATCACATGGTATGTCTTTATCTTAATTCCTATACAATATGTCCTATATACCATGGGTTCCATATAATAAACTCCTTGATCCATAAGAGGATTTATTCTGTGCTCAATAATGTTTGCATTAGATAAGCCATACATGTGCAGATAATGTCAGCTCAAAATATACTGTACGTTTACAGACAAACTCTGTTTCATACTTAAATTCTGGTGTCACTTCTAATGCCTTATCTACTGTACACAGTCCAAGTCTATATCATCTAAAACAGTGGTCCTCTACCAGCAAGCCATGGACCAGTACTGGGCCGTACAGAAGTATTTAAATGTAAAATATATTTTTCATTTTATTCACTATCAGAGTTTGCAGACTGTCTTAAAAAACAATCAGATCTCTTACTTACTTCCTCCTGTACTGTACCTCTGTAAAATACTTTTCTCTGTATCGGTTTTAATGTGAGATAAAATTAAGCTAATGTTACAGGCTAACTCTAGCTAAAATAAGTAAAAAACAAACAGCTCTGGAGAGCTCCTTTGAAAAAGGGAAAATACCCAAATGGTGAGACAGCAGATAAGACTCTGAAAATGCCAAAAAATAAATAAAAAATGCATTTAAAAGAAAGTGCCCAGAGTGCTACCTAAATTATGTGTTCACATGTAATTCACATGCTCCAAGTCTGCTCTATATAATAGATCTGGCCCTATAAGTAGGTTTGAGACAACGTAAACACTGCGAACATTCTAAATTAAAAGCAAGGCTATAAAATATCCATATAAAAAAGCACTGAAAACCCTGCTTTTATTTCCAACAACATGTCTTTGTGAAGCGGGGTTGTCTTCAGTGACAGTAATGAAAACAAAATTACGGGGAACTGGGCATAAGGAATACATCCCAGGTGTCATTGTCTCCCATCACTCCTACTGTAGATGGGACTGTCTTATCTCAGGGAAACAGGTCCAGGTCTCAAACTGATTCTGCGTTTTGGTATGTGGCATTGGTTATGAACATTACTGTATGATGCTTTGTTAAAATTGGTCCCTAGTGCAAAAAAGGCTGAAGGCCACTGATCTAAAACACATTTAACTTGAGTTAGTTAGATGCCATTGTTTCTATTAAAATATTCCTATAGTGAGGGAAATAATTTTTTATTCATAAATCTAGTTTTTCAATTGAAAAGCTTTTATTGCCAAGGTCTATGAAATAACAAAAGTATAATTGCACTATGTTTTAACACAATGCCAAAAAAAAATGCAAAAATTGCAGTGCAATTGAATTGAAAGATTTGTAACATATTATAGAGCTACAACCATCTCAATTTCCAAAAGAACTAGTTTAGGGTCTCATAAGGAATGGATACTTATGAAATGACAAATTTGGTGTTTTTTTTTTTTTTTGCAAACAAAATTTAATTCTATGTTTAAAATGATATGTATATAGTCCAACCGCACTTTTTAAAAATGAAATATTAGTGATATATTTTCAATAGGTTATTATTTATTCATAATTAAATTTAATATTATTCCCATCTTACCTAAAATAAGCCTGAAACCTCCAGCTCTGTTAACCGCAGGCTAGCTTGGTCCACAACTATTCTAGCTGTCTCCAATACAGCATAGCTTGGTGGGAAAGATGGCCTTGCTGGCTCCCCTGTCAATTTGAGTGACACTAGCCAATCCTTGTCATCTACAAGCCCATTAATAGAGAAGAGGCCCGTTAGCGTTTTTATTTGAGTGTGTTCAGTTGCCCTGTGACATTGCATTTGAAGCAGTCCAGAATTATGTGGTGATTTCACACGTTTTCATTGAAGCCTTTGCTTTCAGCAGTGCTTTAGGTTAATGGGGAGAATTTGGTAGAAAAATTTTGGTGACTCTGATCGAAAAATATGCCAAAAAAAAATTATTTTTACATAATACATAAATTTGAATATGAAACGTGATAGGATCATAAACTGAGATGATACACAAGAGTTTCCAGAATTATACATTTTAGTTCTTCGAATTAAGAAAATAAAATAGTATCAATCAAATGTTATGTACAATGTAGAAAAAAATCTGGAGCAAAATTAAATCATAGTAATTGCAATAGTAATAACTGCAAAATCACAGGTCAGGTATTAACTCATCATTTACAAAGCCATAACCCAACCAATTTATTATGAAATCAGAGTCCATTAAAAGATGCTTTACTGATCACCATGGTTGCAAAGTGTGGTTATTTACGTAGAACTATTTACATGGGAACTAATATTGCACTAATAATTGGAATAATAGCACAATTGGAATAAAATAATCTCTTGTTGAAATTTATACATTCTTTAGCATGAATTTGTCCCATACAGTAGGTGGGTAAACTCTATAAAAACAACCCTCTCCCACTAGTCTTTACTTCAGGTAACAATTGGCTCATATTTCATGCACAAAGAACCATAATCATGGATGAGACAGAATTCTTGTAATTCATTTAAGCAATCATAAAACAGAAGTGAAAAAAGTAGGGAAAAATTCCTTCTTCTTCTATTTTTAGCAGATTGGACACTTCACAGCAGGCAGTAATATTCTGATTAAATACTTTGAGCATGTAAATACGCATCTTATCGGATCAGCCCCAATGTAAACAGTTAAGTTGAAATCTCTAATTAAAATGTTTTTTTTTATCGGATGATTTATGATTAATACATATTTTTCTTATATCTCACACACATTACCATAATGTCCTTCTAATTTTGTAAAGCTGCTTTGAGAGAATGACCATTGTTAAAAACGCTTCATAAAATTTTTTTTAATTGAATTGAACGGAAGAAACATTTTCCATGTAAACACAATTTGTGTGAACATCCATTCTGCTCCTCCAGTCTGGCCATTCTCCTCTGACCGTTCTCATCAACAAAGAATTTCAACCGCAGAACTCAATGTCTTGTTTTCACACCACTCTGTGTAAACTGTACAGTCTGTGGTGTGTGAAAATCCCAGAAGATCAGCATTTTTTGGAAAACTCAGACAAGCCCGTCTCTTCAATTTTAAGTGTATTGCGAACCAACAAACTGTGCAAGGTGACATCGCACATATCATACATACTCAAATCTTAAACAAAAAAACTGCTCTTCACATGCCAAAAAAAATCATACTTGTTTTTTTAAATTGCTTTTCCACTTAAATGACGCAAAATGAATCATCCACAATATGCCGCCAAGAAGAACAAAGCTCTTTGTCAAATTAGAGCCATGATTCATCAAATGCTGTGACCTTAGAGGACATTTAGCAGGAACCCGAGTGAATTCAAAAGGTCGCACAGGCGCTTCTGAGAACTGTAAGACTTTACAACGGATAATTTTATTCCATAAATCACTTACAGTACGTGCTGTCAGGGCACACATTAACACGAGCAATGCATAGGACAGAACAGCCACGTCTTAGTAGCCCTATACGTACCACACTCATTTTCCTTAAACAACATGCTAGACTCATTCTGGATCTGGTCCTTTTTTTTCCACATTTCCCGTTTTCTCACACTGAGTAGAATGTGTTTCCATCGAACGTTGAGTCTGTGTGACTCATTAACAGTCAGTCCAGAGATGTGGCTGGGGACAGGAATAGCTCTAGTCAAAGAGAGTATTGTGTCTGCTGAGCCGAGTCAGCCAGTGCAGCTCAGTGAACAAGAACATACAATCTAATCTTACTTGTCAGCAGGGAGGAATGAGATTTCCTGAAAGCGGGGATCATGATCCTAACATGCAAGGATCAAAATTTTATACTCTTACATGATAACATACTGTACAGACGCACAAAAAAACCCTAATTTTATATTTCAACTGTAAACAACATCTGCTTCTGTTTTCTCAAGTTAAATTTATGCTTACTTTTTTATGGAAGATATTTACAATTACAATCCATGATTACAGAGCTTCTGTCGTTCCAAATGCAGACAGCAGGATATAAACACCTTGTTATAATTAATTACTCAATCTCAGAGCACATCATCCTGCGAGACGATATATACTAGACTTCAAACTGGTTTTTAAAAATTAAAAAGAAAAAAAATTTAAAGGTAGAGAGAAAAAGAAAGAGAGAGAGAGAGAGAGAGAGAGAGAGAGAGAGAGAAAGAAAAAACAGTTCAACCAGGCTTGCACAAAGATCAAGTTAAATAAATGTGCTCTTTGACATTAACCGTAGTTATTACCCATTTGGTTATAAGCCAAATTTTTTGCATTTTATATTTACTTTTTTTTTTTAAATAATGTGCAATTCTTGTTATCTAAGTTTGTTTGCAATTAGCTTTTTTTTTCTGTGCTTCCATGCATGGTATTTTCAGGTCCCTCTACTGCCATGCACGTCTGATTGCGGATATGGATTTTCCATTATAACTTCATCTGCCTGATCAGTGACCCCAGCCTCAATGTTATAATGTAAAAAAAAAACACAACAATTAAGTTTCTGTATACAATATATTTAGCAGTTATATATGCTATATATACTGTATATATACTACCTTTCAAAAGTTTTAGAAGTCTTTCTAACTTCATGATGGTTCCTGATTTTTATTTCTTTCTACATTGTAAAGGAATGCTGAAGGCGTCCAAAAAAAGCATTAATCTCCTTTAAACATTTGATATTGAGATGTGTCTGCTACTTATACTCTGTAAAGACTTCATAACGCCTCTAATCTGAGGTGCTGTTAATTGGTAATTTTTCAGGCTGATAACTCCGAATGAACTTCTCGTCTGCGGCAGAGGTAGGTTTTGGTCTCGCCCTCCTGGGATGGTCTTCATGAGAGCTAGTTTCATTATGGTGCTTGACGGATTTTGCAAATGTGCTGTGTATGTGTGCGCATGTGTTTTTGCGCGATTGTGCTGTGAATGTTTGTTTGTGCACGTATGCACCGTGTTTGTGTGTGCATGTGTTGTATGTGTATGTGTTTGTACGCGCACGCGCTGTGTATGTGTGCGTGTGTATGAAGCTAAAGTAAGAGGAGTCCTCTCTTTTGAGATCGGGGAGGACTACTGTGTGTGACGACGTACACAAACGAACACACACACACTAACATAAACACTGCTATGAAGTAAAAATAAAACAAAATACAGTTGCAAGCAACACTGAGCGTGCCCAGGCATCCTAATGGCAGCAGATTCCAACCTGTTTGCCAATTTTCATGATTTTTTAGGCATGTTAAGGGCCCTATAGTGCTTGGGCCCTAATTAACCTGCACATTACCTTTGGAAAAATTTGTTTTGTGTTATAATAAACAGTACATGCAAGCTGTACACAAACACATACAAACACAAAATAAAAAATGCTTTACATGCACACACGTGGTCACGGTGTTATAGTAAACGGTACATATGCGCGTGGATGTTGATTATAGAAGTAAGAGAAGGAAACGATTACTCACAATTCCGTAGCGCGAGAGAAAGAAAAAAAACAGTTTACGTGACACTTGGCATCAAAACAAGAAGCGCATGCTACATGATACTCCCAAGAGTTTTTCTGGTTCAAGTCAATATTTATTCAAAATTTTTGCTCGTCTTGCGGAACACACGCAAACTGCGTTACTCGTGACCCGAGGTTCCACTGTATATTACTTGCCACTTTGACAACTTTTACATACCTATTAAGGATAAATTAAAAAGTAGTATCGCTTGGCATATCACTTACAATATCACTTCTGAACAAGATAGTTTAAAATTCATGATCACACAAAACCCTTTTTTTTTCCTCTTTGAAAGGCACACATTGCAATAATATTTTTTTGCCTCATTGTTAGATTTATCTGTATCCTTTAATTTATCTGTATTCGTTGTGAAAAAACTGAGAATGAATGAGAAGTAAAAGCAGTTTAAAATTTCATGCCTAAACAGCAGTAGTGATTAGAGCCGTGAAAAAAATTTTTTGTTACCATACAGCACATTTAGTACTGAAGCGTATACACCAGGTCAGGATTGAGTGGTAATGAAAATTCAAGATAAATCTGCAGTGCTCTTCATTCTCTACTTTTGTGCAAAACAAGCACAAATGAGGTTTTACAAAATAGAAAATCCAGCAAACCGTCCATAACACTGCATACCGCATCATCGCTGCAAACACCTACGGCTCTCGAGAGCACTGATTTGAGCCTAATGGATAATCCTACTTCCCACACAGAGAGCTCTACTAGCATAGAGGAGTTTTTATCAAGACCAGACTTAATGGACTTCTCTGCTAATGTGATTAATATCAGCTCTAAAACAAAGCAGCAATCACTCACTGTCAGCTGAGGTTAATTCCTTATTGAGATGCGAAGAGTAAACATCAAACATGTGACCTAATCCTCAAATTAGTTCGGTTACTTGCTTTAATGCCTCATTGTGAAGATAAATGACTAAAATGTAAGGTAACTAAACCTGTAAGGATCGGGTGATAAGTCAATAAATAAAGGTTTTACTAGATTCTTGAGGTAAATTCTCTTAAAAACACACACTAGCCACAAAAAAGCAATGGGTCACAATTTAAGTCACAAAGCCTATCATGAAAAAATTTTTTAAGGAGCTGATCCTTTTAAATACACATAATTAGTGTTTAATCTTGGAACTAGACAAGTGGTCCATACCATACTGCAATATCACAGGACAGGTGCTGCCTACTGTACATCTGAGTGAAGTTAGGTACAGCAAAGCCTGTGGTGTTATGTAAGTGTTAGTGTGAGTGTTGTATTTTGCAGCAGAGGCTATGCAACAACATTTTCGCCTGCATAAAAAAAAAGAAAAAAGAAAAAATTCCCACGCCAAGTGAACTAAGCTATGTTCTAGTGCTGCCTTAGCTATGTTCAAATTACAAGCCACGTTGTTTAAATGAGATTTTTTTTTTTGGTCAGATTAAATTTTCATATCATGACAGTTTACATTCATAATTACAGATGACCTTTATCTGACTCTAATGTGTATGCCTCAGTCCTCTGAAATGGCATGCGTGCACACATCGATATGTCTTTGCTTGCACCATCTGGGTTAAAACACGTCAGGAGTTTGTCTGACCATTCATTCATTTCTAACAAGCAATGCAATTTTAGCAAAATAGAGGACATTGAGCAGTTAGTCAGCTGTATTTGTTTAGATCCAAAAGAAGGAAAAAAAGCAGATGCCTTGATTTAGCTGTTTTAGCAGCTTTTGTTAGCATTGCTGTGAAATCCCTGTGCTACCAGTGCAGCCTCCATGTGCACCAAAAAGTTGCATAAACTCTGATCTGCACGCCTTTATTTTAGTAGTAATGACTTGTAGAGCCGTATTAACGTGGGAGCACGAGTACCTCTCATCCCTCCCCTCCGCGAGAGCTCGGCCAATCAGCTCTCTCTAGGTCTCTGGCTGTGAGAGGTTACAGCATCATCTGGGGATCGAACCAGCAATCTCCGGATGATAGGGCGAGCACTTTACCACTGCGCCACTCGGAGGCCCCTACTCAGGTCCGATTAAAAAAACTAACAAAAAAAAACTGATTTGTGTGTTCAAATAGCACCCCCCAAAAAATTTGAGTCCTTTTAGACTGGGAATGTAAACGTTGCCTTACTAGGGCTAGCAGGTCTTATCAGTGTCACATAACAACATCATCTGTTGTTAAGAAAATAGTTGAAGGTGAATTATTATTGACTTATTTTGTGGAACCAAGCAAAACAGCAACACCAATAGTAATACATACTGTAATGAATGTGACGAAGAACACTACATGATGTTTTTTCAGTCAACTGCAGTTTGATTTTACAATAACTTAGCTCTGTGTCAGGAGAAAAAGCTTCTTCTATGACATCACTATAAGTCAGTTCATATACATCTATTTATTAATATTAATATTAATTATATATATATATATATATATATATATATATATATATATATATATATTAATTAATATATCAATTGCTGGAGCACCTTATGTACTGTCATTAATGTCTCCACCTGTATATAATCATTAGTTAGTTGGTGTGGGGGGAAGGGGATGCAGAGGACAGGGTTAGATGGAGGCAGATGATTCGCTGTGGCGACCCCTGAAAGGGAACAGCCGAAAGACAAAGAAGAAGACATAGAAACAGTAAATTTGTAATATTTGGCAATGTTTTACCTTGTTAATGCACCTTAATGTGCAGTTTTCAGATTACCACCTGACTGCACTACTGTAAACAGTGTTTTATAGTTTTTAATAACTTTACCCTCTTTCTTAATGTTTTTCTTTTAAAATTTTAACCTAGCTTTAATATTCTTTTATACCTTGTTGCTTGCTCTGTGAACTGGCTACTGTAACGTTATAATTTGCTTTTGGGATTGATAAACATACCTATCCACCCACCCACCTACCTACCTACCTACCTACCTTAGGCTTGTTGAATGATGACCTGCTGAGATGATTGACATGGTCCTAGATATTGTAATTTTTTTAAATGTAAAGTCTCCTTGCATAGCACCTCATCGGTAGTGTTTAAGAAAATGCACATGCAGTACAGTAGCAGGTGCAAAGACTTGAGTGACTTGAATGATCTCATTAAAAAATCAATTATCTCACTGTTTAGTATTGTCTATGTAAAAGCAGCCATTCTTTGAAGCCTGCAGATATAAAGATATCACTCTGCTGATGCACAAATTCACTGAGATCCTATGTTTTTAAATGAGAGCAAAGCTTACAGCAACAGGGCCTTATACGTCATACGTCTTAGCTGGGAGCCGATGAGTGCTTCGGTGGTCGGCGGTCATAAAAAATCAAAACTATAAAACATTTATTAGACAGTAAAGTGCCCACTTGTGCTGCACGGATGTATATTTTAACTGGGAGATCTCCCAAAGCTATCAGATTCATATTCCTTTATACTGTAGATGCATATACTAATTAATGTAAACCTCAGTTGCAGTAGGCGCTAACCGAATCCATAACAGTTTTACTGTACGCAGACCAGGTTGTTATTTTATCTTTGTAAATAGTTAAATACTACAAATAAATGAATCAAAATAAAGCCATGCTTTAATATGTGTGTTTTTTTTTTTTTTTCATTTAGGCAGGTCTAGCTAGCAAGCTGACTAGCTGTTTGAGTGAAATTTATCCAGCTACTTAAAAAGTTAGCTGTTTTTTAAAGCCACATGCCAGACCCTACCACTGATTTTGAGTTGATTTCTACTAATATTGAAGTATTATAGAGAGGAAAAAAATCTGTGGTGGCATGATTATAAATATGATGCAGTTAAAAAAACATGAATCTTTCTTTCATAGTGTTTTTATGTGTACACGATGAACTCCTGTGATATAATGCTTAGAGCAGAAAAGGCCATAGTGTTTTTTTTTGTTTGTTTTTTTCACATTAACACCGAGCTGCTTATTTATTAATTCAATATCCTTCACTAGTCTTCACTGGCCTGTAATCACACACTTTTAGAGTAGACTTATGCTTTGGATTTACAAAAAAATTCAATTTTTGTATAATAAGTACGTTCATACTTATTTCATAGAAATAAATTTCATATTTATTTATATAAACACAATTAAAAGCAGAAAGATTCTAAAAGAGGAAAAAAAACAGGAAAAACTGAATAACAGCTCTCTTGTACACAAAAGGAAGAATAGAAATCTTGCTTCGTAAGATCTTCACCACAATATTCAATAGGGTTCAATTGCATGGGGATTAAGTTTTCTTCAGGGTTAATTCAAACCTCAAACCTGTCCTCCATAAAATGAAGCTATTCTGGTTTCAGCCATCATGCTGGAAAGAAATTTTTTAAAAGATGCTGTTGATTAAGCTTGTTAAAGGTGATACAGCCTTGTTTTTTTCTTTCGTAATGCAGAGCCTCAAAAGGCAAAAAGGATGAGCTTTATAGACATGAAAATACAAGTATAATAATAAAAAAGGGTTGTCTTTCAATGGCATACATTTACTTCGATTACACAGTATTGCACTTGCAGGAAGTAATAATATTTTGTGAATTACGCCTGAGGTTGCAACTAATATTCTTACATTTTGACTGTTCCTAGATAAAGCGTAGATTTTCTGCACGAGTACTGGAGAGAGTCCCTAGAGATTGTAAAGCTTATGGCATAAGCAGTTCATATTTCCCTGCTCTCACAAATCCAACAAACCGTAATCACGAGTGAGTGCTGTGAACTGAACCATTCGTCATCACCTTTAATCATAGAAGAGGATATTCAAGCTATGAGGTTGGATGCTAATGCAGGAGAGCGTTGAGCTGGAAAGATTCATCTGAAGATGTAAAAAAATTATAATTTTATTATCACCACCAAAGTGCCTGGTGTTACTATGGAAACGATTAGGTATTTAATGTACAAACTAATCTAAAACCACAACCAATCCATTAATGAGTATCATTTAAATAATCAGATTGAACAATTTAACAGCACCATGGCACAAACCTTTCCATGACCTCCCTGCTCAAAATTATAACCCAGACACATGCATAAACTTTATCCAGAACCCAATGTTTAGCGTGATCGCAAATACAGCAGCTCTCTGTAATTGTATTACAATTACTCTTATTCCTGAAATAATTTGAATGATTCAAATGCCATCTTGAGTGTCACTGTAATTTGATTAAACAGGAGAGAACAGGAGGGGGAGGAGAAAGTCAACATGTGCTGTACCTCTCCAAAGCATAAGTGGCAAAGCCATTAGGAAGATAATGCTGTGAGATTAAATTAACTGTAATGTCTGGAAGGGCAAACATTGGGGCAGTGGGCGAAGAATAAAAGATGTGACCAAATCTGTGCCTTATTTCACAGGGCACGCTTATTCAAGCATCCTAGATCTTGTTATGTGCATCTATAATTGAAGATAAGGAGTGGAACACTGACTGATGCACACAAAAAAAGCAAAGCAAGTACTGTAAAAAGTACAGTAAGAAGATACAATGGAAATAATACTCAGGGGGAAGTGAAATGGAAATAAATTTGCTTTCTGAATCATGCAAAAAAGTCATTGTTAAGTAAAAGAAAAATCTTTTGAGCTACTAGAGAATATCATATGAGTTTTCGAGCTTGTTTTTTTTCTTCTATACCACTTAATCCTGTATTCAGCGTCACAGATGGCCTGAAGCATGGCCTATTCCAGGAGACTTAGGATATGAGGTGGGGTACACCTGGACAGGGTGCCAATTCATGTCAGGACACAAACACACAATGTGGAAAAGCAGTAACCTAATCTGCATGTTTTTGGACTGTGAGAAGAAACTGGAGTACAGACCTGAAGCTGAAATCTAACCAGAAGGTTGAATATTAGAATATTTGCAATATTCAAATTCTTGATTCCTGTTTACATATTAAATGTATTGTGACTATTATTGTGTCCATATTTTAAAAGTCCAGAGAGATTTTTATTAGACCATTTTAGAACTCTATAAAAACAGTTTATGAATGAAAATTAATACCTAATAAAACAATGCCTAAGGATGCACAACTTTCTCATCTTGAAAGTCTTGCTTATAGGCATCGTTACATAAATCTACAGTACATGATGCAGGAGCAACAGCATCAGTTAATGTGTTGGAAACTCAATACCTACATTCGAAAATATTTGTAATTTAAATGTATAAATACTGTAAGAATACATAAAAAACAGCATTTCAGTCTAGATTATCATGCCTAATTAAAAATTATAAACATGGTATCAGATCTTTCCCTGACTAATCAGGCAGAAAATTAGCCAGAGGTAATCTGTGCTTCTAGAAAAATCATTTGTGCATTTCTTAAAAAACCCACATTCTAACGTCAGGTGTAATTTTTGTTGGAAAGTAGTTCACGTCAAAATTCCTCATACAGGACAAACAGATCTAGTGTCCAATATATTCCTAGTCGCCTGAAAGTGTCAGGATGACAGCTAGTATCCTCAGAATTAGTTACGAGGGAATATGAGGAGGAAAAAATCCAGCCTAAAGCTGTCACATTGGCTAACTCTCCTGCAATAAGTACTGTAACACTGACCTTGCAGATAAATGGACTGAGAGAAGAAGACACTAGCCAGATTCAAGGAATATTTCCTATGAGTTAGACAAGGCCAAATCACATCGCAGCTCATGAAGAGGATAAGAAGCATAAGCTTGTTCGTTCGCAGACTTGCCTGCTTATCTTATGTATATCTTTATTTAAATCTGTAAGATGATATGCGATTTTCACCAAACCCTTGTCAGTCTGGATTTCTAGTCAACCCATAAATCATTAATCACATTTACTGTAAACTTCCAGTCATATGTAGGACTACATCTGTAGGCAACATGGAGGGTTTGTGTTAGTAAGCCTTGATCATACGTAATAGTACGTAATAATGCGTTTGGAGACACAGTGCTAGCTTGTTTAAGGGGAATAAAACATGGGACATTTATATAAGTTTTATTGCTGAATTCATACAACTAGCGCATATGGTTTGTATAACTTTGACTGCCAGTTAATTACAAAATAAAGAGATATATTCAAAGAAAAAGAGACCATGTTTCTTTCGCAATCCCATCTAGCAACCCTACGTGACCTTAGAAGGTAGCCGTTAGTTTGGTAACCTCTGCATTAATCTTTGTAAATGCACTTTGCTCTGCTTACGAGCTTGCCATACATCATTACATAATTGTAGCTATCACTAGCCTAGTTAATAGGTAACCAGGCAACTAAAACATGAGGCTGAGTCTCACGTTTAATGATTTAACGTGCCTGGCGCTAGCAATCTCGTTTTCTGCTTAACTCAATTCTGCAGCGAAGTCTACAAAAATAATTCTGACACCAATTTCTTGAGGACTTACACTGTACTACTATGAGTAGTAGCTGAGTAGTCAGATTTGCTTTCTACGCATCCCACACTCCTGAAGCCGATAGACTGTCCTTTTAATCTTTGATGAGCTCTGAGGCTTAAGGAATAGCAGAGCATTCAATCTAATGTGACAGCTCTCTAAAACATGCTACCCCAGGGCTCTGAGTGGAATCAGAAGCTGGAGCATCAAGACAGAGTGGCTCAGGAGGTCACAAATCTGCTAAACCGTTTCCTTAGTCAATGTCAAACGACAGCTTTCCAGAACAGTTCTGGGGCCATGACTAAGCGCATGTCCTAAGGGGGAGGAGCGGAGATAATTAATATTAAGAGAGCATGTGCTGCTTAATGAATCTGATCACTGACAACAACACAATCCATAAACCCAGACGTCCCCAACTTTTAGCTAATAGGTCTTTGAGGAGTATGTCCAATTAAGACTAATGAGACACGAAGAAAAAACATTGGCATCCCAAAGCATTCATAACTGAGTAGCAATTTACACTAATATGTAATATGACATTTCTGTTAGAAATCATTCTGCTGGGAAAATTACAGATGTCATCAAGTGCTAAAACAGTTCTGCTGTATGTTTTAGGCTACCAATGAGAGGTTTTAAAACTCACAGTAACAATATGGCAGTTTTTTAAATGCAAAAAAAAAATCTTAAAAGCATATACCTATTTAGGATAAGATAAGATATAATAAGTCTTTATTAATTCTGAAGGAAATTGTTCCTCCAGTAGCTGCATATTTAAAAAAAAAAATTTAACCTATCTTTATACACATTTAAATAGAGTGGATGATGTTACAATGATTCTTTTTCAGTTAATCCTCATACAAAATGTGTACAAGTTAAATCAGGACACAGTAATGAGAGTATAAACTACCTTTATTTCTATATATATAAACCCTTTACAATCCTCGGTAACACTAATTCACCTATTCCCGCATTTCACTAGTGCTTGGATAGCATCAAAGTAAAAAAGTTTCTCAGTAACACAGGATCCATGATCGGACTGCCTGCTTCACGTCTGAAATGCAGGCCTCCCAGGAACTCCTTTAATGATCCAAACATGTGGAAATAAATTGGAGCAAGGTCAGGATTGTAAGGTGGATATGTCAATAAATCCCAGCCTGTATGGTGCAAACAGCAAATTTAAATGTCAATCGGTTTTACACCTTCATTCACAAGAAGTTTCATTACAAGTCCCAGGTTCACTTGAATGCCCTTTGAACTCCCATTTTGGCCTGTTTTTGGTGTTTAAGTTATTATATGATTGTTTTATTTATCAGATTTGTTTATTTCTTGTACCCTTCTTTCAATGCACGTTAGTCAACATAAGTTGTTTAAATGTAAATACAGCAAGTATCCTTCTCTGCAAAACGCCCAAAGCACAACAATGTCATTATTTTCATTACTAGGGAAAGAGTGCGAGAGGATGAATAGTTAGAGCATAAAAGAACCGAGATCATTTTGTCATGGAGAATCAATTCTTCTAGCTTGACATACTGTACTCTGTAAAAAGAAAAAGTACATGCAGCCGGTTGTATTTTATGAAGTTGTATTACAAGCGTACAAGAGGCACGAAACACAGAACAATTACGGAAAACCAAACGGGAAATAGAATCATTTCCAAAGCACTCAAAAAATGTAATTCTAAACTAATGGGCAAAAGCACTTGACCCCCAGGGAATAGCATATGAGCTGCAGTTCCACAAAAAAAGCTTGTCATCACCACAACAAAGGGAAATGAACAGAAGACATATTCCACTGGATCCAAGCATGCTTATTATTGAAAATCCCTTAAACAAAAAAAAACGACATCAAGAAATAGAGCAAACAATGCTAGTGGTGTTTGTTGATTAATAGTAGTCATGAAACTTTTTTATTTATGGCTGCTGAGATTTCACTTGTTTAAAATAAGGGCTCTAGCTCCCAAGGACACAACTGTTGCCACACTTTATTTGGTCATTTGAAGGGAAATGGTTCACTGGTGTTAGATTTTTTTTTTTTTTTTTTTACTGCATTGTTTTTATAATTAAGATGTACTAGAAACATTTAACATTTATTATGTAACATGAAATTACCAGAAGATTAGCAGCATTTAAATAATTACATTATAGTCAGTTATGTACAGTACTGTGCAAAAGACTTGAGCCACCCCAAATTTATCATATTTTCTTCCAAAGAGGCAGACTCTCTTAAAATTTTAATGCAGTCTTGAGAGATAGTTCTCCAGGCTTTGGCAAGTTTTTGGCTCTCATTTTCAGTCTAGTACCTTTACCTGACTAGTTTTAGGGGAATGTTTTTGTTTGTTAAGTCACACAGTGACCTATTAATCATTTAAGCATAAAAAAAATCATCTAACTTAAGACATGAACCGGTGAGAAACAGGTGCAGATGATGACAGATGATCAGGCTGGTGATTAGTATACTGGTGATACTGAATGGTGAGTAGTTAGAACAGACGAGAGGGGAAATAAGGTTGTTGCTGAGGTTGTTACAAAAAAAATTATTTTCAAAAAAATAAAAAAATTCTTTTAAAAAGTAAATAGTATGATTAAATTAATATTTAGTTGAAATAAAAAGACTGACTTTAACTAAATGGTATGATTAAATATTTATAATATAATATAATATAATATAATATAATATAATATAATATAATATAATCTTAGATTGTGAGAAATAACTCATTCCAGAAACATGCTTGTAATCCAAAGCACTCATATATCATAGCGAATTTCCCCATATGAAATAATGGAAACTCAGATAATTTGTTCCATAAAACATATATTACAAATAATTAACACAAAGTACAGTGGGGCAAAAAGGGTTTACTCAGCCACCAATTGTGTAAGTTTTCCCACTTAAAAAGATGAGAGAGGCCTGTCATCATAGGTATACCTCAACTAGGAGAGACAAAATAAGAGAAAAAAAAAATCCAGAAAATTAAACATTTATTTGCAAATTATGGAGGTAAATAAGTATTTGCTCAATAACAAAATTTCATCTTAATACTTTATTATATACCCATTGTTAGGTCCAACGTTTCTGTAAGTCTTCACAAGGTTTTCACACACTGTTGCTGGTATTTTGGCCTATTTTTTCCACTAATTTAGTCGTGTCCAATTTCTCCCCCCAAGGGGCCCTCCCACATTAAGGCTACTACTACCACACAGTCAGGGAGGGCTAAAGACTATATGACGTGTTTCCTCTGAACCACGTGATGCCAGCCGACCGCACCTTTTTGAAGTGCTCGCTCACGCACTATTGGGTGCGGCGTAACACACTCGGAGGACAGCGCTATCTGCTCCTTCCGCTTACATGAGCTCATAGACACTCCTGATTGGCTGTACTGTAAAGGCGTGATTAATGTGAGAGCGCGAAGTACCTCTCATCCCGCCCCTCTGAGAGAGTTTGGCCAATCAGCTCTCTCTAGACCTCCGGCTGCAAGAGGTTACAGCATCACCCGGGAATCAAACTCGCGATTTCTGGATGATAGGGTGAGCACTTTACCACGGCACCACTCGCATAATTTTTTTTTTTTCTCATCTTGCAAAACACTTGCAGACCAAGTTACTTGCAATTCAAAGTTTTACTGTAAATTATAGTAATTGAATAACATTTATTTCATATCTTTAAGAATGTAAGCTTACTGATACTACCATTGTTTTGAGGATTTTATCTTACAGGTTTATTTTTTTCCTTGAGTGTCCTCCTTAAATCCAGATTCAATTTGAAATGAACAGTCTTCTTGTTCAGGCTAATTTAGAATAATTATCCACAGGCAGGCAAAAACTGGGGCATTGCAAAAACTGAAATGCATTACCATGTAAAATGCCAGATCTGGAGGGGGAAAGATGTCATTCTGTAGCAAAAATGCCAAGGAAGTGATGCAAGTTTTACATTGTGTTTATATGATGGTTTTAATAGAGGAGTTTCCAAAATATTTTTTTTATACACAAAGCTGTATTTTCTTGTCAATTAGTGCTATCAAGGCATCATTAAATTCCTGGGATTATAATGATGCTTCAGTTGTTCTAAGGCATAGTGATTAAGCTGCAAAAATATCACAGTACCTCATAATATCAGTCATCAAAATATACAGTATGTTTTTGGTCTTTGTTTTTACCTTTTATTTGCCACACCTCTTCAGGAGTGTGAGGTTTCTGTGATGTGACAAATAGGATTATTATACAAAAATGCATGGAACTGACACCATTTTCAAAAATAGCATTTTCTGCTACACATACTGCACTCCTAGAGGGTTGCTAGACCTCTATCATGATCTCAAACAGCCTTACACATTTACATGACACTCTGCATTTTCATAGCATCAGACTTCTTGAATACAAGTCAGCCTGCGAATTGCAATTAACTTAATTATCTCATGCTGGTAGCCTGCATCACTGTCTCATGCTGGTAGACTGCGTCACAGGCTTAAAGTCCATCATTTTGAATCTAACAGATTTTTTTATTACCCAGCTGTTCTTGATACAAGTTTTGTTCATTAAAAAAAAAAAAAAAAAAAAACGAAATTGAATTCACTCCCCATCAGACCACTCGACATTAAGGCAATGGATTAATACCCACACAGGCACACTAACCTGGACACCATTCAATTTCTTATATTTTCTCTTTTGTTGCACATCTTTGAACTAGCTGCTAAAACTGTATATTGTCTTATACAGTTTGCACATGCTTGCACCCAAGCACATTACGTAGTTTAGGGTTCTAGATTAATGTACTGTAGTTCTTGTTGTAATGTAGCACCACAGTGCTGGAGGAACGTTGCTTCATTTCCCTATGTTCTGTACTTACTGTATATGCCTGAAATAACAATAAAGCTGTTCGGACTTTGACTTTTTTAACTCAAATAGATACTAGATATTGTGTTATGTTCTCTGTGGGTGAGTCAGTTAAGCAGACAGGGGTATTGGTATGGCAATTGGAAACCCACCAAGCACAGGAAGAACATGCAAACTCCACACACACACACAGACCCGAGGTGGGAATCAAACCCTTGACGTGCAAGCCCACAGGGCTAACCACTAAGACACCATGATGCCCATATAAGAAATAATGAATTGGATTAAAGGAGAGCTCCGACGAGGACAAGGAGTTCTTGGAGAGTGTACGGTTAATGTGGAACGCTAAATATCCCCTGATCTCTTGGTTGTGCAAACGGCAAGAAGTGCTCAATGAAAGACCTGTGATTACATAGAGATAGGCAAAAGAGAACAATCCTAGTGCTGCAGAGAGTATTCAAACGAATACGGTAAATAATTTTTTCATTTCTAGAATTTTTAAGCCCTGAGATCAGCGAAAACCAGGAGAGCTCAGAAACTTTGAAAAGCAACAAGGAATGCCTCAGGAGTGAGCCAGAAGAATGATACAGGAGAAGGATCTTTTCTCATGAATAGTCTATGGAAAGAATTGACACATCTAATAATTTTGTGCCAATCTTTTTATCAGGATTGGTGAGATTGAGGAGTGGATTGGGAAGTTTGAAGTTTTTGAAGAGCGCCCAACTTGAGCCTAGGAATTTTCTCACCAAATTCCTCTCTAAAGGGGTGTAAGAATGAGCTGCTTTCACTATTTTGCACAGAAAAAGTGATGCACCACTACATCTATCGGCCATACATCACAATTTCTCCAGGAATTGTTATTATATATGTTCGCCCAGTGGCACGCCATTTGCATGATTACGTTTTATTAAGTATTATAGTAATGACAATTACTACAATTATTGGCATCCCTTTTTTCTATTTGTTCTTTTATTTGGTGGAGATCTAGTAAATAATAATAGTAAGTGAAGCTATTTTTGTTAAAAGCCCTGTACCATTATCTAGTTCTGGAGTTTACTGATGACAGGCACTAACAGAAGGTGTTTGTTTTCTGCATTTTTATGATTTAATCTCAAGTAAGATACCAAGTCAGTGTGAGTCATCTGGGGCATCTGTTTACCTCTGTGCGTATATTTGTTTCACTGTGCATTATTATCTGGCATGATATCAGGTTCACTTCTGACATTCTGAAAACACACCAGAAGGTACTTTTTTTATTCTTTACGCTATATATTTAGTTAGCTAAATTTAGTAATCATATCTTTAAAACTTTCAGGAACCTGAGAGTTTTGTTCATTTAGCTACTCACTCATCTTCTATACCGCTTTATTCTGTATTCAGGGTCACAGGGACCTGGAGCCTATCCCAGGAGGCAGGGTACACCCTGGACAGGGTGCCAATCCATCGCAGGATACACAGACACATTCACACACTACGGGCAATTTGGAAACGCCACTTAGCCTATCCTGGGAGGAAACCGGAGTAACCAGAGGAAACCCACCAAGCACACAGAGACGGGAATCGAACCCAGACCCTGGAGGTATATATATATAAAAAGGGGACCCCTTTGAAAAGCTTTTAACAGTGACATTTGGTTTGATAGCCGAAAAAGACAGCAATTAAATATTGCTTGTAGCAGTTACTAGCTTCGAAAGCATACCAAAAAACTTCTAATGGCAATCAAGTCCTATGATGCATGTAAAAATATATACTAATTAACTTCCTAATCAGAAAACATGCACAGAAGTATAGTATATATTCTCATAAAATGGGCTTTGCATTGTGGAAACAATGATAACAGACAAGATAAAAGATTTCAAATTTATTTGGGTAGGGATTAGAGAACCTGTCAGTACCAGAGGCTAAAACTGTTTTTCTTGGCTTCAAAGGCACCAACTAAGATATCTCTAAATAAATAAAACACACACATACACACACACACACACGCGTGCACACAAACACACACACACACACACACTAAGAATAGTGTTAAAATAACTAATAATAACACAATCATGGAAAAAAATAGAAACATCCCGCTAAATGATTCTTATGACTACTACTTTTACATTCATTCCACATGCTCTCCATTGGTATTTCTTATTTATACTACGGGCTAAATGTCTGTAAGCAGCGCTTACGTTGTAAAACTAACAGAGGTGAAAGGTAACTAAATACATTTACTTCGTTACTTTACTCAAGTACATATTTCATGTGTCTGTACTTTACTTGAGCGATTTTGTTAGAGGATACTGTTTACTTTCACTTCACTACACACTACTACATCACTACTTGTACTTACTTACATTTCTGCATGCTGTTGTGTTGCCATTGTGTTATACTAAACTAGTACTGTACGTAGCACTGTATGTGAAGCAGGAATTTCACTACCTTCTGGCGATTTTGTGTATTTGCGTGACTTGCCCTTCCTTCGAGACACACCTAATAACGCAAAAAGTGTTTGAAATCAGAATTGGAGCTGAGAGAGAGAGAGAAAGAGAGAGATTTTATTAAAAAGGCTACAGTGAGCTAATACAAGCCCCATACTTAAATAAATTTCAACAGGAGTACTTACTATACTTTTACTCAAGTACACATGTAAATGGAGGACTTCTACTTTTGCTTTACTACTTTTAAAAGTAATATTTTCCCTAGGGAATCCCTACTTTTAATCAAGTACAGGATTTGTGTTCTTTGTCCACCTCTGCTAAATAGGTAAGTAGTGTGGAATATTCTTAAAAATTGTACTCCATTATATCTTTCACAGTAGTTACTAGTTCCAGTTTACTGATTTGATTATTGTCCCAAGAGTACATTTTTTCTGCACTGGGACATTACCCTCCCTGTATCGCTCCCCCCATCTGGGCTTGCTACATAAAATTCCATTTCCTATTTAAAAATGCCTACCATAGCAAACAAACATGGCAAAAGCTGAAAGTTTTCAGGAATATAACTTTCAAATTAAAATGTGAAAAAGGAATGCAATTATAATGGAATATTAGAAAATACAAATACTAAACATATATTTTTTTGTTCAGAAGCTCTCTGTCAGTGAATGAAAAGAAATAAGAAAAGTAGAGTAAACATATAATATAGAAAATAAATAGTAGAAGGATGACTATAACACATCCTTCCCAAATAT
Organism: Clarias gariepinus; assembly: GCF_024256425.1. NCBI lineage: Eukaryota > Metazoa > Chordata > Actinopteri > Siluriformes > Clariidae > Clarias > Clarias gariepinus. Next base: position 8,623,917 of record NC_071116.1, on the reverse strand, counting down.
GTACTTTCTTAAAGAAAGACACAAAGTAATATTAACAAATTAAATAAAGAGTACTGAAGCAGGAAAGTCTCAATTAAGTTCACTGAAGAATAAAAGCACTCTCCTGAAGATTTGCATTCTGAGTGGGTCTCATTCAAGCATGCTCAGTATTACAATTAACACTTCAGAGGGGAGTAGCACTCAAAGTGAAGAAGACTGAAGACTGTGAAGCATCAAGTAACTCCCATTTTGACAAAAGCTTCTGGGTGTTATTTGGAGCACGGCACAGACACCTCAAGATTAAACAAGTGGGAAAAAAAACTTTAAAAAAATAATAATAAAAATGTGACTTTATTTTCAAAGTTTCAGTTGGATTTTTTTGTAGAAACTTTCAAGGTGATGGACTCAGACCTAAATAAACTGATCTATGCAATAAAATCCACAAAGCAATCCTGCTCTTCCTGTTTCTATCTGAGTCTTGAGGCATCACTCCCGGAGCACAGAGCTAGTGCAATGTGCTTGGGGCTACATCTCCGTAGCGACTTTAACACAATCATATACCACTAGAGAATACTGACAGAGCAGCATGTAAGGAATAAAATGCCACAGGGTGTGCTGCTACAGGAAATAATAAATGACAGCGTGATGTGATACAATCCTAACGTTTATTATTTTCGTACTAAAGTAGATCACACTGTTTTATTTCTCTTACACCATAGCAATCTGCCAATTATGAGTTTTATTTTTTGTTAATTAAAGTACTGTCTATCGGATTTATTTTTCAGAATAAAATTGTAAAACATCTGTGACACAAGTTGGATACCATTATCACCAACTGTGTAATACTGCCCAAAAGCAATTTTTCCTTTTTCGTCTCTTTGAATAAGATTTTTTTTTTCTTTTTTTACTCACCTTGTCTTGCCAGTGGAAGAACATTTTACATTACAAAGGGTCAACATCCGAGACTTCCATAAATGTTACAGGAACGCGTAATGGTAATTAATAAGTATGCATTTTCATTCTTAAAGTAGCACATTTTTAAGCTGTATTGGTTACATGATGCATCTGCTATACATACTATGGAAACAGATTAGAAACATATTATAGCAAGCTACAGATTTGTAATATAAGTATTAATAATGAATCACGTTGTAGCAATGACATCCAACATTTTCCCACACCAAAAATGGTTCTCTATTTTACCAAGAGCAAAAACAATCTCAGGAGCATAACCTACAGTACAAAATGCATGAACCCTCATTTAAACAACAAATCTGAAGCTATAAGAAATGACAAATGTTTATTACAAAAAAAAAGTGTCAACTTCCATGCAATAATCACAGAAATATTTATTGCTTTATTGCCTTCTCAGTCTACAGGGAAATTACACCTAATTCAGACCACAGCTGATGTAATATGATTGAAACACAACTCAGCACAAATCATTACAAAATCTCATTAAAAGTAATGAACAAGATGAAAACATTAAAATTACTTTGTATATGATTTTTACCTAGTCGAGATAGAAATAAAAAAGCTATATGTATACACGACCAGTCAAATGTTTAAACACACGTTCACATGACTAATTTTTTTAAATATGCAATAATCTCCTCTGAACAGTTGATATTGAGATGTGTCCGCTACTTACAATATACTCTGTAAAGCCTTCACCTCATTAATACCCACATCTGTTGCTAATTAGGACTTACGTATACGTCCAGTTTGATTGAGAAATTTTTAATTAATATGTGCAGTCTATATCAAATCAAATCTGTCACTCATGGCCCCACCAAAATATAGCATTTGACCATCACACTTATATATAAGTCTTCCCCAAACTGCTGGCACAAAGTGGTAGGTATACAATTGGAGTGCATTTGTATGCTATTGCACTACACCTTTCTATTAATGGAACTAAGTGGCCCAGCCACGAAGCAAACTCCAGAAAGCCATGGTTCACCAAAAATATTGAAAAAAAACTGTTTAAAAAACTAAGTGGCCTGCAAAGAAGCCTGACCTCAATCCTACTAAATACTAAGTAAAACTGGAATGAGATGTTCAAGAAGAACATATAGGCATGATGATAATCAGGTATATGCACACCTTTGCCCACATAATGCATGTCTTTGGGGTAAGGTTCATGAATTACCTCATGTCATATTGTTAATGACATTCTTACCCATGACTTTAAATGCACGTCATGTAGGGCTGGGTGATATTCTGTATTTTTTTTACACAATTTAAACAATACAGTTTCTTATCTTGCATGACCCGTTTCATCTCTGAATCCGTTCCAGTGTTTGCATCTCTCCTATCCCACACTCTCTTACAGCCCTGCCCCCACTCTCCCACAAACCTTGAGTTTACTTGACTTGTACTTCCTTGTTGAAATACACTATACACTGCTAGCATGCACAGATACTTATATTTAAAAGTAAAAAGATGCACTGCAAGTACCATGTGTAAAATATTTTTTAATATGGCATTATCAGCGCTGTAAACTGCAGCACAAAGAGTGTTATACTTTTTCCCAAAAAGTCTTAACACGAAAAGTCTTCTGCCCCGAAAGAAAGTTTCACTATGCCCTTAACATGTATTTATTTTTCTCTATGACATTTTCTCTCAGCAGTCTGCCTTAGTAGAAAATTGTTAGTAAGCCTGTTCTTTATTTATTTGCATTTTCTTTTGGTCCTAGTCTGTTTTAATAAAAGTGCTTGTGACCTCTCATGTGAACTTACAACTGAAAAGTTGGTCCACTTTGTAGAAAATATGCATACAGTATATGCATCTTGTATCAATATTCATTTACTATGTAATATTAAATCCTCAGCAATTTTTTGTCTGTATCACCAACCCCTGATGCGCCCACAACAGAAGTGACACCTGGCATTCTTAATAAAGCAAATCTGTTACCTTAACCCTGTTCCCATTTTCTTGCATTCCAGATCCAATCTGTCTTCTGTTTCATTTCTGAACCAACCTTCTCATCTCTATCTGTACACATCCTTTTCCAGAGAGTACTGCTGGATCACTAGTGGAACTGAGAGTTCCACCTTATTTCCCTGAGGATGCTGTTCCACCACCAATGTCCTAATATCAACATTGCTTCAGAGTGCTCCATAAGGGGAAAAAATCTGATTAAGATGGATTAACAATTAAATTAGTATTTATGTTAGTTATGTACTATTTATGAGATTAAATTAAAGTTATCAACCAGGCTGTTTTGTGGTTTATATGATACATTAATTTTAGTAAATTTGTAATCTTTCAGGCTATGGAAAAGCTTCACTCCTGGCTCTTTGGCAAAATTCCTCACAACTGCAACCTTTAAAGTGCTTTAAAGCTAATCACTAATAATTACAATTACCCTTTTAGTTACAATAAACTACTTATTTTTAATTGACTACAAATCTCACTGTGCAATGATAATGACTCGTCCATGTGCATACTATCTGTAATAGAAATCTCTACACCTAGGAAAGAACATTGGACCACTAGAGGCACACAATAATTAGAAACAGATAATGTTATCTATTTTAAAAAGACAGATATAGCAAGAACATAAGACCTTTTGAATAAAAACAGCAAGATGGATGAAATGGCCACAGACAATTTCCCAAAATGAGATGTGATGTAACTAGTTTAATAAAATAATGAATTCTTTACACAGAGTTCGGCAATCCTTCTGATAATTATTCTCAGAGCATATTGTGGAACATTGCAAAAGAAAGCAAATTGGAGAACATCCTAATCAACCTATTTGGCTTGTAGACATGCTGTGTCATCAAATAAACATGTGACTCAACAGCAAGCTTGAGGACAATTGAGTACTCATCTACACAGGAGTCGTTATTTGAGAAATCCAAGATTATTAAGAAAAACATTTCACCAGAATACAATCTTTGCATGGAATGAATGAAAGCACAGCATCAGGCAAAGAAAGACACCTTGGCGCATTAATTATGTGTCCAAGCATCAAGCTTAGTCTCGGTGAGGACGATTCAAGGTGAAAAAACAACCCTGATTTATAATCAGCAAATAAAGAATTTATGCCAGCTTTGATAAAATACAAATTGACATTGACTTTAAAGCCATAAATTAGGGATCAGCCCTAACTACCGATAAAGTGCAATCACTTTTTCACATAAAATCTGTTTGATAAAAAAAAAATTGAGTCGTTATTGGGTATAAAATGGCAACTTAAATGTATTCAGTGTATCATTAGCTAAAAAGAGAAAAAAATACTATATCTGATAAAGAAGGCTGAATGTGATTTATCTTTATCTTAGGACAAATTTGTTGTTGATAAGCTGGTCTGCTCTTCTCTTTGAGTTCACATCAATCCATACATTCACTTGAGAGCTATTTGTCATAAATCTAGTCTATTAGATTATTTAATTATTACCTGAGGCACTGAATTAATTAATTCAGTGGCAGGTGTATAATTTTCTTTACAGAGACAGATTCATTAATTGAGGTGAGGACACATTTCATCTAACGAGCAATACGCCAACCAAACCATGCTATACACATATGTTTTTTTTGTTTTTTTTTTTCATTTTTAAATCAGGTGTACATCTACTTGTAACCACGTTGCTCACAGGAAGCGCTGAGTGCACTGCTGTTAAATCCTATGTAAACTGCGGCAAGTCGGACAGCACTGCCCCAATGCAATCCCACCGTGTGCGGTGCATACTGTAACACTGACACACCACTGATCACTAACGTGTGTTGAACTCATTGAAGCATTAAATACTAATCTAATGTATCTATGAAAAGTACCTCCAGTGGAACCAGAACTGAAAATGTGCTTCTAATCATTTAGGAATAAATGCAACTTTATGTGAGGATCTTTTTTCAATTAAAAAAATAATAATGAAAAAGAAACGGCAGTGATAGTGTGTCAGATATAGTAATGAATATTCATTGGAGTGATGCACGTTAGAGCCGAACATCCCGGCAAATTTTCAACGAGATTATAAAGATAAAGTAGTAGTGTCTAACACCCGTCTAAAACTATTAATTCCACTTCGTATATTTTCTTTTTAAACATCTCTTTTTCCCCTTTCCCACTATCCTCCGAGCAAACAAAGTGCGCCTGACAAAGCCCGCTCGAAGCCCTACACACACCCATCCCTCTCCTCTCCTCTACAAACACACAATACCGGGGCTCCTTACCGTCGAAATCCCTGAAAAGAAGACGGCCAGGACATCCGTGATTTTTTAAGCCCCGGTCGGTGGCCCGTGTCCACCGCGTAGCTTCGGTCCATTTCCGCGTCGGTCCGGTTTCACTTTGTCCTCGGTATCGGATCGGCCTCGCGTTCTCTCTGCGCTGTGTCTCTCGCTCTGCGCGCATTGAACTGGCTGCTGATGCTGCTATTGCTGCTGCTGCTGCTGCCTCCACTAACGCTCAGCACGGCTCGCATTTCCACTCGCGTTTCACACACAGGCTCGCCGAGCTTCCTTATGAGTTTAATAACGAACGAGTCCACGACGGCACCCGGCGTTCAACGTACAAAATCCTGCCAGCGTTTATAGCAGATTTAATTCCCTGTCAAAAGTGTGTGTGTGTGTGTGTGTGTGTGCGTGGGTCTGTGTGTGTGTGTGTACCGGGTGTCAGCACGCAACTTCTAGAACTTTGGTATTCATGATAATTACTTATATATGGACAGAGAGAAGTTGTAATATTTTAATATTGTTTTATTATATGATCCACATCGGATCACTATCTACAAGATTGCACAGTTTTCTTTTTTTTTTTTGCTGGATGCCCTTCCTTCCTCTAATTTTCCAACCAAGGCTCCAGTGGCTGGAATGTATTGGGTCCAGGGTTTTTCCCTTTAAGTACCCAACACTGGTGCACTTGCAGTGGTGGGGCTTAAACTTCTGATCCTCCAGTTTGCTGCTCAGACTCAACCTCCTGAGCCACCACTGCCTCGTGGTCTCAAAATGTCCTTAGCAGATTAACAGAAAAAGACCATGGAATCTATTATCTAATCATACATAACTAGATCACCATTAAAAAGCTCATATGAAAATGCAACTATTGTAAATGACTAAATGTTTGTGGACACCTGACCATCACATCCACATGGGATCTTCACCAAATTGCTATCAGAATTATTTTGCACCCAGTTGTATAAGATGCCTTTATTTGCTAGACCATTACTTTTTCAGTTCACTGGAAAACTACTAACACGGTGGTGTAGTGGTTAGCACTGTCGGCTTGCGCAGTAAGGGTCCGTGTCCGATTCCCGGCCAGGTTTGATTGCCATCTCTGTGTGCATGGAGTTTGCATGTTCTTCCCGTGCTTGATGGATATAGCAGTATAGATGATGAGTGAGTGAATGAATGAGACAGTGAGTAAATGAGTGGAACTAAAAGACCAGGGTTAGCTCAGTGGTTAAGGCACTGGACTACGGTTCGGAAGATCCCAGGTTCAAACCCCACAACCATCAAGTTGCCACTGTTGGGCCCTTAAGCAAGGTCCTTAACCCTCAACTGCTCAGATGTATAATGAAATAAAAATGTAAGTCGCTCTGGATAAGAGCGTCTGCCAAATGCCTAAATGTAAATGTAAATGATGACAATGCCCCTGTCTGTATACAATGCAAGCTCCAAAAAGACATGATTCACCAAAGCTGGCTTGGAAAAAATGAAAGCACCCTGACTGCAACGCCACTAAAACCCCTTTGTGATGAACTGGAATTCCAACTATGTGCCAGGCCTTCTTTCCTAACATCTACAGTATGCTCGACGTCACTACAACTCTTGAGAAAAAATGAGCATAAATCCCCACAGATATAATCCAAAATTTGATGAAAGCCTTCCCATAAGACCAGAGGCTTTTATAAAAGCAAAGCAGTAGTACAAAATCTGGAATATGATGTTTAAAAAACAGATCTGTATTTTAGTTTAATGTGTGCTGGAAATGAGCATAATCTTGGGGGTGTATGCGACACAGGGTAGACCCGTGTACAACAATGTGAAACACTTGGGAAATTCTGCATGTTATTGTATATGCCTATGTTTATATTTTATGTACCAGTGTAATATCCAGCACATATAGAGAAACATCTACAGAATATTACTGGTAATTGAAATCACACTGTGTCTCATTTTATACTCGTGTCACTCAATCACGATCAGTAAACTGAGTTAAGTAAGCACATGTGCTTAATTAAATTCATCAAGCCCACATGCTTTATTTTTTATGAGCTGAAAATAAATGAAATGTCTGTTTGTATTTTAAGGAATTGTCTTCAAGATTGTCAGTGTTACATTTTCTTTCAATTATATTGACTCATAATGAATTTAAAATCAATTCCATTTTATTTACAAAGCACTTAACTGACATTGCCACAAAGCAGCTTTCTAGATGAAAATATGGATAGCGATTTTAATTTAGATTGGAAAGAAACAGTCCAGAAGCAACAGTGGCAAGGGAAAAACTCTTTGAGACAACACAAGGAAGAAACCCATAGTAGAATGGAACCAGACTTAAAAGAGAACCCTTCTGCTTCTGTGAATATAAATCAGTGTTCTTCTTTAACTGTGTAGCACAACAGCAAAAAGAATGTGGATTAATCACATTAAAAGCTTTGGAGTACAAGTGGAGTTCCTATTGAAGAATTAGGAAATATTGGACAGTTTTTTTTTTTTTTTTTATGCTGTAAGTTTTTTATGTGGGACCATCCAGGACAGCAGTGAGTGAGTGAGTCACAAGTGAAAAAGCTTCAAGCAGAAGCACAGAATCAGGGAGTTTTGGGGGAAAGATGAAGAGAAATGTCAGTCTGCAACTCCCGTAATCCCCAGCCAGCAAAATGTCACATGACACTCTATCACAAGATTATATTGTATATATTCTACATCTATATATATTTAACAACTTATATGTTCTCAATCAAACAATTGACTCCAGGTAACTCAGCTGTCAACCATAGAAACACTGGTCAATCCTGGGTGACGCTGAGTTCATGTATGTGGAAGAAGACAGGCTTGAAATAATGGCTGGGTTGGCAGGTCTTAAAGGAAGCAATTTGTTAGCCTTGACTGACAGCTGTTGGATGATAAATGAGAATTGTCCAATTTGTTTCTCATTAACCTGTTTAATATATTTCCGCCTATTTGCCAATTCCCTAAATATTTGCTTGTTTTCCACAAGATTTTGGTCTAGCCTTTTTTGATTTGTTTACCCATTGCTGCAGAAATTCTTCCAATCCCATCCACTCCTACAATTACTATTTTTTGTATGTACCTGAATACAATATCTTCAACCAATCCCATTTGGTTCTTTTTCCCACAACATGAACAATTCAATGATTTAAACAACTATAACCTTCACCATGGCAAAGCAGTTACTGAAGATGGATGAATAAATGTGTTAAATGTCTCGGACGGTGAGGCACAAGCACCCAATACACAGCCAAATGAATGAACAGTCTTAATTTGTCCTATGAGCTTTGTCTGAACGGCCACTCCCACTTGCAGGAAAGTAAAAAAACAGACTTGTTTGTTGAGTTCCTGCAGCACCCAGGTCCCTGATGCACACTTATTTTCTGGTTGCTAAAACCTGCACTTCAATTTGTCCATCTGCCTTCATGCAGTGTATGGATTGATTCTTGCTTTTGTCAAACCAGAAGAAACAGAATAAAGCAGCCACCAAAGTGCAACTATAATGACAGCAATTTAGGTATGAATGATTACATAACGTCATGCCAATATGTGCTACCAGCAGTACTGATGATGAGAGAATCCAAAAGTGCTATATTTTCCATCAGCAAGAAGAGCAACAAACCGGAATGAGTCGAAAAAATTAATGAAATCAGCGATTTGGCACAAGCATATGTGTCATCACACTTAAATAATTCAGTAAGAATTTGGCCCTTCTGCTGAATGAATACTAAATTAAGCACATTTAGGAGCAAGATAAAGTATGTTGGGAAAGATACCAAATCCCCCATGTCAACTCAGCATAGCTGAACTGAAGTAAAAAAAACAATGAATTCAATATAATATTTACTGTAGATGTGTAACAAATAAAGGCAAAGATGAGAGAATTTTTTTTTTGTAGAATGGAGTTCTTCCTTCCCTTGAGTACTTGCAGAATTTGTATCAAATCACACTGAAGCTGTCCTGGTGGTTTACTGTGAATATGCAGTTTATACAGTGTTTTTTCCTTTAATTTGTCATCTGACTGTATGTAACATATTACAAAAAGTTGTTTGGAGCCAAACAAAACAAAAACCATTGACATTTAACTGCAGCTATTCATCCAAATGTCACATACAAATTTGAAAGCATGACAGCATAAATGCACCATCCATACTGACCAACCAAAGAGTGCTGAAGTTTGGGAATATTAACCATAAAGCTCTTACAATCGTGAAACGTGGGGTGGTTTAAAATACATTCAGATGCAGGATTTTAAATAAATAATTTAGTAGAACAGTGCAACAAATGGCTCAGTATAGCATATGTATACTCATGGATGTCGCAAGACCTCTTTTAATGGGGCATGTATCAGCATTGATCTGCTATGCGCCAGTAAAATCTCAAATTCAAGTTTTAACAAGTTTCATATTTCAATCCACAATGTCAAAGCAACATAGTTTAACCCAAAACACAAGCTGAGGCGTACCTTGTGATTCAAGTTGTTATGATGTACGACAGAGTTTGTGCAGTGCAGTGCAGTGTAGTGCAGAGCGTGTTGTATCGGTGCCATAGATTGTATAAAAAGAACTGGACAAGTTCTGTGAAGTTACCCATAGGTTTTCTCAAGAACAGTTGTGAAGCTCAAATATTGGCGTTTTGGTTGTCACCATCTTGGCAGGAGCTGTCTCTGCCTACAGCAGCTTGGCTGTTGTTTGGAACCAGCCTACCTACAGTAACTCAGTTACCTCCCACAAACCTGCCAGTTTAGTTTTAGCTTAGCTAAAATATCATAGTGGCTAACGGTAATTTATTATTATTATAAAAAAATAAAAATCTCCCTAATTTAGTCGTGTCCAATTCCTCCTCGTCACTAGGGGGCTCCCACATTAAGGCTACTACTACCACTCAGTTGGGAGGGCCGAAGACTATCACATGTTTCCTCCGAACCACGTGACGTCGCATGCACATGCACCGTTAAGGGCGGAGTAACATGCTAGCCGCTAGCCACTCCTCCGAGCTTACAGACGCCCCTGATTGGCTGTAGAGCTGTTATTAATGAGGGAGCACGAAGTACCTTTCATTCCTCCCCTCTGAGAGAGCTCGGCCAATCAGCTCTCTCTAGACCTTCCGCTGCAAGAGGTTACAGCATCACCCAGGAATCGAACCAGCGATCTTCGGGCTAACGGTAACTTTTGTCCTATGTTTACCCATACATTTCTTGTGATAAGTTAATTACAGTGGAACATACAGTAATTCGTTCCTATGTTCTGTTTGTAATCCAATTTGGTTGTACATCAATTCAGTTTTTTTATAGAGAATACATGTAAATAGAAGTAATCCATTTATAACCAAGTCATTATGAACTATATTTATCTTTTAATGTATTTTGTTTATATTAAAAAATAGAAAACAAAGTATGAAAAAGCCTTAATTATGCACAAATAATACAGCACTAAATATAAATATAAACTGTACTGGAGAAAGCGAATGTGAAGGAATGGAGGAGAAGATGATTGGGGAGAAGGTTAGTGTTTGGAAGGAGTGTTTCTCCCTCAGCGTTTTCTCTCTTTTTTGTTTCTTGGTCTCTGGTTCGTACGTGGCAGCCAGTTTTAATAAAAATCTACCGCCATTAAAAATAAAAAATAAAAATATATAGACCTTTGTTTCGTCTGTGCTGCACACTTGCGCAACTGACACTGCGTTATCGTTGATAGGGTGTAGCACTCTGTTCACCACAGTTTTGTTCAGATGATACTTCTTGGCAAAGGCTTGGACGTCATTCCACTTTGCAAAAAATACTTCTATCACGTGAGCTGAGCAAAACTGATGCTGGGCAACACACTCAAAAGCTGATAACGAAAGCTTTCTGGGTCATGTTTCGATTTGTTCAAGCTCAGGGGCGTTTGTGACCCAAAGATCCACTGTACAATGATTCCAGTTAGCTGATTAGCTGAAGTGATACACAGCAGACAGCAGTTTGACACCTGCAATGCAACTGTCACTGAAATTGACCATGCCCTTAATTAAGAATACATTTCTGGTTTAATATCATTTTAACTGATGAGTTACATAAACAGTTCACCTCTTGTACAGTTGTCATCAATAGGAAAAATAGCTATAAGGCCCAAAACAGTTTTTGTACCAGGCTGTAAACATGTTTATTTCTGTTGTAAATTTAAGCATTTTAACATAAGGATTTATGAGGATTGACTCACTTTTTCGAGCCAGCCCCCAGTGAGGATTTGAGAAACTGCATGTTTTGGCATTTCCCACTGGCTTAATTTTTCAGAACCATAGGTCCATTGATCAATAATCGGGATTGGTGCATGCTCACATTATCATGTTTCATACATCCAACAGATGTTCCAGAAAGAAATATAAATGTATCATTTGACTAACATGAAGCTCGTGACCCAGTTGAGCTTGGTCTGTGCAGATTCATACATTCTTATAAACTGTTAAAACAAGACATCACGGCTAAGGCAGAGTCCAAATGTAAATACTGCCTTCAAAATCTGTTAGGATGGGAAAACAATAGCTTTTGAGCAAATAGCTGCAGGACGACACTCCTTGTAAGCTGGTTTCATTGTCATGCATTTTACGGAAAAATGCATATTCAACATGGAAACGGTAAGAGCTTCAAGCAGAGAGAGCTAAAATGATCAGAAAAAGCAGTCAGAGTGTCTTAATGTGTAGGGGTGTGTGTGTGTGTGTGTGTGTGTGTGTGTGTGTGTGTGTGCGTGCGTGCGTGTGTGTGTGTGTGTGGGAGAGAGAGAGAGAAAGAGAGAGGGAGAGAGAGAGAGTTTGAGACTTAGTATGCTTTTGCTTAAATGAGAGGACAAAAATGAAAAAAAAAATCGGGTTTTCAAAGACATTACAGCCTAATCAAGCCACGGTGACCCAGTTCAAAGATCAATTGTTAAAATGAGTATTCAAGGTGAAAGCTCAAAAGAGGTAGATTGATCAAGGCTGCTAGATTCATTTTATGCAATTTAAATGAGATGGGCTGTCTTTGATGTTTTAAGGCATAAGTAATTCCCAGGATATGCTGACAAACCTGTACCTTAACACTCTCATCATGTCATAGTTTAAATTATTTAAAAAAAAAAAACACATATCAGACATTGCTGTATAACTCTAAATGCTTCTAAGCAGTAAAACTAATGTGACACTTTATGACATTATTTGACACAATTTAAAAAGAAACATAGCTAACAAAGCTAAATAAAAATATTTTGTGTTATCCTTAAAAAGATCAACCATTTACTGTATACAACACTTTCTGCTTTTTTTGAAGTCATTATGTACAAAGATGTGGTGAGCGTGGAAACTGTACCTTTATATATTTTAGATTTAGATGGGTCGTTAGAATTACACCTTTCAATTTTTCTTCAAAATGATTTTTACCAAAAGTGACCATTGTAGTAACCAGTCACTTGGAATGAGGAATATTTGTTTCTCAGGATAAATATAATTTGAAATGGAGACAATTTCTGTAAAATTGTGGAGATATACAGTAAGCATTTACAGTATACTGTTGGTGGTCTTATGGCTGCTTCCAGCTAGGGGTTGCCACAGCAGACCATCCAAGCCGCACACAAGTTTGGGACGGGTTTTTAACGCCGGATGCCCTTCCTGATGCAACCCCCCCATTCTATCCGGGCTTGGCACCAGCACTGCATCCAGTTGTAGGGGTTTAGGCATTGGATGGGAATCGAACGCGTGCCATGACAGGTGAGAAACCTGCCACTGAGCCACCAATGCCCTATAAGCATTTATACTGGCAGTGTATAAATTTATTCCAGACAGCATTTTTGACTGGAGGGGGTCTGGTTGACCCAGTCGCCATAACACGCAGACTCACACAGACAGCATAATATGATCTTGAATAGGGAAGTCAGTCCTCTGATTCTGAGCCAGGTATCTTGGGATTCCTTTGTGTTAGATCTTAATTTTTTAGACTGTGTCAGAGAGGAGATCTGATTTGTGAGGGATTGTGCAAATATTTGTGAAAACCCGCAGTTTAGAGATAGGTGTAGTTTTTGTTTATTCACTGTCTCTACATTGTAAAGCCGCATTATTTTTAAATAAAGCAAGTAAGATAGGGTCGGTTTCGCTTTCTTATTGTACCAAAAACAAGCAATGTAATTTATATGTTGAAGGAAAAAGAAAGTAATGTATATATTTAATTTATATGCTTGGTATGCATAAACAAAATGTGACAAAGAAGAACAAAAATGCAATATTAATTAACACAGTAAAAATATATTTTAGCTCTGCAATGTGATCTGTTTGCTTACCTCTTGGAGTCAGCCAATGTAATGGCAATCAGGGGAGGCTCGTGAAAGGGCAGCGTGGTGGGTCGAGATATTTGCTCAGTCTCCTTCCAATCCATCTGCTCAGCTAGCCTGAAGGCCAGAGGAGGTAGCTGCAAGGTTCTACTGGATAGCCTGCGGACCTGAAAGCAATCTGGGACTGTGATGTCCTCTGCTTCCAAATATTCCGGAGAGTTATCGTTTACCTGGTAAAAAACACACACATTGGGATTGCTTTAAGTGTCATTTAAAACATTGATGATTTAAAAAGGGAGGATTTAAGAATATATGCACAAGAATTAACATCAAGATAGTTATCGGTGCAACGGTGGCATAGTGGTTAGCATTGTGGCCTTGCACCTCCAGGGTCAATCGATTCCCTCCTCAGGTCTGTCCAGCTTTATGCAACAATCTGACTTTCCCATTGTCAATACAAGATCTTGGAGAGAAATTATTGCAACTCTTGGTGGAAATAAATGTTGTGGCACTGCATGAGTTTATCGTGTTTGTGTGTATTATATGTGTGTAACATTCATTAATTAATTCATCAATTTAATTGCCTCAAGACTTTTCACAGTACTATATATACTGTATGATCAAATTGCACTAGTATAAGAAGCTTCTTTGATGTATGCCAGAAAGAAGACACCATAGCTATTAAAAGATGCCACACCTCACTTCTCCCTGACAATGTAAGGTTCAAACCAGGTCCACATAAATCAAATAGGAGATTAGTGTCCTCAGTAAAAACCTACTCATCAGCATCTTTTGCATTGCAGCCTCCTACTGGCTACAGCAGCAACATTTTCAATAAAAAGCCTGCATTCGTTTAGCTTTACTGAAAAGTCCCAGTCTCAAGGGATCCAATGAGACTAACAAGCCAATGCTGACATGAATCTGATATTGGCTATTTCATTATGCGCAGAGCACTTAAATAGCTGCAGATTCTCCACATCAAATCTAGATCATATCCCTTTAGAAATCCAGGGGCGAAAAAGAACTAGGACAGTGATGTGCACTGAAATGCAATTTTATTCAGCCTCTCAAGTGAATGACTGGCACATAATTTGAGGATTTAGTAGGCCTACTTTCTGTTTACTTTTCTAGATCATGTGCCATGAGGGACACTGGTGTTTGTGCAGCACACCTCTTTAACTGGCTCCCCCAGGACCAGTTTTATGTTGCAGAGAGAAGTAGTAAAGCTGCTTGAAATGAGCAGGGTTACAAAGTCATCTCCTAAACTGTAAACAGTCAAATAGAAAACCATGCATTAATAATATGTTTGGATGAAATCTTTAAAAGTACGTGTAGACATATTTCTGGTAAAAAAAAAAAAAAAAAAAGAAATCCTTCCTGTCCATGTGTAACCTCATATAATAATATTGTGCTTATGCTTTGTCTAGTTAGTTATCTAGTTTCCACAATCAGCATGTATAAACTTCAAATAAATTTTACAAAAAATGCTCATAACTTTGTAATTATATCATATTGTTTTCCATTTTGCAGAGGGTCTCTAATGTGCAATTCATTATTTATATGATGAGACTGAGTCATGCTTTGAAAGCTTAGGGACATAATGCACTAAGGGGGTCATTTGTAGTCAGCGCACACTTACACCCAGGGAACATAAAATGTGGCCATGTGACCACACAGAACAAAAAAATCAGGGGGCACAGTCAGCTGACTAGCTCATAAAAACAATATGATATGATACAATATAACACATAGATAATACGTAAGATTAACCAATTCAATGTTTTATTAGCAAAGGGTAATACAAGCTTACATTTTTGGAAGCTAATCTTTAAACAATCTTAATGACTCAAAATTTTTTGCAATGTACTGTGTTTTAGTAATTAATTCCACATAATGATCAGAAATCCCCCAGCGACAGTAATACCATCAGTGGAGATTGTATGAATCTCATAATAATCTGCACCACTCCACCATGCAGAAAAACACTCAGCTTGGAACCTGTAAGGCGCAGATCTCAGAAAAGACACTTAATTCTAGTTTATCTGGCCTTGAATACAATCTGTAGAACACAGTGTCTGTCAGAACACTAAAATCTGTCAGAGATGCCCTAAAACACTTCATGTAGCAGAGTACATAGGCCGAAGTGCTTGTACTTTCAGTGCCTTAGCTATCTAATGGTTTATCTTTAGACATACAGTACCAGCTCACCTTCTAATTCAATGGTTTTACTTTAATGTTTTTTGTTTTCTCCATTTTAGAACAATACTGGAGATTTCAACTCTATGAAGTAACATACATGGAATTATTTAATTCATTTAAAAACAACAATTAATCATTATGTTAAAACATGAAGGCCCTTCTGAAACAGTTCTTGTAGGAACAGGATTGTAAAGTGCATTTGCAAAACCCATCAAGCACCATGATGAAACTGGCTGTCGTGAAGACCATTCCAGGAAAGAAAGATTAAAATTAATCTCTCTTGCAGACATCATCAGTCTGCTACATCAACTGTTCAAAAAGATTATGGCATATTTTGGATTCCTTTAGCATTGTTTTAAGAAAGACCACTGAATTAGAAACTGTGTACAAACTTTTGACAGGTACTGTATAATATTATAGCTTGAAATAATTCTGAAGAGGTGAAAGAAATTCACAGAAAAAATAGTTTCAAATTGTAGTATATGAAACATGAGCAATCCATCAGTCAGTTAATTAAGTAATGTTTGGATATATACACACATATTATATAATTTTAACATAACAGGATGTTAGAGCTAAAATAAAATACAGCACATAATGCCATTATGATCTTAAAGTTGAAATGCTTTTCTATCTCAGTGTGTCAGAAAGTGCAATTAAAGTGCAATACTCAATTACTGTATATGACACCAATTTGGGATTTTTCTTTATTAAAGAATGACACACCATCTATTTAACTGTCTAATTTAATTGAATGTTGTGGAACATCTGTTATGTTTACCTTATGCTTACCGCTTGGCTCTGAGGCACAAGCCGACTGGGAGAGAAAAACACACGCACATACATGAAGGAGTTTCGAATGTTCTCTAGTTTATTTAGAGAAAAAGAGGTTTTAAATCCTCAGTCATTTACTGAGTACATATGTATCACTTCCATATGTTATACATCAAAAAGCATACGCCTTGTGCATGTTCTATAGAAATTCAGGGAAAGAAGAGCTTGGGAAAGTTCGTGCAATTAAAGGAACTTGTCGGGAAACCCTAACATCATCCTAAAAGTAGTAGATAGTAAATAGTAGTGCTATCATTCACTCACAAGTAAATGACAAAAAAGCACCAGGTTATAAAAACTTGATTTCTCTGAAACTCTGTTTTCTTACAGTAAGTCTTTTCTGTGATGAAAGAGTCTTACCATTCATTGGTACAAAGTAGAGACACTGGAAAGCCTTTATATATATTATATATGCTAATCAGATATCTTCTTATATTAAAAAAGTTTACTGTTAAACATTTTGCTTAGTTAAATAGCATGTTTCTTATAATCCATTATCAGTTAATGCAATATTTCTGGCATACAACTGCCTGTGTATGCTGCTCTTTTTCTTCCTCTTTGTCTTTCGGCTGTTCCCTTTCAGAGTGAATCATTTGTCTCCATCTAACCCTATCCACTGCATCCTCTTCTCTCACACCAACTAACTTCATGTCCTCTCTCACCACATCTTCCTCTAGACCTCCTGTCTGGTAGTTCCAACCTCAGCATCCTTCTACCATGTATGCTCCTACTATAGAAATAATAGATATAATACATCTAATGTAATAATGTAATACATATACTGTAGGTAAAGCAACGTGCTTTAGATCAGAAATACCTATTCAAAATATAAACCTTGCGATATAATGAATTGACTACACAGCATTTGCATATTTTTGCATGAAGTATTTAGTATTTTACTGATGTTTTTTTCTTGCACGTCCTTAATTTGCATATGTTATAGAACTGCGTAATGAAAACAGAAAAAAAACACTGTTTGTGAAGAACTCTAATGATGACAGAAATAATTTTAGCCTACAATAAATAATGATAGACTATTAAAATTCCTTTCAATAAATTATGATAAAAAAAAACTTTTCTTAACTATTTCTTAATCCTGCAGTGTACCAGGCAATATCAGACCGTGCCTAGGGTTAGACCCTTTATAAAAGAAGGTACTTTAACAGTGTTCAACATTTCCAAACAAAATGCATTTTATGAAATACATGAAACACAGAGTTTTTGCATGAATATACCATTGTATGACAAGTGTCTATTTGCCCTTTTTTAAGCCTTGGAGCTTTTACAGTGGTGTGAAAAACTATTTGCCCCCTTCCTGATTTCTTATTCTTTTGCATGTTTGTCACACAAAATATTTCTGATCATCAAACACATTTAACTATTAGTCAAAGATAACATAATTGAACACAAAATGCAGTTTTTAAATGATGGTTTTTATTATTTAGGGAGAAAAAAAATCCAAACCTACATGGCCCTGTGTGAACCTAATAACTGGTTGGGCCACCCTTAGCAGCAATAACTGCAATCAAGCGTTTGCGATAACTTGCAACGAGTCTTTTACAGCGCTCTGGAGGAATTTTGGCCCACTCATCTTTGCAGAATTGTTGTAATTCAGCTTTATTTGAGGGTTTTCTAGCATGAACCGCCTTTTTAAGGTCATGCCACAACATCTCAATAGGATTCAGGTCAGGACTTTGACTAGGCCACTCCAAAGTCTTCATTTTGTTTTTCTTTCGCCATTCAGAGGTGGATTTGCTGGTGTGTTTTGGGTTATTGTCCTGCTGCAGCACCCAAGATCGCTTCAGCTTGAGTTGACGAACAGATGGCCGGACATTCTCCTTCAGGATTTTTTGGTAGACAGTAGAATTCATGGTTCCATCTATCACAGCAAGCCTTCCAGGTCCTGAAGCAGCAAAACAACACCAGACCATCACACTACCACCACCATATTTTACTGTTGGTATGATGTTCTTTTTCTGAAATGCTGTGTTACTTTTACGCCAGATGTAACGGGACACGCACCTTCCAAAAAGTTCAACTTTTGTCTCATCGGTCCACAAGGTATTTTCCCAAAAGTCTTGGCAATCATTGAGATGTTTTTTAGCAAAATTGAGAAAAGCCTTAATGTTCTTTTTGCTTAAAAGTGGTTTGCGCCTTGGAAATCTGCCATGCAGGCCGTTTTTGCCCAGTCTCTTTCTTATGGTGGAGTCGTGAACACTGACCTTAATTGAGGCGAGTGAGGCCTGCAGTTCTTTAGATGTTGTCCTGGGGTCTTTTGTGGCCTCTCGGATGAGTTGTCTCTGCGCTCTTGGGGTAATTTTGGTCGGCCGGCCACTCCTGGGAAGATTCACTACTGTTCCATGTTTTTGCCATTTGTGGATAATGGCTCTCACTGTGGTTCGCTGGAGTCCCAAAGCTTTAGAAATGGCTTTATAACCTTTACCAGACTGATAGATCTCAATTACTTTTGTTCTTATTTGTTCCTGAATTTCTTTGGATCTTGGCATGATGTCTAGCTTTTGAGGTGCTTTTGGTCTACTTCTCTGTGTCAGGTAGCTCCTATTTAAGTGATTTCTTGATTAAAACAGGTGTGGCAGTAATCAGGCCTGGGGGTGACTACAGAAATTAAACTCAGGTGTGATAAACCACAGTTAAGTTATTTTTTAACAATGGGGGGCAATTACTTTTTCACACAGGGCCATGTAGGTTTGGATTTTTTTCCTCCCTAAATAATAAAAAACATCATTTAAAAACTGCATTTTGTGTTCAATTATGTTATCTTTGACTAATAGTTAAATGTGTTTGATGATCAGAAACATTTTGTGTGACAAACATGCAATAAAAATAAGAAATCAGAAAGGGGGCAAATAGTTTTTCACACCACTGTATATTCATGTTTACAATATGGACAAAAGTATTTGACCAAACCTGTTAATTTTTTAATTCAGGTGTTTCAATCAGATCCCTTAACCCCAGTGAAGGGCATCTCTTAATGCTTAAGCATATCGAGACCTCTTGGAAATTGCTATGCTTCCAACTTTGTGGCAACAGTTTGGGGAAGACTCTTTTCTATTCCAACATGACTGTGCCCCGGTGCACAAAGAAAGGACTATAAAGACGTGATTTAATAAGTTCGATGTGGAAGAACTTGACTGGCCCACACAGAGCCCTGACCTCAACCCCATCAGTGCCTGATCTCATAGAATGAATAGGGACCGATTCCTTCAGAAACACTCCCAAATCTTGTGGACAGCCTTTCAAGAAGAGTGGATGCTGTTATAGAAGCATTATTGATGTAAATCTTCTTCTTTGTCTTTCGGCTGTTCCCTTTCAGGGGTCGCCACAGCGAATCATCTGCCTCCATCTAACCCTATCCTCTGCATCCTCTTCTCTCACACCAACTAACTTCATGTCCTCTCCCACTACATCCATACCTCGCCTCTTTGGTCTTCCTCTAGACCTCCTGCCTGGCAGTTCCAACCTTAGCATCCTTCCACCGATATATTCACCATCTCTCCTGTGAACATGTCCAAACCACCTCAATCTGGCCTCTCTGACTTTATCTCCAAAACATGTAACATGGGTTGTCCCAATCCTTGTCACTCCCAAGGAGAACCTCAACATCTTCAGCTCTGCTACCTCCAACTCTACCTCCTGTCTTTTCTTCAGTGCCACTGTCTCTAAGCTGTAGAGCATCGCTGGTCTCACCACTGTCCTGTACACCTTTTCTATCATTCTCGCTGAATTGATGTAAATGTATTTGGATGTAATATCCAAATACATGTTGCTGGTTTACCCAAATACTTTTGTACATATACTGTATTTCAAAACAACAGAGCACAATTTGATACTGACTTGGTTTGACTTATCAATGTTTCGATACCCCCTGGCACTGCTTCACAACCCCCTGAGGGTTTTTGGGCACCACTTTAAGCGTCACTGCATGAGACCCTAATTATTAATAGAAAAAATAAATACTATATTTATGTATAATTTGCCCTTTGCTGTTAGGAAGCCTGTGCAGGTTTTACAGTGTACAGTAGCTATATAGGATCCGATCATCTAGTCAAAAAATTAGTGAGGTGAGGCACTGATGTGAAGGATGAAGGCCTGGCTCATGGGTAACATTCCAGTTAATCATAGCATTGTTCAGTGGAGATGACAACAAACTTACTGAACCTAGGATTGAGCTCTGTGCAGGGCACTTAAAATCTTCCACACCATACAGGTGTCCTTATACTTGGTTATACAGTAAAGTATAAAGTAAATTTGTCTACGATGAAGAAACAACTTTTATATATTGTCTCCATTTTCATGTACAGTCGTGGCCAAAAGTTTTGAGAATAACACAAATATTAGTTTTCACAAATTTTGCTGCTAAACTGCTTTTAGATCTTTGTTTCAGTTGTTTCTGTGATGCACTGAAATATAATTACAATCACTTTATACGTTTTAAAGGCTTTGAGACAGGACTGATGGTAGCGCTCACTTTTTCTTCTTTTTTTTACAGATGCCCCAAACAATCGGAAAGAGGCTTTATTGGAAAATATGACTTTGCGCCAGTCCTCGGCAGTCCATTCACCATACTTTCTGCAGAAGATCAACCTGTCCCTGATGTTTTTTTTGGAGAGAAGTGACTTCTTTGCTGCCCTTCTTGACACCAGGCCCTCTTCCAAAAGTCTTCGCCTCACTGTGCGTGCAGATGCGCTCAAACCTGCCTGTAAAGCCATTTTTATGCAACGCAATGATGGCTGCACTTGTTTCTTTGCAGGTCACCATGGTTAACAATTGAAGAACAATGATTTTAAGCATCACTCCTTCGTTAAACATGTCAAGTCTGCCATTCTAACCCAATCAGCCTGACATAATGACCTCCAGCTTTGTGCTCGTCAACATTCTCACCTGAGTTAACAAGACGATTACTGAAATGATCTCAGCAGGTCCTTTAATGACATCAATGCAATGCAGTGGAAAGGTTTTTTGGGATTAAGTTAATTTTCATGGCAAAGAAGGACTATGCAATTCATGTGATCACTCTTCATAACATTCTGGAGTATATATAAATTGCTATTATAAAAACTTAAGCAGCAACTTTTCCAATTTCCAATATTTATGTAATTCTCAAAACTTTTGGCCACGACTGATTGTGTATACTGTACTGTATAACTACATAACTACATGGAATTCTGTTTTCCTCCCCTTGATGTTTAACTAGGAAATTCTAGTCCTCACACAAGTTCAAGGGCTGTTAATTTCATACTGCAGGTTCAACCTTGGTTGAAAATTCTGAACATCAGCTGAGTCAAAGTTGTGTCATTGATTAGTGTACCAGTTGTGAACACTAGGAACAATATTAGGAGTAGTATGCAAACGTTAGAAGCAAAAATATTTGTACAGCATTTCAAACATTTAAAATTAAAGTAGCGTCCGTAATAACAGCCCTTTTTTAAATGTATAACAGATTTTACATGGGTTTTTTTTGGACTAGCATGTGTAGCACACAAAGCAAGACCAAGACCTTTAAAGAACGTTTGCATTATTTCACACAATTAAATCTACAGTACAGTAGAGACACACTGAAAGGACAAGCATTACATTTTGTTCACTGGTATTTTTAGTTCTTCTTTGCTGCTATTGCCATGGCTCTTTCTATTTCTTCCTTTTTTGGCCAATGTGAAAAGCATTGATATCAGACTGTTTAAAGCCGGTAATATAAATATTCTTTTAGATAACCATGAAATAATGTGTAGTAACTACTAAATGTAGTAACATCACTAGTTATTATTAAAAATATATTTATGATGGTAGTTTATCCTGCCATTGTTGATTCGCAAACAAAAAGACTGGGTTGGTTGGTTCATGCGTTAAGCTACAGTATTTTACTTTGTTAATTCATCCCTTGTGATCCTACTGTCTAAAGATTTGAATTATTTATTTTTGAATTATATGATTTTTTTTACATACAGTAGTCTATAAAAGAACGAAACTGTGAAATAAGGTTTAATCATAGGTGGTTTACATTGATCCTTTTCATCCCAAGAGTCCAAGTTGCTATTGCGTTTTCATGTGCATTCTCCTACAAGAAGGGCAAGAAAGGCTTGGAGACCCATCTACTAAATCCTTTTTTTAATTGACTCCCTTGCGTTTACTTTGTCTCTTGCTTTGGCCATTTGTACTTGACTACCCTATCCATTACTAAAACTCTCTGTGGGTGAATGTTATAACGTACCTCTGTTGTACAATGTATAACTGACAGACACTGACTAATGCCTTCGCTTCCTATTGATTTTGCAGCCATTTACCTGCTACAGGAAGCTTGTTTGTGCCCAATATAGTTTGTTAAAGAAAATCAGTTTCCTTTACAAAACACCTTGAAATCCAAGTAATTTTTCATTCACAGCATGCATACTCCTGAACCCTATAGCTTACAACTAACTTTTGGAAGTTGTTATAATTTAACCATTAAGAAATCACCTGACCATATATAATAATAACCATTAAGAAATCACCTGATAAATGTTTTAATGTCCAATTTCTGGTAATCAACACGTATCTGGAATTATTTTAATGTACAAAATCATAGACATAATTTGGTTTTGAATCACAAACCACACACGGGCATATAAAAAAAGCAATACAACGTAATTAAAGAGCAGAATTAAAGTGATGCTGCACCTGCTGCCCTAGTAGTGATTATTGATATTTTGAGCTAGGTCATTCAAACAGGCAGACTCAGCTAAGTTGAATTTATGGGCACTCTTAAGTAGGTCATGCTCATTGTCCCCCCTCAGCTATGTAACACTCTTTCAGTATTTCTCCTTGGGGCTGACCAGAATTAGTTTGTTTTTCAAACTGCAGGTCAGTAAAAAAAGTGGAAAAAAATCTGTTTAGAGTAACTGAAAAGTACATACAAGATAAAAAAAACCTAAACAAAAAACAATTAAACCATTTCCATAATAAATATATACTCTCTCCCTTTCCACCCACTCAGTTTTTATACCAAAGGATTTGCAGAATTACTAATCTGTGAGCAGACACAATAATTGTGGCTGAAGACTTTAACTGTATACTGAATCCTATTACAGGTATACTGATTGATTCCCCATAGGGCTGTTTCACCATCAGTATAAGCAAAAACAATTACTGGTATTTGTCTAGATCTGGGCTTAGTATATGTTTGGAGACGTCTTTATTCCTCTGGGAATACCAGGATTGATTATTATTTTATTCCGAAGATGCTACTGCATCCAGCAGTATCAAAAATGTAGTCAATTCTGACTATCATGACACTTGGTTTACAACCTGTACATGAAGCCCAAGTAATACAATTGCTGATAATTATTAATGTTATTTAGATTTTTTTTTCTGTGTTCTATCAAAAGTAATTTACAGTCCATGGACAATTTTTCACTTTTATAGAAAAAATGGAAGTAAGAGAACTGGTCATGTCATACATGTAACTAAATGGTACTAGAAAGAAAACTAGGTGACAAAGTAAATGAATATGTTGGGATTGCTAAAATTTTGTCAAATCTCAAGCCTTATGTGTACTCCAGACTACAAGTCTGCAGGTGTAACGTAGACTAAAATCATAACATGAGGTCCAACTGGAACTATAGCAGGATCATCCGTCTCCCTCTCTTCACCTCTTAACATCAGCTCTGCCTTTGTCCCTTGCTCTGATGCACCCTTATCTTCATCTCTTACATTTATTTCTACTTCTTTCTCTTCTCTCCTTTTCTCATTTCTTTCATCTCTCTCTCTCTCTCTCTCTCTTTCTCACTGCTGGTCTTGCCTGCCTACTCATTCCTTCTTTATTTCTCCTCATATCTTCCTTATGCTGAGACTGCAGCCTTTTCAGGCTGAAAAAAAAGTTGCCAAAGTGTTAGACCATATTTCTACTTCCTTTTCATTTCTTTGTTCCCTTTTTTACTACTGTGACTTACAGCAGTGAAGAAATGAAAGGGTCTGATGGTTATAATCCACATATATCATTAACATACACTGTGGGAAAATGTGGTTTACAAATTACAACAAAACTATTAGATTAAAAGTCAAGTGAGTGGCATGGAACACCTACGTGATGAGAATACAGTATATTTAATTAGAGTATATTGCAGTTAGACAGAGGGAGAGCGAGTGGTCAAGAGAGTCAGGTGTGTGTGTGTGTGTGTGTGTGTGTGTGTGTGTGTGCGTGCGTGTGTATGAAAGAGGGAAAGAAAGATTATACATGCTAAAAAGCAGTAAAGAGTATCCCCAAAAGCAAGTGGATAAACTTTAACTTTCATCAAAACCGCATGTGTCCATCTTTCTTTCCAAGTGACCTTTAGATATATCTCATTATAGTTGATATATTCCCAATATGGCAGTGAAGGGGGTGTAATGTTTGTGTCCAGACTCTGTGCTTCAGATTTTTAAACAGCCTGCTTATTTGCTAATTTTGTGATGAACTTTGTTTAGCGAGAGCCTTCACACACAAACCCCATTACGGAATCCCATTTAGCAAATGTTACATGTCACTGAGTTTAACTAGTGTAATCTTTCACGACTCCACAAAGAGCAGCTCTTGCTGCAGCTTTAGATACCACAGTAGCTTGCAGTGTGTGTTGAGCAGTGTGTCAGTAGCATCAGCAGCACTGTGTGTGAGAGATGTTCAGGTGCAGTACAGAGTGCAGTTAAACACTGTTTTGTTAAACAGTGACCAAAACCTGTTTGCTAAGGTACTGACCTCTCGTAGGTGATTAAAATTAGGTGAAAAATAGGTGATTTTTTTTTTTTAAATAAAGGGTTCATGGAATAATACCTTTTTTACTGTTATGTTATCTTTAGGCGTGTTTATGTTATCATGGCTTTGATAGTCTTGTGCTATTGCTGGACTCAATGAAAGCATTTGACCAAATTGAATGGTCATATTTATTCTTTGTATTGAAGAAATGTATCTTTGAGGCAATTTCATTAAATGGCTGATGCTTCAATCTGAAGATTGCAGGGCTTCAGTGCTCACCAACGGCCTCAGAGTCATACCCTTTACAAAGATAGGGATGTTGCCTATGACCAATGTTTTTTGCACTTCCTACTGAGACTATGGCTGAGACCGCCGAGCCCATTAGGACAGGGCCTATTTTTGAGTGGTCACGTATTGCTGATAGACATCATAAAATAGCACTTTATACAAATAATATATTCATATTTATCTCAATCCCTGGCATTCCAGTTTCAGTCTGACTCTCATTCTGATGCCATGCCTATTGTTAGCTTAAAGGCAAAGCCAGAAACCATTCCTGTCTTTCATTTTAAATGCTCACTAGATAGATTCATATATTTAACTGCCTATATAAGTCTGGTATTTAAAAAAGATGTGTAAAAGTAATTTTATTTCACTACTTGGCAAAGTAAAGCAGGACTTGGAACACTGAAAGCCCTTACCAATATCTTGGTTGAGACAAATTAATTAGTTAATTTTGCCTAACTGCTGTACCAAATGCAAATGATTTCTGTCATATATCATAAAAAGGTAATTAAAGATTTCATAATAGTTAAATAATAATAGTTTAATAGTTGTCTTGGCTCTTTTTTTTATGGAGCAAGCATAAGCTAAGACTTATGTTTTCTATGTTACAATAACTGATTTTAATGGGAGGTTTTTTTTTTATTAAACCAGTGGCCAGCTCATTTAACATATGCCTATACCTAGGTTAAAAAACAAACCTCTATTTATTTAGTTACTGAGTAGTCTACCACAGTCCCCTCTTGATAACCTCTAATTTAAATTAATAAAACTAATAACAGAAAATTGTGACAACCCTATGACACTGAATAAACTCAGAGCATGGAGAGATGTTTGCTATTTAAACGGAAGGTCTAGGTGGACTTCTATTTTTAGCCCAATTGTAAACAACCCTAATTTCCTCCCATTTCCTACCTACAAATTCTACCACATTTCTAAATAACCCAGAAAAAGAGTGTTCTTCCAGAGCTCTGGGAAATTATCTATGTGTTATTTATTTCATAACATATGGTAAATCAGTTCATTTGGGATCACACAAGAAGTGAGAAATGTATACAAGAAGGAATTATCTGTGACCACAAGCAATAAGAAACTGGATAACATATGGAAATATGCCAGATCTAGGTGTGTAATTGCAATGAAGCAATTCAGTTAAGAATTCTACATATGATGTATCTCATTTATCTGTGAGCACAAATTTAAAGAATAAAAAGATAAAAGTAGAATTTCACTCTGTAAGAGGTGGCTCTCTAACATATAACCTTTATATATACTGTAACTATCTATAACCTGCTGCTATTTAGAAAATTTAATTACAGTAGATTACTGATAACACCCAATTGGAACACAAAAATCAGGCAGACAAAAAAATTAACAGTCCTAATACCTACTGAGAGCCTAATCTGTGCCCTGCATTCATAGTAAGATTGCTGTTTTAGGGTGTGAAAGTCCTACATTGCTTCCACTGAATTAAACCTTTGGCCCATTTTAATGCTGGGGTTCCCATGCTAGTTATCAACGTCCACCCAAGACTAAATGTCTTTATTAGTAATGCCAAGCAGCAGGCTGTGTTGCACCTATGCTGGGACAACTGTTTAACCCAAGTTGTGTGACCGGACCAGCTGGTGTTTGTGATGTGTCAGGGTTTTTTATTTTTTATTTTTTCTGTGCTGAGCCATTTGTGCTTTCCCTCCTATCTGTTATCATTACTATTATTGTCAGAAATTAATATTTTTTAAATATATATATTTTAATTTAATTTATATATTTATAATTAATGAATTTAAAAATATGGTGGCACAGTGGCTTAGTGGTTAGAGCTGTCGCACACACCTCTAAGGACTTGGGGTCAAATTCTGGCCCTGGTCTGTGTGTGTGCAAGTTGTATGTTCTCCCACACATGTGTGTGTGTGTGTGTGTGTGTGTGTGTGTGTATATATATATATATATATATATATATATATATATATATATATATATATATATATATAAATATACACACACACACATATATATATATGTGTGTGTGTGTGTGTGTGTGTGTGTGTGTGTGTGTGTGTGTGTGTGTGTGAATGTGAATGTATAGAAAGGCTTTGTATTTGTAGCTGCATTTTGTCTGCTTCTGTGCAGACAGTCCATATGACCCTGACCAAAATTGTACAGGCATTCTTACAAAGGATCTTATGTATTTTATGTATATAACAAAAGTATGTGGACACATTTGATAATAACTAATTCCAGGTGCTTCAGTCATGCCCACTGACTGACGGGGACCTGACAGGTACAAAAAAAAATTATCTGTATAAATCTCATACTGTCTTAAGGTCTTAAGATGCCACCTTTTGTAATAGATCATGAAATGTCTGCCCTGCTAATTATTTTGCAGGGACCTGTACATGCTAATATTGTAACATGAAAGCATTGAAGAGTAACAACAGCTGTGGCAACAACAGCCAAAAAAGTGGTAGACCATGCAAACTCACAGAACATGGTTACAAAGTGCTAAAGGTCATAGCACAAATGCTTTAGAGGCCGCTGGAATCAACATCAGCACACCAGCTGTCTGTCAAGGGTTTCATGAAATGGGTTTCCATGGTCGAGAAGCTGAACACAGACATAAAATAACCAGAATGCCAGAATGGTGTAAAGCATGCCACTCTTGGAGTCTACAGTAAAAACAGTATCTGTGGAGTAATAAATCATGCTTCAGTATTTAGCAGAATCAGAAAGAGCTTTATTGTCAAGTAAGTTTGCAAGGAATTTTTTTGGTGACAGAGATTTCAGAGAAGACAAAACACACAACACAAGAAAAAAAACAGTTAACAACAAATGGAGTAGGATGTGGGGTTTTATCAAATAAGTCTAATAAGCATCTGTGGTACTGCACAGTAGTATTGCACACAATATAGCACATATATTTATTGCACAGTGATAACAACTGTTAACTGTTCATGAGGTAAATTGCCTGGGGGAGCAAACTGTTCTTGTGCCGGACTGTCCTGGAGTTCAGTACTCTGACAGGGGAGCACCAATAAACAAACAAACTTTGTGGCTTCTGATGTCTGATTTTGTGGCTGAGCCAAACAGGAAAAATATTGAAGTGCACAGGACAGATTCAATGGTGACTGAATAGAACTGTGTAAGCAGCTCCTGTGGCAGGTTAATCTTCTTTAGCTGGCAAAGGAAATGCAACCACTGATGGGCCTTTTTAACAATGGAATCAATGTGATTGTCCCACTACAGGTCCTAAGATATGATGGTGCCCAGGAACCGGAATGATTTCACTGCTGTCACAGTGCTGTTCTTGATGGTGAGCCTGAAGTCCACAATCATCTCCACTGTTTTGAGCATGTTCAGCTCCAGGTTGTTGTGAGTGCAAGCTCAATCTCGCTTTATGCAGACTTGTCACCATCCTGGATAAGACAGATGATTGTAGTGTCGTCTGCTGTAATAAAAGCTAATATGAAATCCACCAACAAGACCCCTGCATAAGTCCCTGGTTTGTCCAGATGTTGCAGGATGAAGTGCAGTCCTATGTTGACTGCATCATCCACAGACCTGTTTGCTCTATAAGCAATCTGCATGTGTTCTAGTAAGGGTCCAGTGGTGTCCTTTAGATAAGCCAACATCAGTCTTTCAAATGACTTTATGACCACAGATGTTAGGACAACTGGTCTGTAGTCATTAAGTCCTGTGATTTTAATATTTTTTTTTGAAATGATATTGATTGTGGAGTGTTTAAAGTAGGAAGGGACTTCACATAGTTCCAGTGATCTGTTGAAGGTCTGTGTAAAGATGGGGGCCAGCTGGTCAGCACAGGTTTTTGGACAGGTTGGTGTAACCCCTTTCCTTCTCTTTTGTTTCTGGAAGATCTGACAAAAATCCTTTTTACAGACCTGTAGTGCAAAAAGGGGGAGAGAAAGTGGTTGCCAGAGGTGTTAATGGTGGTATAGAGATGATCAGGACAGGTGTGTGGTTGAAACTGGGAGTTTCTTATATACAATAGAACTCATTTAGGTCATCAACAAGTTGTTGATTCCCTACAGAATTGGGGAATGGTGTAATGTAGTTAGTGATGGTTTTTACACTGAAGCATGGTCGTTTGCAAAAAATTTGTTTTCCAGCTTTTCAGAGTGGCTTCTCTTAGCCACTCTGATCTCCTTTATTAGTGCGTATCTGGCCTGGTTGTACAAGATCCTTTCCCACTCCTGTAGGCATCCTCTTTGACTTGACAAAGCTGTCTGCTGTAAACCATGGTTTGTCATTGTTGTATGGTACATAAGTCCTGGTAGGGATGTACATATCCTCACAGAAACTTACAGAATCAGTGAGCTCTTCCAGATTGGTGGCAGCAGCTTCAGAAACACTCCAATCAGTGCAGTTGAAACAGGCCTGAAATTTCTCCACTACTTCACTGGTCTATCTCTTTACAGTCCTTACTACAGGATTAGCAGATTTAAGATTTTCCCGTAGGTCAGAAGAAGATGAACCAGGCCGTGGTCAGAAAGTCCTAAAGCTGCTCTGGGGACGAAGCGATATGCATCCTTTATTGTGGTGTAGCACTCCACAATAAACTGATCCAAAATTTTTTTGTCTCTGGTGTGGCATGTAATGCGTTGTTTGTATTTAGGCAGTTCACGTGTGAGGTTTGCTTTATTAAAATCACCAAGAATAATCATAACAGATTTGTTCGCTGCGTTCACACACGCCTGTGAACACACTCATCAAAATGTACACACTCACCAGAATTAAACAGGTAAACTACCATGGCAAATCAAAGGCTTGCAGTTGATAAAGTATGCTTCTATATTGAGACAACACATCTTCTATATTGCTGTTACATTTATACACCAATGTTAACTGATGAACACAAGACACAACACTGTGTTGCGATCCGCTTTGAACAGCTGGAAGTAACAGCATTTACATTTACATTTACATTTAGGCATTTGGCAGACGCTCTTATCCAGAGCGACTTACATTTTTATCTCATTACACATCTGAGCAGTTGAGGGTTAAGGGCCTTGCTCAAGGGCCCAACAGTGGCAACTTGGTGGTTGTGGGGTTTGAACCTGGGATCTTCCGAACCGTAGTCCAATGCCTTAACCACTGAGCTACCCCTGGCCTTACAGCAGATGCAACGTGTTGTCTGGAATGGCTTCATTCATTCAGCCAGGTTTCTGTGAAACACATAGCAGCAGAGATTGAAAAGTCTTTATTTGTCTGGGAGAGCAGGAAAAGTTCATCAATTTTGTTGGGTAAAAAGGGAAGATTCGCCAGATGTATACTGGGCAGTGCAAAGCCACACTGTCGGAGCGTGAATAGCATTTGAATAGCGCTGCTGCTTCACCAGTTACAATGTTCAACAAAGCATCTGCATAATCAAAAATTGGTTGAAAATTGTGTGGTGTGTTCTGCCAAGTGTTAAGGAGTTCATCCCTGGTATAACTTATAACATTTAAAAAACAATGAACATTACAAACTAACAAAACAGTAAGACAACTGGAGAGCCCCAAACCGAGGCAGCCACCCTTGGCGCCAATAAGTAAACCTTATGTGGGTTTACTAAATGTGGAGGAGGGATAATGATCTGGAGGAATTTTTGGACAGTTGGGTCTTGGTTCCCCTGCTTCCAGTAAAGGGTAATGTTAATATTACAGCAAAGAAAGAGGAGACAATTTTATGCTTCCAATTTTGAGCCAATGGTTTCATGTTCCAGCATAAATATGCACAACGTAAGGTCCATAAAAATATGAAGAAACTCCAGTGGCCTGCATGAAGCCCAGAACTTCACTGAATGTGTTTGGGATGAACTGAAACATTGACTACGAGCCAGGCCTCCTCAACCAATATCTGACGTTATTAATGCTCTTTTGACTAAAGCAGCATAAATCACAAAAACCCAGTCCAGGATCTTGAAGAAAGCCCCTTGGATGAGTGGAGGCCACAAAAAGGGACCAGTAATATAGGTAACAGATGAGGGTGTTTACTTCAAAATAAAATTAATGGTGTAAAAGTCTGTATATACCATACAGCGTGATCAAGAGGCAGCAGCTTGATGATTCCTTGACTTCATACTCGCCCTGTAAGACGTTACTGTACTATAGGGTAAATGAACTGTTTGAACATCTCACAACACAGCACCAATCCATCATGTCAGCAAGGAACCGAGAACCATCCTGAGTTACCACTGTCCTCATTGTGTGCCCTGAGAAATATGTCCACAATCCAAGAGGGGTTCCCCAAAAACACCAAGATTGTAAATTTTATCAGCGTCTTAAAAAACAAGGCCTTCATCTGGGCAGCAACAGATGCCATTGTAACTGTCATGAAGTATTTACCAGGTTTGCATAAGAGTACCTGTCACCTGAGTGCACTGCAGTAGAACTTAAACTATAGCATATGGAATATTCACATGTACAGAGCACACTTGCTGAAAAATCAAGCAACCCCATAGCACCAGTAAATAAAGTCTCTGGCAGTGCCCCTGATTCAGGAAGGGAATAAGAGGAAAAGCACCATCTCTGACCACTATGAATTCTGTGTAATACCATACATGAGGTATCAGCTTTAAATAAAATCAGAGAGATGCAAATTCCCCAAGTAATATTCTTGAGGTACATCATCTGGTCAGTGGAGGTGCTGATGAGTCATGATAAGCACTTCAAGCACTCTCGAGCTGGCTCATTCCATCTACTAGAAAAAAAAAATTAAAATGTTTACAGGGATTTGCAAATTTTTGCAACTGATGTAGTCTATGGTTTAGTATAATCACCATGCAAACTTTCATAGATGACATGGTGTGAAAGCAGTCCTCTTCCAAAAGGGATCTTTTGCTGTTAAAATGGATTTGGAGACATGGCAGCACTGTCTCAAGGGAGCGTTTCATCGCTTTGTGATATGCAGTATACCAATCATAAAAACCTAGAATATATTAAAACAGGCAAACATCAGAGCTCCTGTCATGTTTGGTGGGACTTATTCTTTGATAGATAAACTCTTACTGTATATCACCCTAGCTACAAAAATGTAAAAACAGATTCTTTATCATGAATGTACTTAATTTTCCCCAGAGAACCTGTCGATGAGAACATCCTTCCAGAATCATGACTGATAGAAGCAGTCATACAGGAGTTTGACAGGAAGATCTGCAACACGCCAGCAGTTATATTTCCAAAACATTGCTCCTAAAGCCAAAAAAATGAATTCCACCCCACCTATGGGACAGACTCATTTCAGTTTTACAGTTTTACTTATTTTCAGTTATTAGTACTGCAAAGTACAAATCCACAGAGAAAACAATGGTCAGAGATCAGGTAAACAATTATATAAAAGGCTAAAACAAAGTCTAATTTTAGTAAACAGGCCAAATAGCCAGTTATCTGGTAGACATATATAGAAGGGCAGACAGGGCAAAGACAGAGTTTAAACTTTACATGACAGGAAATTGAGGTGAGGGGAAAAAAGAGACAGATCTTCAGAGTCTCAGACATGATGCAATTACAAAACATGCAGACACGTTAAACTAAAACACCCAGTTAATGTGACTGGGAGATGAGCTTCTGTACCTAAAAATCGCACACAGAAATCAATCTATAGGCATTTTGTACGGTGACCCTGAAGTGCAAAACAAATTAACAAAGCTGAAAACAAAATAACAAAACCCAATACAAAATAACAAATTCAAAATCAAATTAACAAAACGGAAAACAAAATAACTAATATCTGACTGGCCGAGAAGTGCAATACAAATTAACAAAACGGAAAACAAATAAAAAACCAAATAACAAAATCCAAACAATTTTTTTTGGAGGGGGGGGGAGTTTTGTTGTTGGTTTTGTTATTTTGTTTTTTGGATTTGTTAATTTGGTTTTGAATTTGTTAATTTGTTTTTCGTTTTGTTAATTTGTATTGCACTTCTCAGCCAGTCCGATACAAACCAGAAAAGGTAGGTATAGTTAGCGAATGAAATTCCCACCACTGATTGGACGAGACATGACATGTCACTCAAGATATACAGGAAGTAGGAACTTGTTTCTTTGTCTTTGTTTCTTGTGTGTTCTGCTACACTTTAAACTATGATGACCGTGAAGTGCAAAGAAATTAACAAAACTGACTTCAGGGCCACCCTAAGAATGCCATATTTGAAACCACAATAATGTTTGCACATTCATACACACACAAATCTACCGCTACTACAGTACTGCCTGTATATCTTGAGTGACAGATGTCTCGTCCAATTACCGGTAAGCATTTCATTCGCAATCTATACCTACCTTTTCCGGTTTGTATCAGACTGACCGAGAAGTGCAATACAAATTAACAAAACGGAAAACAAATTAACAAATTCAAAACCAAATTAACAAATTTAAAACCAAATTAACAAATCCGAAAACAAAATAACAAAACCAAAAACAAAGAAACAAAACTCCCCGCTCCAAAAAAATAGTTTTGGGTTTTGTTATTTGGTTTTTAATTTGTTTTCCGTTTTGCTAATTTGTATCACACTTTTAGGCCAGTCAGATATTAGTTATTTTGTTTTCCATTTTGTTAATTTGGTTTTAAATTTGTTATTTTGTATTGGGTTTTGTTTTTGTTTTTTTTTCAGTTTTGTTAATTTGTTTTGCACTTCAGGGCCACCGTAATTTTTCCTATGATCTGCAGTCCCAGCAACAGGCTTAGATCCAGAGGGCAAACAAAATGTACAATAGAGATAAGAAGCCACTAATAATACTCTTGTTTGGTCTGCCTTTAGATAACGCCATAACCACAAGGAATAGTGTGAATTTTATTTGTACAAAAAGTAAAGTGTACAGCACATACAAAATGTACAGAGCTGTAATATTGTCTATGGTTTTACAGTATGGTTATAGGCCTAGTCAAGCTATAACCATAGCTTAATTATCTGTGTATGTACAGTAAACGTACTGAATGATTTGACCTGAAAGCTTGACATCTTACAGCCGCCTTGCCACCTCTTGCCAGTCTCACACCTGAAACCAGTCAAGCCAGGTCCTTCATGACCCATTGAAGGCCAACCAGTTTACGCTAAGAATTTAATCTTGGACACACAGCACAGAGCGGATAAGATCCGGGACAGGAAAGGTTAAAAATTTAAGGAAAAGTGCTGGGTCTCAGTCCATGAGACCAAATTACAAATCTAAAGAAAGTTGCTGGGTCTCAGCCCATGAGACCAAATTATGCAAGTTTTTAATTTGTGCTTGTGTCCAGGGCAGCTACATGAAGAGGATTTTTAAAATCTTATTAAAACTTAATGAAATGTTATATTTCAACATTAGCCATGCAGTAAAATCCCCAGTGTTGATTTAATACTTAAATCAGAGTTCATACTATGAGTCCAACTGGATTCATATAAACACTGTATGGTTTTAATGTAGGTGTTAACTCCCTAGTTGTTTTTGTGTACCATGCTTAGAAAGCAAGTTGTTAATCACGATAATTTTCAAGGTTAATGATGGTATATGGCAATTACATCATTTAAATTTAAATATGCTGCCATATAATTAGAACTAACACTCTAAATGTCAAAAAGTGTAAATACATTATATTTACCACCAAACACAAGAAATACTATTAATCTAATGCTTAGATTTTTTTTTTTTTTTTTTTTTTTTTTACGGCCTCTTCAATAATTTTTTTTTGTTTCTAGATACTATTCTAGATACTATTTTCTACTAGATAGATACTGGATGCTAAATTAAGTTAGAAAAATCGTGTAGACTTGTAATAGCATAATTAAATCAACTGGTATCATAAGTTGATCAGTTTAACAAAAAATTATAGTATTTTGCCACCTTAGTTATTTTATAATTTGGATTGCAACTTATTACAATAATCTTACTAGAAGATTTACATTATGAAATAGATTTATCAGACTTGCTACATTAAGTAACTGTCAGACACTTTTTTGTAAACTAAATATTCTTACTGCTGTTTTTTTTTTAAATAAATATACATTTCTCAAACCCTTTTTTATTTATAAATGCATGAAACAGTCTGATTTGCTTGTTACTTTTTGATTTGCTTGTTGCCTTATTTGTTGTGCTAATACACTATGTATTATGATGGTATACAGTTAAACCTTGGATTGCAGCATAATTTCGTTCTAGGGATGTGCTTATATTAGAAAGGACTCATATATCAAAACAAATTTCTCAATAAAGAAATAAAGAAAACTGATGATTCATTCCACAGCCCAAAAAATATTAATATTAAATAATTATTTAATAAGATTCATCTTCCGCACTAATACAGCCTGTGTACTCCATGTGCACAGACCCGAGCCTGGAGGTGCAAGAGGCGACAGTGCTAATCACTAAGCCACGTGCCGCTTCTCCTTCTGAATCAAAGTAACATACTGTATTTGCCAGGGCCACAGAAATGAGACGCTACTCACTAGACCAATTAGGGTTAAGAATGAGTTGACAACCAGTTGACAACAAGTCCATTATAATGCAAATTAGTGATTTGAGTTGGTGTCATCAGTGTTCATAAAAAATGGGGTGAGTTACTGTTAAACTTTAGTGATCAATGTATAACGTTATAGTTTGTTTTTGAGAACATTAACATTGTTGCCCTAACATTGGTGGTGAATTCTGTGGGAGCTCAGATAATGTCATAAAAATAAAATAAGATTCAAAACAGCCAATGTCTATATAAAAATACTGCTTTGTTAAATGGCACAGTGCTTTTTTGCATAATACATACTGTATTGTGCTTCACAAAAAAATCTCCAAATATCAAGACATGTCAAACATATTCTTTCAGGGAAGGACTAGTGAATGCAAAGGCAGTCTAAACACTTTTAATAATACTCGCGGAAAAAAAAAATCTGAATAGAGAAACTGGCCAGAGTCAATCGATAGAGGAAGCAAAATGAAAGTGATAAGGAAAACTCAGAAACATAAGCAAAACATGACTGGACCAAGATAATCAATACAGGGAGAAGAAGGCTTGGTAAACGACAGGAAGAACCATAGGATCACAGCTTACAACTACATCAATATGTGATCACATGTGATTAGTAAAGTAAAACTAATTGGTCAGCTGTTCAAAAATGCACAATTGCACAAAATTTATTTGATGGTCTTCTGGAGAATGTTGAAGCCAAGAAAAAATATATTTAGAATCTGATATTGATACTGGTGTTACAGGTACCCTAGCAATCTTGGAGTACCGTGATATGGTGCGGAAGAAGTACAAAAGTAAAATTGAAACTGATATAGAAAGAGGCTGATAATGAACAAGAAACCGGTTTTAATAAAAAAGGTTTTTGCTTCATCTAAGATGCTGCTAACATGACAAACTACAAAAACAATTTACTTTGAGTTTTGACTGTTTTTTAATGAAAAATACATTGCCACAATCAAACTTAGAATGACATACCTATTGCAGGTGGATTTGTAGATTTGCAAAATAATACAGAAAAACACTTTGATATGACCAAAACAAGATATACTGGCATCAGTATTGTACCTTTAAAATCCTTATGACTAAAAGAAAACATATACAGTACATGCAAAATATTGTATCAGATAGCTTATGAATAGCTTTATTATTATTACCAATTAATGTAAACAAAATTATAAGATTTAGATCCTTATGGTGCTGGCTAAAAGTCTGGCCAAAGTAAAGACTATCACATCAGTACACAGCTCTACAGATTTTCTGCATCAGTAATCACAGGTCAGTTTTTAAAATGCATAATATAACTAATAGTTAGCTAATAAGGCAACATATTCTTCAATATAAATGCAAGGCTAGTAAAAGCAGTTTGAAGAGTTCATACAATATGTCATACTGATCATAAGCAGGGGCCAATGGAGTGGAGAAATATTTGAATATTCTACACAGAAAACTCCCTAATTCTATTTTGTATTCCATTAAACAGTCTAAACTCCTAGATGTTTCAAGTTTGGCAGTACCATTCCTCATACACAGTGGCACACAAAAACAGACATGAACATAAACTGATTACAGTTTTACCATCTGTGTACTAATATGAAAATTGCATGGTTGCTCTGACTGTACAGGCAGCACAATGCTGCTTGCATCGCATGCAGTTGCTGCAATGATAAATGTTGCTATTTTGTCAGTTCTATTTTTACATTTAATGATGTCACTGTGTTGCAATATTAATACTGAAATAATCTAATGACAGAGAAAATGAGAAAACGATGATGAAATGTTGAAATGCAGAATTACTACCTTTGAAAAAACCTTCCTTATGTTCTGGACTGCTGAGGCCCATTATTCGTGTATTACCTTGTGCCTTTTTTCAATAGCAAACCCATCAGTGACCACAGACACTTATTGTCCCTAAACGCAGCATAGGCTGACAGGGATAGATGAGGTGCAGCTCATGTTATGGGAATACTATTAACTATTTGTTCCCTTTGTCTGATGATACACAGTTGAAGCAGGAAATGAAGCAAATATGAAGCAGACATGGCTGCTGAGCACTGTAGGAAGAAAAACTTCAATTATCCCAGACAAGACAATGACCATGTTTGTACTGCATGAATTACCAAAGTTCCAATGCATCCAGGCATAACATCTGAAAATAGTGCCTGGCAATAATAACAAGTATTTAATTAAATAATTTCACCTGTCTCTTGAACCTGCAGACTGTGCAGATAATTGACATGAGGCTCTTTTCTGTATGTAGTCAGTAAAATCTGTGGGGCCACACCCTGCTAAAATACAAACTTTTTATGTCTGTCTAGGATGACGGTAGTTGTAGTTCAACTGGGAATGTTGCACCTCAGATGATGGGAATGCTCGTCCTCTGTTAGTCATGGCACTCAAAGCTTACTTTTAGTCATGCCATGGGTGTTCTTTAATATTAAAATTCTTGAAAAAAACTGTGCATTTTTGGAGACCTGTAAGTGTTCTTACTGTATATACTGGTGTAGACTAACACACCACAGCTGCATTTTGTTTGTACAGATATTTCAGATATAAAGCCTTTGACAGCTTTTTTTTTTTTTTTTACATGCCACCGCTCTGAAGTGCATGTGTTGTTGGTGGGTAACAGACATATTAACCCAAAATGCGTGGTGCCACTGCATACAAAAAAACCTATAAAACTATAAAAGATATTTTCAGATGAGGAAATACTCCGCATAGCCCTTTGTCCAATGGGTACTACTGAATGTTTATATGATGGCCAGCTGGCAGGTTACCATCTGTTTGATTGCTTCAGGGAGCACCGAGGTAAAGGACGTGATTGCACACACATACTTGAAATGAGGTCAAGAGCCCCATTCTTTTATTAAATAGTATTTTGTTAATACTTTGGCTACCTCCTGTGCTAAACTAGTGGTCTACTGGGCAAATCTAGTGGTGTCAGTTTCAGCATATGTTTCCTTCTTCTGAATATTGCTTAATGCCGCTAGCATTTAAAGATTCTCATGTCTACATCAGTTACTTG